>NW_026606185.1:7580000-8180000 GCF_029834395.1 Sorex fumeus | reverse complement strand
TGTATTGCGGTCTCTGATTATTATTTCGTTGCTACCAATGTCCTCCTTGAAGTCTATAAACAGTTATTTTAAGTATTTTGCTGTCCTTTCATCTGGTGTGTATATGCTTAAGAGTGTGATTTCTTTGTGAATTTTATTTCTCTTAATTATTAGAAAATGGCCTTTTTTGTTCCATCTAAATTTTTTAAGCCTGAAATCTATGTTCTTGGATACTAGTATGGTCACCGTGTCTTTTTGAGGGAGTTGTTTGCTTGAAGGATTGTTTTCTATCCTTTGACTTTGAGTATGTGTTTGCTCTGACTGTTCAAATGTGTTTCTTATAGGCAGCAGATTGTTGAGTTCAGTGTTTTAACCCATTTTGCTACTCTGTGTCTCTTGGTGCATTTAGACCATGTACATTGAGAGAGATTATTGTCACGTGTTTTATGCCCTCTTTCTCTAGAGATTGGTTGTGCTCGTGGGGTTTGTCTTGTCTTATAGTTATTCCGTTTAGTATTTGCTTTAGGTTCCTTTTTTAAGTCTATGAAGTTTCTGAACAGTTGTTTATGCATGAAATAGTGTATCGTTCCTTCAAGTCTGAGTCAGAGTCTAGCCAGATAAAGTATACTTGGTGGGGCGTTCATTTCATTGAGTTTATTTACTATATCCCACCACTGTCTTCAGGCTCATACAGTTTCCTCTGATAAGACTGCTGTAAATCTAAGAGATGCTCCTTTGTATGTGATTTCCTTCTTTGACCTTGCTACTTGCAATACTGTGTCTCTATCTGTGGTATTTGCTGTTCTGATTATGGTATATCTTGGAGTCTTTTTATAAGGGTCTCTTTTAAATTTTTTTAGCAGGTATTCTTTGGGCTTCTTGGATGTGAATGTCTGAACTCTCCAGCTCTGGGAATCTCTCAGCAATGCTATCTGTAATTCTTACTACTTTACTGGGGTTGACACCCTGTCCTTCTGGTACTCTGATGATTCTTATGTTGTTCCTCTTGAATTCATCCCCTGGGTCTCTTATTCACCTTTGAGTTGTTTTGAGGTCTTTTCCCATTTTTTTTGATGCAGCTCATCTTCAAGATCATTGATTCTGTCTTTGGTTGTTGTCATTCTACTGTTGAGAGCACCCTCTGAGTTTTTAATTTCATCTACTGAATTATTTATTAGTGATTCTTTTGTTTATAGCTTTCTTATTTCTGCTCTCCTTTCTTACTGTATTTTATTGGCTATCTGTTCCACTGTTTCTTTCATGCATGCTTTAATTTAGTGAATATGTGTTCCATCATTTTTTTATGCTCACTGAACATCCTCAACACTTCATCTCTGAATTCTTTATCAGAGAAATTGTATCTGTGGGTATTCCCCGTTGAGGTGCTGGGCTCTTTTCTTTATACACTCCTCGTGGTGGGGATCTGCACTGTTTGTTCATGTTGCTGTAGAAGCATGGAGGTGGATCCCTCCAGTTCACTATCAGTGTCCCCCTCTTGTTGCAAGGGAGGATTCTGGATGAGTTCGGTAGATGGTGGTCTCCTTTTTCTTCTTCAACAATACTAACTTCCTCTTTGGTGTTCCTGTGTGACTTATGTTGAGCTTCTACTGCAGCTTCAGGTGATGTGTGCTTTAACATTAGGCTCGTTCAGATTCTTGTGTTCACCATTATTTTGGTTAGTGTTGGGAGTATTTTGATTGGAATAGGCTAGTGGACTATTGGTGTAATGTGTTTGGGATAGCCAGGCTGTTCTCTTAAGAATTAGGCAATGGACGCTCACCCATCCAAATTGCTGTAAAAGGGAAAAATAACTGCAGCTGTGTGAGTTGTACTTGTGGGGTGGGGTTTCGCATTGATGCTGTTCCTGGATTAGAGTTCTACTTCTCACACTTCTAAAACTGCAGGAGTGCCCTCAGGCCTAGGTGGCCATGTGGGCACTTTAGCTGAGGACAGTTTCCCCATTAATGCTTTTCTTTCAAGGGACTGAGTACCTTGCATTTGGGGCAGATGAGGTGACAGGGACTGACAACCTCTTAGCAAGCAGATTGATAAATAGTTTTCTTTCTATTTTAAATCGAAACAGTTTTCTAAAATGAAAATACTTGAATTGTCCACTGCGCTCTTGCAGTTTGTGTTCATTGCTAAGTGACCCCACTGAGGGTGTGTAATGACCCATGTAATGTGAATAAATGGAAAGTAAACAAACAAACAAAAAACAATTAAGCACTGAGTACCACCGAGTATGGTCAAAAAACAAACAAAAAAGTTAGAGTGGTGGTGTTCTTAGTGAGTCACAAAATCACAATAATTACGCTTATCTACCTTGAACTACCAAGTTACAAAAAATAAAATTTATCACCATTGCTAAAGATAGTATTTATTAACTGATGAGATATATTTGTGAATATTTTTGGAAACAATTTTAAAAGATGCCAACTTTAAATTATATGAAGTTTATGGTCTCCAACTTCATGTGTAAGATCACATATCCATGGTTTACAATTATGCTATAATACCTATTAAAGTAAAATGTCATTCATTTTTAAGCCTGGCAAGTTTGCCCATTGTTTATGTACTACTACTCTTTTCTAAATGCCATATATAAAATGTGTCTTTTACAATTCTAACCTGAAGTACTAAAACAATGGCGATTTTTGCTGTTGTTGTTTTTCAAATTGGCTGAGTGGATTCTATACACTTTTTTTTTTTTGGAGTGGGCAGAGGGCACACCGTTTGGGCTCAGTTTATTCTTTTAGCTTTGTACTTAGATACTCAGAAATCACTCCTAGAGGGGTTCTGGGAACAATATCCAATACCTGAGTTTGAACCTGAGTTAGTGTGCAAGGAAAAACCCCTACATGCTGTGCTAGCTCTCCAGCCAAAGCAGATTTTTAAAGCATTCTCAATCAGAATACTTGCCTCCAGCTAAAATATCAGAATCCCTTTTCTGAGCTTGTGAAACATAATGTCAGCATAAACAAGCACCTTTTTCATTTCTGTCAACTTGAGAAATTTTTGATGTAAAGCGCATGGGATACATACACAGCCATTTTCTAGTCAATAGAGGTGTCTATGTCATAAAATAAAAGTTAAGTACTATGAGAGCCCTTGGCAAGTGACAGTGACTCAGCCACAGAGTTATTTCAATTCCTTTTCACTTGGGTTAACAGCTTCTGTTTTGGGAAACACAGTTGTATTCTCTTTGCCTTACTAGTTCCAGTTATATTCTATTCACAATAAAAAAAAGACTATTATGCAAATCCCCTGTTCTACATGTGCATTTTACTGTCATGAAGATGAAATGGAATTATAATCTTAATTCTTATATACCTTTCTCCTTGTGGACCGTCAAGATGTAGTAACTTACTTCAAATTAATGCAGGGAGAACAAATAAATAATAACTTTACTGTGGAAAATATTTTCAAGCACTATCTTAAGGAAGTGATTAATAACACAATACTATCTAAAAATAAAACCTCTAGTATTATCATGAAAAAAAAGGCAAACTATACTGAAAAATGCTGCATGCTGCAACTTATCCTCAAGAATATTAATCCAAAAAATTAAAAATGATTGGCATTTGTAAACTAGAAAAGACCAATAGAAACTAAGTGTAATATGGTGTGGATTGGATCCAGAAATGAAACAAAGGGAAAATACAAATCCTGAACAGCACATATAGATTAATTGATAATAAGGTGCCAATATTGTTTAATAGTTTTGGCAAATGACATAAGCAAATGTAAGGTAATGGGAGTGATGGAAGAAAATGGAAGGAGTAAATACAAACTCAAACTTCTTTACCAGATTTTTGTAAATTTAAAATTATCCAAAACAGTTATTAAAATTAAAAAATGAATAAAATTGTGAAAAATATGCCTATAAATTTGACATTTTAAAAAGATAAAACCAGGGCAGAAGAGATAGTACAAAGATTAAGGCACTTATTTTGCATGTGACGAACCCTAGTTCAATCCCCCAATACTACCCGTGGTCACCAGGAGTGATCACGAGCTAGGAATAAGCCAAAGTTCTGAGCACTTCCTGTTATGACCCCACAACAACCCCCACCACCCAAACTAAAGACATTTATAAGTCACACGATGAGTATCCAGATCTACTTTCCAATCTTCTCTTCAATCCTTATGAATTCAAGTAAACTCAGAATTGCAACAAACAGTTCAAGGTTATAGCTAACTGCCATTAAAGTAAGATCAAGATACATGTATTAGATAAAGATACATATATTACATAGATTTTACCATATATATCCTCAAAATAAATTAAATTAAAGACCATATATGTCTTGTCTTTAAATCTTCACAATCTCAAGCTCATATCATTAAATTAGTAGTTGGTCAAGTTAACATTAAAAGATTGTGTACAATATAATTCAAAGTAAAAAAACCCTATAATCCTTTGAGAAAACCAACAACTACAGAAATCATGGAGCAAACAAATCTCTGGAAATTATTTCCAGAGCTGAGCTCTATCAAAATTGTTCATCAGTAAAACAAGACATAGGTTAACATATGGAACTGTGCAAATTAGGTCCATGATGCCGTTGCCTCTCATTCTGCTTAATGTTTTGGGAAGCTGCCTTTGCAGGTTCATAGCTTACATACTTTTTCACAGAAATCCTAGCAAGTCATTTCTAATTTACACACTGGTCACACGAGTGACTCATAGTGGTCGTATGAGTCAACGGGATTCCTTATGCATTGGTTAATGGTGCTGAATCTCAGACTGTAGTATCTATTTCTTTGGAATGAAAATGGTAGATTATAAAATAAATACGTTAACAACTATTCGGTCCTCAATTGACTAAATAGAATTTTTTTGTTTTTACATAGATAGATATTGATTTCCTTGTTGTTATTGAGGTCATTTATCTGTTCCAACAGCCTATATTGTCCATTACCCTAATAACTAAAGTAAATATTTGTAGAAATTGGCCTTCTAAGTCAAATAATTTAAATCCAAATTACTACTTTCAAGATTTATCAAAATAAGTAAAACTTGTTACAGACAAAGTCAAGTATTTCATTTAGAGTTTTCGCTGTGAATTAAAGTGAATTCAACTTTTAAAATATAAAAAAAATGAATTCTATTACTTCAGTACATCAAATTGAAAAATAAAATAAAAACATATTTCCTGTAGTGAATTGTAATGGCCTGACCTTTTTTTAATCTCTGTTTCCATCCTTGGAAGTAAGTTAAAGTTCAGCATACATCTGGGAGACTAGATATTCTTTGTGTGGAACTGAGTTCTTATGTGATCAGATTCCCAGTAGAGGTATATAGCAAAAGATTTGTTATTACTCATTAGACCTATTTCCATAGTCTCAATATGACTGAATTTTAAAAAAGGTTCACTTAATCACTTAACTTCCCGTTAGTCGTCGATTTGCTCGAGCGGGCGCCAGTAACGTCTCCATTTGTCCCTGTCGCGTGCTAGTGTAGCCCAATGGTATCTCTTCGCTCCGGGAACATGGAGGGCCTCAAACCGATCGTTCATGATCTTGACAAAGAAGTCTGACCATCTGGTAGGTGGGCGACCACGCGGTCTCTTGACATCCCGTGGAATCCAATCAGTAACAGCTCTAGTCCAACGGTCGTCTTTAAATCTCATTACGTGACCAGCCCATCTGATTTTCGACACCTTGGCATATGAGACAGCATCCCTGATCCTTGATCGTCGACGGATGTCAGAACTCCAGATTCTTTCTCTCATTTGAGTGAAACGTGATATTCCAAGCATAGCTCTTTCTATTCTTCTTTGGGAGACCTGAATGGCATTCTCATCTTGTTTGCGTAGGGCCCAGGTCTCTGAGGCATATGTTAATGCAGGAAGAACAGTGGAATCAAAGAGATGTGCCCAGAGCCGGAGGTTCTTCGTCCTCTTAGCTATTTCTTCGACGTTCTTGAAGGCGTTCCAAGCCGCTCTCTTCCTCCTGCTCAGCTCGGGTGCCAGGTCATTTCTCATGTTGACCTTTCGACCTAGGTACACATAGCTGTTGCATTCAGAGATGGTCGTTCCATTGAGAGCGAATGGGGCGTCAGGAACAAGGCTGTTTCTCATAAACATTGTCTTCGTAAGATTCAGCTGTAGTCCTACCTTTCCACACTCACGGTCAAAGTCGGCTAGCATTTGTGCCGCTTGGCTGATGTTTGGTGTTATTAAAACAATGTCATCAGCAAAGCGGAGGTGGTGTAGTTGCCGACCATCTATCTTCACTCCCATTCCTTCCCATTCCAGTCGTCGCATGATGTTCTCGAGGGTGGCACTGAAGAGTTTTGGTGAAATGGTATCACCCTGCCGCACCCCTCTCTTGACATCAACGATCACTTCTTTGTAGAATGGTGAGATCCTGGTAGTGAATCCGCAATACAGCTCACGGAGGATCCTGATGTATTGGGCTTGAATGCCCTGATTGGCTAGGGCTTCAATGACCGCTTCTGTCTCAACAGAATCAAAGGCCTTCTTTAAATCAATGAACGTTAAGCAGAGCAGCATCTTGAACTCCTGAAAAACCTCAATGAGCTTGGTTACCGTGTGGATATGGTCGATGGTGCTGAATCCTTTGCGGAACCCTGCTTGCTCGCATGGTTGTCCTTCATCTAGTGTTCTGCCAATCCTATTCAGAATGACTCGAGTGAACAGCTTGTAGATGACAGACAATAGGCAGATTGGGCGATAGTTGCCAATGTCATGGATGTCTCCCTTCTTGAACAGTAGTACGGTCCTGCTGGTTTTCCATTGGGACGGAACCTTGCATTCAGACAGGTAGCGAGTGAAGAGCCGAGCCAGTGTATTGATGAGTACTGACGGAAGGTTCTTCAGGTGTTCAGGTCTGACCTTGTCTGGGCCGGGTGCTGTTTGCTTCTTTACCAACGAAATGGCGTGTCGGATTTCAGACACTACTTCCACTACCCAGCCGTCGCCACACTCCAGGATGGTTTCCGGACCCACGCGGCCGCTTGCGGCCGCGCGACACATCATAAGACACTAAATACCCATCTTCTGGAATTGTCGTACCATATTTGATAGGGTTCAAATATGGTAACACCTACAAGGCTGATTAGAGGTCACCCCAAAAGCCTCTATACCTCTCGGAAAGACTGGCAAGCTACCGAGAGTATTCCGTACGCACGGAAGAGCCTGGCAAGCTATCCGCTGTGTATTCGATATGCCAAAACCAGTAACTACAACTGGTCTCATTCACCTGACCCTGAAGGCCTCACCTACATGGCTGCACTGAGAAGGATGAGAAAGGAGAGGCCGACAAAATCTCAAGGCCGACCTAGGCTGCCACAATGAAGGAAGACAAAAATGATCGTCTGTACTTTCAATGCACGTACGCTAGCATCAGATGCATCCATCGAGGACCTGATGGTACAAGCACGAATGATCAAGTACGACATCATTGGTCTGACCGAGACAAGAAGGCACGAATCTCACCATGCCGTTTTCGACACCGGAGAAGAATTGTTCCTCGGAACATGCGATAAAAGAGGTGTTGGAGGCGTCGGTGTCCTTGTCAACACAAACTTGGCCAAGAGCATTGATTCATTCGAATGCCTAACAACCCGAATCGGACGTTTACATTTGAATAGATGTGGCTCACTGCCTGCAGTTTCTATCTTCGTTGTCTATGCACCAACATCTCATTATGATGAAAGAGAAATCGAGAAGTTCTACATGGAGCTGGAGAAGTTCTATAAAGAAGACCACACCTTCTACAAGATCATTGTGGGTGATTTTAATGCCAAGATAGGACCGAGAAGATCAGCTGAAGAACTTCACATCGGGACCCATGGCCTAGAATGGAACGAACAGGGTGAGAGACTGTCTGAGTTCATCATGTCGACCAAGACCATTCATGGTAACTCACAGTTCCAGAAGGCAGAATCTAAACGATGGACATGGGAGTCTCCCGGTGGACGATTCCACAACGAAATAGACCACATCATATTCAATCGACGGTTTTGCCTGACTGATGTCGCTGTTGTCCCAAAATTTCGAACGGGATCGGACCACCGTCTCCTTCGTGCAAAATTCTACTTCACAGAGCGGGGAGAAAGGGCTGCAAAGTTCAAAAAGAGAACTCCCAGAATGACCACCAACTGGGAACTCTTTGGTACTATTGCGGCAACATTGGAAGATGCCATTGTTGACAACATTGACGAGGAATACGATCGACTGGTTCAGCACCTCCATGAATGTGCGAGGAATGCCAAGAGAGAGATAGCCACAAAAAGTCGCCTATCTTCGAAAACTCTTGAGCTAATTCGCCAGTGTGGTTTGGCGCATGCCTCAGGCAACCGCAAGCTAACGTCCGAGCTTGCAAAGCAGTGCAGAGATGCGATCAAGGAAGACCTCAAAGAGAGAAGAGCAGAAGTACTGGTAGATGCGGCAGAAGCCGGGAAAAGTATTCGTAACGCCCGCCTGTCCTTCGCCAACTATAAGACCAAGATGACTGCCCTCCGACGTCCTGATGGATCCATCACATCCTCCAGAACGGCAATGGAGAAGATTATCCATGACTTCTACTCAAATCTCTTCGATAGCCATGTCCACTTGCCGACATACCAAATTCCACAGGATGGGTATGTCGTTCCTAACGTTCTCCCTTCCGAAATCCGAAAAAAGGTTAGTTTTAAAAAAACTTGTACCATTTTAATATTTATAAATAAACACTAAAATGATACTAAAACTAAACTAATTGAAGTGACTTTAATTGATACATAGGGATGATTGGTTAGAAATTGCAAATATACTCTGCCATATTCTATTCAGACAAACCCGCTGAAATTCCAACTCTCTTTTTTTTAAATCAAAATCATTCAAATATAATTCCTAATTAGAAAAAGAACACTTTCCATTTAATACCATATTTCAATCTTTCATAAAGTTTGTATTGATATTTGTAATATCAATGAATACATATTTATTGAGTATACTCATTAGGTCAGTAAACTAATTATGTAATTTATACGCAAAATATCTGTAATTCATTGAGTTATGTAAATGTTGAAGTCTTGGGTAAATCCTGTATTAGATAGGTTCCAATTAGGTTAATTTGATTAGAGAATCAAACTATTGATTGTTTGACTTTGTAATTTTGGTTCTTTTTGCGTTTTGGGTCATACCCAGCAATGCACAGGGGTTACTCCTGGCTCTGCACTCAGGAATTACTTCTGGCGGTGCTCAGGGGAACATATGGGCACTGAGAATCAAACCCGGGTTGGTCGCATGCGAGGCAAACAACCTACCATCTGTGCTATCTCTCCAGCCCCAACTTTGTCATTTTTTATTAATATTTTAACACAGAATAAACTTGATGGGATAAGCACTGTAAGCTCTCTCAGGCCTAATCGTTACATTTGCCTATAAAGTTGTGTTTTATTACAGAAGTTGAATAGATTGCTTTTATAATGCTTCTAAGAAACTCAGAGGCATGTTACGCTATATAACCATAAAACAGAAAATATAAATCATTACCATTTTATATGGAAATTTTTAAGGATTAAATACAATGAGGATTTCAAGAAGCAGAAGACCGTCATGTTTTATTTTGTTAGTTCATTTTCAGTCTCCTAGGGGATACTGAGAAATCATTTTATTCTTCATTCTCAGTTTCACTGTTGTCACATCAGTAACCAAGTAGAAATGATTCAGCACTGATTTTGAACTCTTAAGAATAAAAAGCAACTGAAGAACTATAGCAATTATAGAAAGTATAGAAGAACTTGAGAAGTTTAACGACTCAAATAGTATACCCTTGTAGATTCCAGAGAAAATAAGTAAAATATTATGCAATTATAGTTCTTACGTATTTTGAAAATAGATATCTCTAGTTTATGAAATTTAAGAAGTTATTGTTAATGTGAAGCTTTGTGTACTCTTGCAAAGTTATTGATTATATTTATAGTAAGTCTTGATTTTATTTCCATTTAGATACTTGACACATGAGGCCTACCAATTTTCTCATGCTACAATCTAACAATAAGTGATGGTTTGTCAATTTAGCACCAAAGTCCATGACCCAAGCTTCTGATATCCTTTTTTTTTAAATAACAAAACTTTTAGATGCCTGTAAGAGCTAATAATACAGTTGGTTAAAAAGTGTTTCTATGTTTACAAGGCTATCCTTTGAACTATATAGTATAATCAGTCACCAAAACTTAGGATATAATATATATATAAAATTTATATAAATTTCTTTATAAACCAATTCCAATACATAAAGAAGAGAAATTTGCATAATGAAATGTTAAAATTTTCCAGATAAAAATAAGACTAAAGTAAATTGTTTTTACTGGTAAATTATATTTACTGGTCAATTCTATAAAACATTCAAGATGCTACAAATTTGAAACACAGAAATATTTTAGATTTGGGTAAATGATAAAATATTTTCTGACTCATTTAGCAAAATCTAGTATAATATTGTATCAAAAGTCATAAAGGTATATGAAATATAGCAATAATTTTATCATATGAATAAACATGAAGGGAAGAATACAGAATAAAATATAATTGAGCCAATTTTATAATGTTTTTAAAAATGACACATTAAAACAAAATTATATTTGTTCCATTATTACTGTGCTGGTTCAATATTTGAAAGCCGATTGATACATATAGTCTATGATGATGTGAATAAAGAAAAGGAAATTTTATTGAAAGATAGCATCAATTTATGATTAAATACTCAGAGAGTACAAAGGAAAAAATTGTTTAATTTTGGGTGACAACCACACCCAGTGGTGCTCAGGGAACATGTCGTGATGGAGATTAAATTGAATTCCCATATGCAAAGAATGTCTTCCATCCCTGTGAGCCACCTCTATAGGGCACACTTTTCAGATGTAAATAATAATGCCCTATACAAATAATACTGAATTAGAATATAGCACTGTCTGTCCATCCTCCCATTGTTCATCAAATTTGCTCAAGTGGCACCAGTATAACGTTTCCATTTTGAGACCTGTTACTGTTTTCGGCATATTGAATACACCATGGGGAGTTTGCCAGGTTCTGACATGTGGTCAGGACACTCTCAGTAGCTTGCCCGGCTCTCTGAGAGGGACGGAAGAATCAAACCAGGTTGTCTGCGTGCAAGGCAAATGCTCTACATATTTATTCATAGATTCATGTGAATACGTAACTATATTTATACTATGCATGTATTATCCTTAATTCATTACATAAAGCCCCTTAAACCCTTGAATTTTATAATTTATAAAGGCACAAAGAGGAGCAGAGAAATAATACAGCAGGTAGGACACTTGCCTTGTAGATAGATAATCTAAATTCCTAGTACCCAGTGCCCTGCCAGGAGTGGAACCCAGCACAGAGCCAGGAGTAATCCCTAGGTGTGATACAAACCCCATAATTAAAATTAATTAATTGGTTGTTTACTTAATTAAAGGAGCATGGAGTATCTTTTGTTAATAAAACTCCAAAATCCCTTGGAATTTCTTGTAACATAGAAATATCTTCTGGTCTATTAAGATAACCTTTATCAGATACCTTGTATTTTCAAGCTGAAAGTTGTTTAGCAGTGAAAACATGCCATGATTGGAAGCCTGACACATCAAGTGAACTACTTTATTTTCCATGCAGGAGACAGGGGCTAAAAAATAATGTAATGCTGATAGTACCTATACATAAAGGCATCATAAGAACTCAAAAAGGAATTCAAAGAGCTTTCAGGTTTGTGTTCATGATGTAGGAGGTGGTGGCACAAGATTGCATGGCACAGAAACTTGTTCTGGATTTTTCTGCACCTTGCCTTATGTGCTTCTTTACCTGAATTTTCATATATTCTTTATAATTAGTTGGTAAATGTGTTTACCTGGGTTCTATTGCCATTATAGCAAAATACAGAGTATGAGTAAGACACAAAGTTTTTTTACTTAAATTGGACAGGAGTGTTTTTCTCTAGAGCCTCTATGGCGGGGCCCACTCACTATACAACAGTGAGGTATTCATTGTGGGATTGAAAGCTTACCCTGTGTGTTGCACAATAAATCTGGTATCAGAGATGGTTTCAGAGTGAAAACAGTTGGTTTCAGAGTGGAGTGAAAGCAGTGCAAATTAGATTAGAAGAACTGGTGGTTGATTGAGTATATTAAGGTTTTCTTTAAGAACTATAGCAAAATTCATTAAATTATACTATGGCAAAATTCATTAAGCAATAAAAGTTTGAAAAAGACTAGTCAAGTTATTAACATTTATTTTTTTATTGGTTTGAGGATCACACTTGGTGGTGCTTAGGGATCACTCCTGGCAGTGCTTGATGAACTATTATGCAGTCTATGGGGGAGAAGATCAAACCATGAAACTGGTTTCAGCCATGCACAGGTGTTTTATCCCCTGTGTTATTGTTCCAGTCAGATTTTCCATTTTTTTGCTTGTTTGTTTATTTGTTTGTTGGTTTGACCATACATGGCTATGCTCAGGGCTTACTTCTGGCTCTGCACTCAGGGAATCACTCCTGGCAGGCACAGGGAACATATGAGTTGCTGGGGATTACACTGATATTATCACTCTGGAACTCTGTTTTTTTATTCTTTTTTTTTTTATAAACTCCACACCTTACTTTTTTTTCTTTTTCATAATTTTATTTCTTTTTTTCCTTTCTTATATTTATTTATTGAATCTCTGTGGGAAAAGTTACTAAGCTCTCAGGTTTAAGTCTTGGTCATACAATGATCAAACACCTTTCCCTTCACCAGTACTCATTTTTAACCACCAAGAACCACAATATACCCCCCTCCCACTCCTCCCAATGCCTGTGAGGCAGATGATTTCTACTTAACTCTTCTCTACATTGATTACATTAATTATTTCGACAAAAGATGCACCATTATTGTTTAGAATTTCCCGCCCAACAATCAGAATTGCTGAAAAGGCATTGTGAAATACCTTGTTTTCTATAGCTGGTTATGAGAGTCATATAATGTTGTGTGGCTGCAATAGTGGCCAGGCGATTTTGGATTTCTGCAAAGAGCCAGATAATTATGAGATTGGTTTCTGTATGTCTGGTGTTATGGCTGTGCCAGAGAGCCGCTCGTTGGGGGTAACTCGTGACCTCAGTAGGGCATGAAGGACGAGCCGGTACTGCTCCCCTTCCCATGAGACTGCAGTTGCCCCATCACTGCCGGCTCATACCTGGCATTCCAATAAGCTCTGAGGCAGTGGCCACCTTGTATGTGGTCCAGATGCATTTCTGCCAAAAGCTGCTGGCTTTCAAGATTTGTTTCTGAGTCCCTGGGACCGTGGCCGTTAATCAGCTTGATCAGGAGCCAGAGAGGCTGTTTGTAGGTAGCGACTCGAGGTCTCATTGGGATGGGGAAGAAGGGGCCAGTTCCACCCCCATCTGGTGAGGCCCCACGTGTCTTGTCATTGCAGGCCCAAACCTGACTGTCCTGTGGCCTCTGGAGGATGGCGCTCACCGGGCCGCCAGGAGGAACAGGCCAAGGCACGAAACCTATTCCCACCTGGAGTGGCCCAGCACCAGTAACCTACTGCAGGAACAGGACGAACTTCTGCAAAAAGCCTTTGGGTTCCAAGATTCGTTTCTGAGTCTCTGGGATCATGGCCGTTAAGCAGATTGATCAGGAACCAATTTTATAGCTGAGCTGGAGGTGGTTTGTGGGTGTGTCTCCCACATACCTAACTTTTGGCTGTTTACTTTCTTGTAAACATTGCCTCAAGTTTTTGGGGTCTGGCCAAAGGCAGATCATCAATTTGGGGGTACCTGAAAGTCTGACAGTGCCATCAGGCTGCTAATGCACTTGCCTCACGGGTTCAGACAGACCTGCTCATGGCACCATACCCCCATTCTTTTATTCTTAAAAATAGTATTCAATGTGTCAAAAACGGCATGATGAGATCCGTGCCTTCTTGTCTCGGTCAGACCAATGATATCGTACTTGATCTTTCGTGCTTGTAACATCAGGTCCTCGATGGATGCATCTGATGCTAGCGTACATGCATTGAAAGTACAGACGATCATTTTTGTCTTCCTTCGTTGTGGCAGGCTAGTTCGGCCTTGAGATTTTATTGGCCTCTCCTTTCTCATCCTTCTCAGTGCTGCCATGTTGATGAAGCCTTCAGGGTCAGGTGAATGAGACCCATTGTAATTACTGGTTTTGGCATATTGAATACACAACAGATAGCTTGCCAGGCTCTGCCGTGCGGGCGGAATACTCTCGGTAGCTTGTCAGTCTTTCCGAGAGGGATGGAGGCTTTTGGGGCGACCTCTAATTGCCCTCGTAGGTGTTACCATATTTGAACCCTATCTAATATGGTACAGCAATTCCAGAAGATGGGTATTTAGTGTCTTATGATGTGTTGTGTGGTGGCAAAGCGGCCGCACGGGTCCAGAAAGCGTCCTGGAGTGTGGCGGCGGCTGGGTAGTGGAGGTAGTGTCGGTAGTGGAGGTCTGCCAGTGGGGTATTTATCTGGTCCCGGTAGGGGTAGGGTGGGTCTTCTGTGAGCAATCCGATCCCTGGGTCTCTGGTAGTTGGTGGAAGCAGACAGGGTAGGGTAGGGCGGGGCTCCTGATTATAATCCCTTTGTCACCTGTGGTTGGTGGGAGCAAGCAGAGAATCTCTGTCCCTGGGTTCGTTGAGCCTGGAGTCCAAGGTCTCAGAGAGTTCCGCTTATCTTGTTCTGTGGATCTTCAGTTGTGTGTGAGTCTTGGCCAGAGCTGCCACGCGGTCCAGAAAGCGTCCTGTAGTGTGGCCGTGGCTGGGTAGTGGAGATAGTGATTAAGTGATTAAGTATGCAATGTAATTCATACTGCACTATAGCACTGTCTCCCACTGTTCGTCAGTTTGCTCGAGCGAGCACCAATAACATCTCACAAAAAATTGTGAGGATTGTTGTTACTGTTTTTGGCACTTGATCACTTGATCACTTGATTTCCTGTTAATCATCAATTTGCTCGTGTGGGCTCCAGTAACGTCACTATTTGTCCCTGTCACATGCTAGTGTAGCTCAATGGTGTCTGTTCATTCTAGGAACATAAAGAGCCTCAAACCGATCGTTCAGGGTCTTGATGAAGAAGTCTAACCATCTTTAGGTGGAAGGCCAATTGTTCTTTTGACGTCCCATGGGATTCAGTCGGTAACGGCTCTAGTTCAGTGGTCATCTCCAAATCTCGTTACTGTCCAGCCCACCTGATTTTTTGATGCTTTGGCAAACGAGACAGTGTCCCTGATTCTTTTTTATTTCATTTTTTATAATTTTATTTATTGAATCACCCTGAGAGCAGTTACTAAGCTTCCAGGTCTAAGTCTCGGTCATACAATGAAATACCCGTACCTTCACCAGTGCCCATTCTCCACCCCCAACAACCCCAGTAACCCCATCCCACACCCTCTCCCTACCTGTGGAGCAGATGATTTCCATGTTACTCTCTCTCTACTTTGATCACATTCAATATTTTGACACCAGACCCACCTTTATTATTTGAGATTTTACTCCAACACTCAGATCTGCTGAATAGGCAACAGTAGACAATTTGTTTTCTGTTGCATCCCTGATTCTTGACCGTCAACGGAGGTCAGAACTCCAGATTCTTTCTCTCATTTGAAACTTGATACTCCAAGCATAGCACTTTTGATATCTCAAGAACAGTGGAATCAAAGAGATGTGCCCAGAGACGGAAGTTCTTCGTCCACTTAGCTATTTCATCAATACTTTTGAAGGCATTCCAAGCCACTCTCTTCCTCCTGCCCAACTCAGGTGTCAGGTCATTCATCATGTTGATTTCTTGACCTAGGTACACATAACTGTTTTGGCATATTGAATAAATCATGGGTAGCTTGCCAGCCTTTGCCATGTGGGTGAGATACTCTCAGCAGTTTGCCGGGCTCTCCGAGAGGGGCAGAAAAATCAAACCCAGGTCAGCCACGTGCAAAGCAAATGCCCTACCTGCTGTGCTATTGCTCCAGCCCGTAATTTATACATTACATAGAATAGCTATGATGTATTGATCTTCATAGAGAGATGTGTACATATTGTTTTGTGGTTGACATATTATAGTAAGCAAAATTTTTTAATAAAAACACTTGAAAAAAAGATTTCAGTGGCAGAAGTATGAAAAGAATAGTATATTTAACCTAGAATAAGAACAGTTGTTTGTAGCCTCTTGTTTTGCATAAGTATTAAAAACATGCACTGGTCCTTTCTCTACATAGAAAAGTTTTCATTTAAAAAATTTAAATAAATATGTATTATGGCAATCTTTTGTGTTGTGTAGCCACAGCAGTAAAGAAAAGAATAAACAGATTAGTGATGATTAAAATACATCTTTATTTTCATAAACTAAGTGCAACACCCAGTGCTTCTTGCAAATTCAGAAATCCAAAGGCAATTAGTTTGAATTACATGAGCTCAAGCATGCATAACTATTTTAATTTAGTGTTTCAAGCATTTCAACTTTAAAATTAATTACGATTAATGCTTATTGAAATTTTTCAATTACTGATTACTTCCTAGGCAACATTCTTCTCTTGAATTTTGTACTGTGATATTACTTTGTTTGTAAATAAAAAAATGAACATTTTTTAATTTCATTCATTTGTAAAAGAAATTGATTCTGGTCAATTGTAAACATCACTTCTGAAAATAAAAATGTGTTTTATACTTTAACAGCTACGAAATGTTACAGCAAATTAGAGTAGAGTCACCATAAGATTTAAAATACATTGATTCTTGATCATACCATAAAATATTAAATTGAACCTATCTAGGTTATGAAAAAACTGAAAAATTCTGAAAGTTCAAAATTGGTCTAGTACAGAGAAATACTTCCTCTGCTATCTTCCTTATTATTGTAATAGAATGTTAAGTATTTATTTCGAAAGTTTAGTTATTAATCTTAACTTTAATAAAACATGTCTTCACTTAAATCATTTAACTTCCCGTTAGTCGTCGATTTGCTCGAGCGGGCGCCAGTAACGTCTCCATTTGTCCCTGGCGCGTGCTAGTGTAGCCCAATGGCATCTGTTCGCTCCAGGAACATGAAGGGCCTCAAACCGATCATTCATGATCTTGACGAAGAAGTCTGACCGTCTGGTAGGTGGGCGGCCATGCGGTCTTTTGACATCCCTTGGAATCCAGTCAGTAACAGCTCTAGTCCAGCGGTCGTCTTTAAATCTCATTACGTGACCAGCCCATCTGATTTTCGACACCTTGGCAAATGAGACAGCGTCCCTGATTCTTGATCGTCGACGGATGTCAGAAACTCCGGATTCTTTCTCTCATTTGAGTGAAACGTGATATTCCAAGCATAGCTCTTTCTATTCTTCTTTGGGAGACCTGAATAGTGTTCTCATCTTGATCGACACTACTTCCACTACCCAGCCGTTGCCACACTCCAGGATGCTTTCCGGACCTGCGCGGCCGCAAAGCGACACATCATAAGACACTAAATACCCATCTTCTGGAATTGTCGTACCGTATTTGATAGGGTTCAAATATGGTAACACCTACAAGGGTGATTAGAGGTCGCCCCAAGAGCCTCTATCCCTCTCGGAAAGACTGGCAAGCTACCGAGAGTATTCCCCCCGCATGGAAGAGCCTGGCAAGCTATCCGTTGTGTATTCGATATGCCAAAACCAGTAACTACAACTGGTCTCATTCACCTGACCCTGAATAAAACATGAGACAAAACAAAACTCTTTGGACAGGAACTCAGGTACATGCTTTGCATATGTCTGACCACCTGATTATGGTTATACCCTGATCCCTTCAAATCAACCAATTGTATCCCTGATGCCAGAAATAGTTCCTAAGGGGCTGGAGCGATAGCCCAGAGGGTAGGGCATTTGCCTTGCACACAACAAACCCAGATTTCGATTCCCAGCATCCCATATGGTCCTCGAGCACCGCCAGGAGTAATTCCTGAGTGCAGAGCCAGTAGTAACCCCTGTGCATTGCTGGGTATGACTCAAAAAGAAAAAAAAATAGTTCCTGAGCATCACCATATCATGTGCTTTAGTATCAGCCTAACAGTTTACTTAATATTGCTGGGAGTCCTGAGTTGCCTGAAGCCTGCTTGGGATACACCTTCAAAACAAAATGGACATTAGAATAAAATCACTAAGTCTTTCCTAAACAGGATATTATTTATAATATGAAGCTTTTGATTACAGTCTGCTTTAATACCAATGTAGCGATTTAATTTCTAATTAGGATTTTGTTATTTATTATATTAAAAATATCACTGATCGGGACTGGGCCTCCTCCACCCAGATCCCCCATTTTCCAGTAGCTAGGCAGTTACACCCACAAACTACAACCAGCGCCATGAAATCCCATCAACAGCCAAGGTTCAGAGACAATAAAGCAAAGCTCCCAGAAGAGAGCAACACAGAGTCTCCTGCCCTTGTGCCAGGCTGTCTTCACCAGAGCCCCTCGGAGAGGGGAAGGTTGAGTTACCCTCCCTGTCCCAGGCAGAGTCCTGGCAGCCATACACCTTCAGAACCCAGCCACAGCCATGCTCAAGGCCACTCTCCACACGCTCAGACAAGCCTCACACATGAAGAAACCGGCAGAGAAACCCAGGTGCATGAGTCCTGGGGGCTGAGATCTCGAAGCCTGCTCAGATTGGGACTGGGTCTTCTCAACCCATATCGTCCATTTTCCAGTAGCTAGGAAAACTGCACCAGGCACCACGTAATCCCAACAATGGCAAAGATCCAGAGACTATAAAACAAAGTGCCCAGAAGCATGCAGTCGCAACCTCTTATAGTCTAGTTCTTCTTCTCGGAGAACCCGGCAAGCTACTGAGAGTATCCTGCCCACATGGCAGAGCCTGGCAAGCTCCCATGGCACATTCAATATGCCTAAAACAGTAGCAATGATGGGTCTCATTTCCCTGACCCTGAAAGATCCTCCAATACGGCACCATTAGGAAGGACAAGTAAGGAGAGGATGCAAAAATCTCAGGGCTAGGACAAATGCAGACGTTACTGTGCCCGGTCAAACAAATCGATGAATAACAGGATGACAGTGATACAGTGAAATTTTAGTTGTTCATCACTAAATATCAGTATGGAAAAGGACATTAGTTCTCTCATGATCACGGTGAACCTGTACCAAAACTGACATGGACATTTTGTTTCTATGTCAATTTGGGTAAGTATTTAAATAAATACTTAAATAAATTTAGACAGAATCTACTGCAAGGGACAGGAGAACAGCACTCACGTGAAGAGCAGAGAGAGTCACATTTCAGAGGGTGCTGGGGAAGACAGGGAACCTTACCATAGGATAACAGAAGAATATTTATAAGGTCTCCAATTTACCTTGGAATGGAACGTGCACTTTATAAGCAGCATTTCACCCTGTAATTCTATCCTTACAGTACTTGAAGATGTGCAAGAAATGCAATTTATACTATAGGGTATAAATTGAGTTGCAACAATTGGAAACACCAAATAAGTTGCAAACTGGGTTTGATATTCGGGCATGAAATGTCTATCTATTGATGGGAACATAAAATGCTCCATCCTCTATAAAAACAGGATGGAAATGCTCAAATTTTGACTATAGGATTATCATTTGACCAAGAAACTCTATTCCCATGTATTACCAGAACACCTCCAAAATACTATTTTAAGTGATATCAAACCTATGTTAATTACAGCATTGCTTACAACAGCCATTATAAGAAAACAAAATTAGTACCCAGTACAGATGAATAAACAATGGAAGTATGGCATATGTATATATATATATATTCCATAATATATGTGTATATACACATACACACACTATACACAGTGGAATATTTCTTCTATGAGAAAATATGAAATCGAGCCTCTTTAATTACATGCAACTAGATGAGGTCATGATAATATAAATTAAATGATAAATGCCATGCCATCTCATAAATCTCAATAGAGAGACAAAATAAAGGACCAGAAAAATGTCAAACAAAATCACAACCTGCGTCCGGCGCTGCAGAGCCGAGCCAGGGGAGGGCCGTCAGGGTGAAATCAGCACTGGAGTCACACAGGGTTCCGTCATTCAGGAGATGGCATGAATGCATGCGTTTATTCAGAGCACAGGTACAGACTTAAAAGTATGTTTCCACAACCCACCCAAAAGAAAGGAAAGGGGATGGGATGTGGGAAAGTGGATGGGACGATGAATAGAGCCATGCACCGTTGGTCAGTCACAGTGGGCAGAGCCATGCACCATTGGTCAGCCACCTGGTGACCCTTTCGACCTAACGCTACCGGTCGGAGCGGCCTGCTTTGTTACAGTTTTGACATATCCATAGAGACTGTGCTGTTCCTCGTACATCATTTACAAATCATTTACGAGGGTGCATTTTCCCCAAACTGAAACGTCCTGTACTGGGAAGCTGCCCAGCTTTGTCCCCCAAACTGAAACCTCCTGTACTGGGAAGTTGCCCAGCTTTGAGCAGGACAAAGGGGGAATGAAAAATCAAGCATTCTTTTACTTGGTCAGTAGGCAACAGTCATGATAATATAAATTAAATGATAAATGCCATGCCATCGCATAAATCTCAATAGAGAGACAAAATAAAGGACCAGGAAAATGTCAAACAAAATCACAACCTTGATGTCTTTTTTCAAAACTGAAGTCATCAGCATGTATTAAGAGAGGAATCAAAGTGCATGTGGTATGCCATAGGGTCTAGAAACATTAGAATCAACCCTTGAGTGGAAGTGTGGTAGCATACATGTGGAAGAGGTGAATCACACCCCTAACCATATTCATTCATGCAATCCAATATTTCCCATCATAAGTATAAATTTTAATAATTAAAATATAATTTGTTTAAATTGCTTTATCTGATGCTTTATCTTTCAGATACTGAGCTCTTCACATTCTAGTTCTCCATTTGTCATTAAGACATTCAGTGTATACTTTTAGTTTGTTCGCTTTCTTTGAGTTTATTAATCTGATTTTATTAGTTTTATCTCAGATTAGATTTTCTAAATTCTCTTCAATCAATTTGTCTTTCCATTTTGGGTTTTCTACTATTTCTTTGGTTTTCTTAATATAATTATGAACCTTCTATAGTAGATATATTGTCAAGGCCTTCCTTTGATTTTATAGTGTCCTCTTCTAGCATTGGCATAATCCCAACATGTTTCAGTTTTCATGAGTTATTTCATGTTTTTATTTTTGCATTGCTATTATTTTATTTATTATTATATTTATTTTGTCACTTAAAGTTTCCCTATCTCATTTCCTAATATTTTCTTTTATGGTATAGATCTAATATTTACTTTTATGGTATAGATTGGGTTGGAGTGATAGCATAATATGTAGGGCATTTGCCTTGCATGAGTCTGACATGGGTTCGATTCTTCCGTTCCTCTTGGAGAGCCCAGAAAGCTACCTAGAGTATCCCGCCCGCACAGCAGAGCCTGCCAAGCTCCCTGTGGCATTCTCAATATGCAAAGAAAAACAGTAACAACAAGTCTCATGAGACATTACTGGTGCCCACTTGAGCAAATCAATAAACAACGGGAGAATAGTGCTACAGGACAGTGATATGGTATAGATCAGCAGACTGTTGAACTTTATATCAATTGGCACTCTTCTAGAATTGATCAGATCAGTTGGATTAGATTATTTTTACTATACTAACTCCTATGAATATTATAGTTTTTGTTTGTCTGTTTTATTTGTCTGTTTTGTTTGTCTGTTTTCTTTGCAGGTGCTGTGTCAGCAATGGGAGAAGTATGTCAATGAGTTCAGCTACTACAGAAGTACACAGGTGGTGATATGTGTTTGTTGCATCACTACTATTCCTCTTCTTTTAGGTCACAGATAACAGTACTGATTCTCCATTCAGTGCACTTCACAAAAGGACAACACCTGAGGTCACGGGCTATAGGTAGTGTAGTCTAAACCACTTTCTTTGAAGGCTCCCATGATGGGTTCTAGCCTATATGAAACAACTCAGTGTTTTATGGTGTATGGCATGCATGTCTAACACCTTCAGTTCTTGCTATCTCTGGTCCCCTGATAGACTAGGGGCTCTACAGTTTGTGCCTCTGCTCTGGACTACTTATGTCTCTCTTGAACTACCTTTTGTCCAGGTAGGATTAAAATAAATTTCAAAATCCCTGGTGTCTTCTTTACTTCAGTTTTTATTGATCTCTGAGACAGGAGGGGTACATTGACTGACCTTGAGCTATGGAGCTCTTACAGAATGGTGTCCTTTGGGAGAATTCCTAGTTATTCTAAGAAATACAGAAAGATACATCTTTTGTTGCTATCTTCTTTCAGATTCCCAGATGGGATTTAATTTTTTAAATTAAATTGCAGTATGATACACAGTTACAAGGTTGATCATGATTGGGGTTTAGTCATACAATGTTTCACCATCCATTTCTTCAGCAGTGTACATTTCCCACCACCAATGACCCCAGTTTCCCTCTCACCCCCTTCATGTCACCTTGTTTTGTGGTAAGCACTTTATCTCTCTCTCTCTCTCTCTCTCTCTCTCTCTCTCTCTCTTTCTCTCTCTCTCTCATATTCGCTCACTAGCTCTTGCTCCTTTGGGGCATTATGGTTTGCAATGAAGATCCTGTTAGGATTTATAAATATATGATATAATGAAGTTATTGGAAAGTATAAGATATGTTCATAAATTTTTATTAAGTATTTAACTTTTATGCAACTAAAAATAAAAGCATTACTGTCGGCTTGTCCTATACTTTTATTTTTTGAGATATCATAAACACATTCTGTATGTTACTCAAGCAATAAAATTTAAGGAGTTATCTATGAATAATGCAGAGGAACATCATAGAGTATTCAAAAGAAAAAACTGAACAAGATTTACCGTCATTACCAAATTTATTTTTATTAAATTTAATGATAAAATTTGTGAATTAATTTCATTTTATGTTCAAGTAATTCTGTTTTACAGTCTTCATGACAATTTACTTTTAACTAACATGAAAACAAATCACTTTTGATTTTTGTTGAGTCCTAGGGATTGTTCAGTGGTAGAATCCCTGCCTGGTTGGAAATTCCCCAGTACAATTTCACATGCTGAATGCAATCTCATTGCCAGTGCTAATTGTTAATTCTATCATGACAACAAAATGTGTGATCTCTAGCTCATCACAACTAATGTATGCAACCCCTAGAGAGCACTACAACTGAACTGTTTGAGCACTGCAATTAACAGTGTAATCCCTGGAAAATCAATAACAAAAGGAAGGGGTCCCACAAGTAATTGTGTGTCACCCCTTTGTTCCAATAACAATAGAGGAGAAAGGACTATAAGTTGAAGTGCTTGTTTATATTTTCAATTTTCTTATTTAGTTACTATGTACGCAGGCATGAAAATATCCACTATGATGAAAAAAAGTATTTTAAAAAGACATAAAGTGATGATAAAATCATTTGCACTGGATTATAAAAATGAGAATGCCAAATACTCAGGAGTCTGGGAATGGGGGCAGAAAGAAGGAAAATTGGTGCTAACATAAGGGCAGGAGTGAAGGGACTTGGGGATTTCATTTACTGGAGATGAGGCAACCATACAAATCAAGACCATAGGAGTCACAACCAGTGTTACATGTGACCCAAGCTAAAATAATAATTATTTCAAAAATTATGAGTGTGTGAGTGATTTGGATTATGAAGAGGGAGAACACTATAGATCTTTGGTGCAGTGACACGATGGTGGTAAGTCTGGAGTTTCAACATTCTGAATCTCTGTTACCAATAGTGCTGTAGCACTGTCCTCCTGTTATTCATAGATTTGCTCTAGTGGGCTCAATAATGTCTCCATTGTGAGACTTGTTGTTACTGTGTTTGGCATATTGAATACTTCACGGATAGCTTTCTAGGCTTTGTCATGTGGGCGAGATATTCTCCATAGCTTGCCGGGCTCTTCGAGAGAGGCGGAGGAATCGAACCCAGCTCTGCCGGGCTGGTGGCGCACAAGGCAAACACCCTATGGCTGTGCTTTCACTCTGTTACCAATAGCTGCTAATAAATCATAGTCAAAAATGAATAATCATATCATTGTATTCATGTTGGAGAGATAAAGAATGTTAAAATTAAAAATTTTAATAAGCTATGGGAGTATATTTCAATTTGTAGAGCATAAGCCTGAGTTGTGTGTTACCCTAGGTTCAGTTCTCAGCACACTTTACCCCCTGCCCAAGAACAATGAGGTCCATGTGACACTTAGCACTCCTAGTGGCCCCCAGAGACCAGAGAGGTTGGACCCAGTGAAGGGCTTAGAATTATCTGTGCACAATCATGGGAGTTTTCGCAACAGTATGTGGCCTCTATAACAACCAAAGATAAAAATGAATTTGTTTAATATTACTAATGTTAAATTTAGTTCAATTTGGATATTCTTTTGTTAAATATATTGCTTTATTCAATTAAAAATTAAGAAAACTTTAATGCTTTTTAGTCAATATCTATCTATTTTTCCATTTTAAACCATTCTGTTTCAGGATCTGTAGTTAAAATTTAGTGAGAATCAGAAACATACACTATTTTTGGAAAGATAATTCTGATATAGAATAAATTATTAAAATTGATACTATTACTAATAGTATATCTTTCATATTCTATGGTGATATTATTCATATTATATGGTTAATATAATATAGTTATATTATATTATAATAATATATAAATAATATAATATACAATTAACCATATAATATGCAACTTACCACCATATCCAATCAAATTATATTTTGCATATATTAACCACTTAAGATATTTATTCTCTTTCCCTTAATTTTTATTGAGGTGTTATTATTTACTATACTGTTAATGATAGCTTCATGCACACCATATTCTAACACAATACCCAGCACTAGTGTACACTTCCCTCCACCAATGTCTTAAGGTTTCCTTCAAGCTACTGACTACCCACCCAATATCTGTATATATTCTGTTGCCTTCCATTGTTCCCTAACCATGTTTCTTTATTTTGTTGCGTTCGCCTTACAAGCAGTCAACATGGCCGACCCGAGTTCGATTCCTCCGCCCCTCTCGGAGAGCCCGGCAAGCTACTGAGAGTATTTGATATGCCAGACACAGTAACAACAAAGTCTCCAATGGAGACGTTACTGGGCCCGCTCGAGCAAATCGACGATCAACGGGAGGGCCTTTACCTTACCTTTACCTTACTTTTATTCATTTACTTTAGGCTTTTGTTTTGTTTATTTATTTATTTATTTTTAATGAATCACCATGAGATATAGTTACAAAGGTTTCATGATTTAGTTTCCATCATTCAATGATCAAATACCCATCCCTCCAAGAGTGTACATTTTCCACCACCAATATCCCCAGTATACCTCCCACCACCCCCACCCCATACCACCTCCTGCCTCTATGGCAGACAATTTCTTCTTATTCTCTATTTTGGGACATTATGGTTTGCAAAACAGATACTGAGAGACCATCATGTTTGTTCCTTTACCTACTTTCAGTATACATCTTCCAGCACAAGCAATCTCTCCAAACATTTGATCTCGTCTCTATCCCAACTGACTTCTTTCCAAGTTTATGAGGTTGGCTGTCAAACATGGAGCAATCTTCTAGGCCCTTGCCTTTACTTTTCTTGGGTGTTAGTCTCATATTATGATATTTTATATCCCACAAATCAGTGCAGTATCTTTATGTCTGTTCCTCTCTTTCTGACTCATTTCACTTGGCATGATACTCCACATGTCCATCCAGTTATAAGCAAATTTCATGATTTCATCTTTCCTGACAGCTGCATAGTATTCCATTGTGTGGATGAAATATAATTTCTTCAAACAGTCATCTGTTCTCAGGCACTTGGGTTGTTTTCAGATTCTGGCTATTGTGATCAGTGCTGCAACGAACATACATGTGCAGATGTCAATTCTACTATGCTCTTTTGCCACCTCAGAATATATTCCCAGAGTGTTATTTCTGTGTCATATGGAAGCTCAATTTCTAGTTTTTTGAGTATTGCCCGTATTATTTCCAAGAGGGCTGGACCAGTCAACATACCAACAAGCAATGAAAGAGAGTTCCATTGTCCCCAAATATGCTCCAGAACTGGTTGTCTTGGCTCTTTTTGATGTGTGCCAGTCTCTGTTGTACAAAATGATATCTCATTGTTATTTTTATTTGTATTTCCCTTATGATTAGTGATGTAGAGCATTTTTCATGTGACCTTCTGCCATTTGTATTTTTTTTTCATATGGAACAATAAACCTCCATGAATAGCTAAAGCAATCCCTGGAAAAAGAAGATAGGTGACATCACCTTTCCCAACTTCAAACTCTACTCCAAAGCAGCAGTAATTAAAACAGAATAGTATTAGAACAGAAACAGATTCATAGACCAATGGAACAGAGTTGAATATTTGGTCACAGACTCTCAAATATATGATTACTTAGTATTTGATAAAGGAGAAAGAAATGTAAAGTGGAGCAAGGAAAGTGTCTTCAACAAATGGTGCTGGGAAAACTGGAAAGCAACTTGCAAAAAAAAAAAATGAACTCAGACCTCTGTCTAATGCCAAGCACAAAAGTCGGTTAAGAGTGTATTAAAGACCTCAATATCAGACCTGAATCCATAAGACACATGGAAGAAAATGTAGACAGGAGCCTCCATGACATTGAAACTAAAGGCATGTTTAACAATGAAACACCACTGACCAAGCAAGTGGAAAAAAACATAAACAAATAGAATTTTTTTTTTTTGCTTTTTGGGTGATACCCGGCGATGCACAAGGGTTACTCCTGGCTTTGCACTCAGAATTCACTCCTGGCAGTGCTCAGGGGACCATATTGGATGCTGGGAATTGAACCCAGATTGGCTGTGTGCAAGGCAAATGCCCTGCTTGCTATGCTATCACTAATATGCTTCTGCACTGCAAAAGAAACAGTGAGCAAAATACAGAGAAAGATCACTGAATGGGGAAATTATTTATTCAATACCCATCTGATAGGGCTGGAGCGATAGCACAGCGGTAGGGTGTTTGCCTAGCACGTAGCCAACATGGCCGACTCGAGTTCGATTCCTCTGCCCCTCTCGTAGAGCCTGGCAAGCTACCGAGAGTATCTCACCTGCACAGCAGAGCCTGGCAAGCTACCCGTGACATACTCGATATGCCAAAAACAGTAGCAACAAGTCTCATGATGGAGACGTTACTGGGCCCACTCGAGCAAATCGATGAACAACGGGAAGACAGTGACCCATATGATAAGGGGTTAATATCCAAGATATACAATATGTAAGTTAAACTGTACAAGAAAAAAGACCTCCAACCCATCAAAACTGGGGAGAATAAATGGACAGAAACTTCTTCAAAAAGAAATACAAGTGTTTCATCTTTTTTGTTTGTTTTGCTTTGGGACCATGTGCCTGACTACACTTAAGATTTGTTCCTGGTTCTCTGTTCAGGTATACTTCTGGTTGGACTCAGAGGACAATAACCCACAACCTTACCCTCTCTATTATATTTTTTGTCCTTTATTATGTTTTCTTTACATCTAGCATATGAGTGTTATTATGCATTTGTCCTTCTTTTGACTGATTTCTCTTAACATGCTAACTTTTTGTTCCATTCACATAGTGGTAAAAGCTATAACCTTCTTTTAAAGATAAGTGAATTTCATTGTTCTTATAAATCAAAATTTTCTTGAATGCTAAACTATTTTTTGATGTGGCTGGGGGTGACAGGTATAAGATGCTATATCAAAACAGTCTGTGCTGAGGGCTTACTCCTAACTCTGCTCAAAGCCTGCTACTGCAAGCACTTGAGGACAATATGGGATGCCAGATACCTAAATCAGTCTCATACTATGCACCAACATCCAATTATGATGAAGGAGAAATTAAGAAGTTCTATATGAAGCTGGAAAAGTTCTATAAAGAAGACCACACCTTCTACAAGATCATTGTTGGTGATTTTAATGCCAAGATAGGACCAAGAAGATGAGCTGAAGAACTGCACATCAGGACCCATGGCCTATAATGGAATGAACAGAGTGAGAGAGTGTCTGAGATCATCACGTCGATGAAGACCATCCATGGTAACTCACAATTCCAGAAGGCCAAATCTAAACGTTGGACATGGGAGTCTCCTAGTGGACAGTTCCACAATGAAATGGAACACACCATATTCAATCAACAGTCTTGCCTGAACCAATGTCACTGTTGTCCCAAATTCCAAAAGGGATTGGACCACCATCTCCGTCGTGCAAAATTCTACTTTACAGAGCGGGGAGAAATGGCTGCAAAGTTTAAGAAGAGAACTCAATGAATTACCACCAAATAGGAGCTCTTTGGCATTATTGCAGCAACCTGGGAAGATGCTGTCCTTGACAACATTGATGAGGAATAAGATTGAATGGTTCAGCACCTCCATGATGGTGCGAGGAATGTAGAGAGAGAGATAGCCACAAAAAGACTCCTGTCTTTTAAAACTCTTGAATTTATTCAAAACCGTGGCTTGGTGCAAGCCTCAGGCAACCACAAGTGAACATCAGAGCTCGCAAAGCAGTGCAGAGAAGCAAAAGGAAGACGTCAAAGAGAAAAGAGCAGCAGTTGCTTACAGATGCGGCAAAGCTGGGAAAAGCATTTGAAATGCCTGCTTGTCCTTAACTAACTAAAAGACCAAGATGACTGCCCTCCAATGTCCTGAGGATCTATCACATCATCCAGAAGGGCAATGGAAAAGATTATCCATGACTTCTACTCTGATCTCTTAGCCACTTCCATCTACTCACATAACAAATTCCACATGATGGATATGTTGTTCCAAACATTCTCCCTTCCAAAATCCAACACGCCATTAAGTCAATAATGAAGGGAACAGCACCCAGCCCAGACAAGGACAGACCAGAAAGCCTGGAGAACCTGCCATCAGTACTCATCAATACACTGTATCAGCTATTCACATACTACCTGTCTGAATGCAAGGTTCCATCCAGGTGGAAAACCAGTAGGACTGTACTACTGTACAAGAAGGGAGATATCAATGACATTGGGAACTATCGCCCAATCTGCCTGTTGTCTGTTGTCTACAAGCTGTTCACTCAAGTCATCCTGAATAGGATTGGCAGAATACTAGATGAATGACAATCATGTGAACAAGCTGGGTTCCGAAAAGGACTAAGCATGATCGACCATATCCACATGATAACCGAGCTCATTGAGGTTTCTCGGGAGTTCAAGATGCCGCTCTGTCTAATGTTCATTGGTTTAAAGAAGGTCTTTGATTCTGTTGAGATGAAAGTGATCATCAAAGCCCTAGCCAAGCAGGGCATTCAACCTCAATATATCAGGATCCTCTGTGAACTGTACTATGCATTCACTACCAGGATCTCACCATTCTACAAGAAAGTGATCATCCATGTCATGAGAGTTGTTTGGCAGGGTGATACACCCTCAAGAAAGTCATGTGACTACTGGAATGGGAAATGATGGGAGTGAAGATAGATGGTTGGCAACTACACCACCTCCTCTTCACTGATTACATCGTTCTAATAACACCAAACATTAACCAAGCAGCACAAATGCTGGCCGACTTTGACCATGAGTGTGGAAACTCGGACTGCAGCTGAATCTCACGAAGACAATGTTTATCAAAAACAGTCTCGTTCTTGATGTTCCATTCACTCTCAATGGAATAAACATCTCCGAATGCAACAGTTATATGTACCTAGGTCGAGAAGTCAACATGACATATGACCTTGCACCTGAGTTGCACAGGAGAAAGAGAGTGGCTTGGAACGCCTCAAGAATGTCAAAGAAATTGCTAAGAGGATGAACAACCTCCGGCTTCAAACATATCTCTTTGATTCCACTCTTCTTCCTGCATTAACATATGCCTCAGAGACTTGGGCCCTACAAAAACAGGTTAAGAACGCTTTTCAGGTCTCCCAAAGAGGAATCCAAAGAGCTACACTTGGTGTATCATGCTTCACTCAAATGAGAGAAAGAATCCAGAGTTCTGACCTCCATCAATGATCAAGAATCAGAGACACTCATTTGCCAAGGCATCTAAAATCAGTTGGTCTCGACATGTAATGAGATTTGGAGACCACCACTGGACTAGAGCCATTACCAACTGGATTCCATGGGACTTCAAAAGATTGTGTGGCTGCCCATCTACAATATGGTCAGTCTTCTTCCTCAAGACCCTGAATAATTGGTTTGAGGCTCTTTGTGTTCCTCGAATGAGCAGACACCATTGGGCTATACTAGTACGCTGCAGCGATGAATGGCGACATTAGTGGCTCCCACTCGAGCAAATTGATGAGTAATGGGATGTCAAGCGATCAAGTGATCAATCTGTTGTTAATTTGCACAAGTACTAAAAAGTAAATGTATAAACATATTAGACATAAACCATTTTTTCAAATGAATAGTGAGAAAATATTTCTAGTCTTCATGGTATATTGTCTTAAAATTTTAGTCATTATATCTGTTGTGGACAGAAATTTCTTAATTTCATGTAGTCAATATGTTTACCCTGCTTTGTCTTGCCAATTGTATTGAGTTATTGACAGTACCTCAAGATTCATTGACATGAAGTTTTCTGTCTGTTTTCCTCACTAAAAGTTATGGATTCGGGACAAATATCAAGTACTTTTACACACTGACTCCAGTACTGCATTTTGTGCTCATTAAACCACTTGAAATCTGAGCCACATGTGGTACATTCTGCATCAATGTGTTGATTTCTTTTTTTAAAGATTTAATCAAACTGAACCGCAGTTATTCATAATAGGATTTCAGGTGTACAACGTTCCAAAACCAATGACCACCAATATCCACTACCCTCCATCAATGTCCCCTTTGATTCTACCACTAAGATTGCCTCTATAGCAAGAGCTCTTTGATAGTATTTTCTTTTTTCTTATAGGTCACTGTGGTTTACCCTACTGTCACTGATAAGCTATTATGAATGTCACTCTATGGCTTTCAGCAGCCATTCCTTCTCCATAATGTCCACTTTCCTCTTTCATGGTCATAGTAGTCCCTCCCCTGACCAATCTCCCTTTCCTCTATAGTGTCAAAAATCATACTAATAGTGAGTTATCCTAATTTTTATATTGTCCTTGGGCATCAGTTTTTCCCCTACTATATTTCTTTCTATCCTCCATGTGAGTAATATTCTGTGTCTGTCCCTCTATGACTTTGGCTCACATCACTCATCATGTTATTCTCCAAATTTATCTTTTGATCCGCAAATAGCATGACTTCATCTTAGGATTGAGTGGTATTCCATTGAGTACTTGGACCATATTCCCTTTATCCAGTCATGTGTTCATGGGTACTTGGATTTTAACCAGATTTTGACTACTGTGAGTAGTGCTTCAATAAAAATATAAATTCAGATGTCTTTTTGGCTTTCTGTTTGGGGGCCTTTGAGGTAAATTGCCAGGATTAGAATCACTGGGTAATAAGGAAACTCAATTTCTAGATTTTTGAGGAAATTTTCATATTGTCTTCCAAAATGAATGCACCAGTCTACATTCCCAACATCAGCAAGTGAGGGTCTCTTTACCCTACTTCCATGCCAACCTGGTTACTATACTTTTTGAAGAGTTTCAGTCTCTCTCTTGTGAGGTTATATTTCATTGTTGTTTGATTTATATTTCTTTGATGATTAATAATATAAATATTTTGTTATATGCTGTTTGGCCATTTGTATATCTTCTTTGAGGATGTGCCTAGTCATCTCTTCTCCCCCCATTATTGGATGGATTCGATTATTTTTTGTAATGTTCTCAGTGCTTTGAATACCTTGAATATTAACCAATTATAAGATGAAAGGTAAGAAAATAGTATCTCCCAATATTTGTAGTGTCTCTGTATTCTGGTCATTATTTCTTCCAAGGTGCAGAAGCTTCTTAATTTAATGTAGCACATTTGTTTACCTTTGCTTTCACTTGCTTAGTGAATGGTGTTCCACTGTTAAAATGCCCAAAGTCGGACTGAACATGTTTGCCACTCAATGCCTCTTTTGCAGACCACAACACCCAAACGGAGAGAGAGAACACAGGGGATTGCCCTGCCACAGAGACAGGGGGGGATGGGGGATGGGGGTGGGAGAGATATTATCCATGGTGGTGAAAAACGGGCACTGGTGGAGGGATGGGTATCTGATCATTGTATAATTGAAACCCAAGCACAAAAATTGTAAATCTGCAACTGTAAAAAAATAAATAAATAAAATAAAGGGAAAAAATGCCCATAGTCTCAATGCCATAGAGAGGTTTATGGTTTTCTCTAGAGACCTATGGATTCAGGTCTGATATTAAGGTTTTTAAAAAATTTTGATTTGACTTTGTGTATAATGTTAGAAAGTGGTGTGAGTTTTTTTTCTGTTTTTGTTTTATTGAATCACCTTGATATACACTGTTACAAAGTTGTTCATGATTGGGTTTCAGTCAATGTTTCAACCCCATCCCTTCACCAGTGTACATACCTCCTATGTCCTTAGTTTCCCTTCTTCTATTCCAGCTCCCAGTCTGCCTCTACAACAGACACGTTTTCATTTTCTTCTCTCTCTCTGTATCTCTGTCTCTACCTTCCTGCCACTCTTCTCTCTTTCTCTCTCTCTTTCATGAGAATGAAACTGCTGAAAAACCCAGTTAGGTGGGATTTGTGACAGAAATCTCCAGGATCTCTCAGAGTAGGAAATGGCTGACCTCCCTCCATCCCCCTGTTCTTCTGGTAGCCTGGCAGTCAGGTCCATGATTTTTTTCTGGTGCCATATAAGCTCACTAATGGCCATGACACAGAGATTCACAAATAAATCTTGAAGGAGAAACACAGGTGGCAGTGGTGCCTCCACACCCCATGACGGGCTGAGTTTCATCCAGGCTGCCCTGTAGGGGGACAGGTGAGTCCACCATTTGTCCAAACAGAGCACCAGCAACTGAAAATTTCCAGAACCCTATCACCACCATACTTATAGTCAATCAGCAGATGATTGGTCACTGTTTCTATTTTAGTGCTGAAGCTTCTTAGTTCAATGTAGTCCCATGTGTTTATTTTTGCTTCCACTTACTTGTTCAATGATTTTTCATCTTTGAAGATGCCTTTAGCTTCAATAATCTGAAGAGTTGTAGCCACATTTTCCTCCATGTCTGATATCAAGGTATTTAATCCATTTTGATCTGACTTTGTGCCTGGCATTAGAAAGAGATTCTAATTAATTTTTTTTTCTTTGCATGTAGCTCCTCAGTTTACCCAGCACCACTTGCTAAAGAGCCTTTCCTTGCTTCACTTCATATGTACTGCTCTTTTATCAATGACTAGGTGGTCATATATTTGAGGGTCAGTGTCAGGATATTCAACTCTATTCCATTGATGAGTGAGTCTGTCTCTACCATGCTGTTTTAATTACTACTAATTTGTAGTACTCAAGCGGACCCAGTAATGTCTCCATTGGAGACTTTGTTGTTACTGTGTCTGGCATATCGAATACTCTCGGTAGCTTGCCGGGCTCTCCGAGAGGGGCTGGAGCGATAGCACAGTGGTAGGGCGTTCGCCTTACAAGCGGCCAACATGGCCGACCCGAGTTCGATTCCTCCGCCCCTCTCGGAGAGCCCGGCAAGCTACCGAGAGTATTTGATATGCCAGACACAGTAACAACAAAATCTCCAATGGAGATGTTACTGGGCCCGCTCGAGCAAATCGACAATCAACGGAAGGGCCTTTACCTTTTACCTTAATTTGTAGTACAGTTGAACTTGGGGAAGGTGATGCCCCATCTTCTTTTTTTCCAAAGATTGCTTTAGGTGTTCTTGGGGGTTTGTTGTTTCATATTAATTTCAGGAAAGTTTTATCTATTTTTAAAAAAATGTCATGAGCATTTTTATAGCCACCACATTAAATCTGTATAATGCTTATGGGAGTATTGACATTTTAACAATTTTCATCCTCCCAATTAATAAACAGGTGATATGTATTCATTTTCTTATGTCCATTTATTTCTTGAAGTAGTGTTTTTTTTTTTGCATAGGTTCCTTACCTTTTCAGTTAAGCTGATTCTGCTGATTCTGAGGTACTTGATTTTCTAGGCATGATTGTGAATGGTATTGTTTTTCTAATATATCTCTCTTCTCTCTCATTATTTGCATATAGAAAAGCTGTGGGTGACAAAGTGGTGTTGAAGTCTCCAACTTCTACTGTGTTTCTATCAATGTCTTTCTTGCATTTTATTAGCATTGTTTAAAGTATTTTGGTTGACCCTAATTAAGTGCATATACATTTAGAAGTGTCAGTTCTTCCTGATGTACCAATCCCTTGATCATTAAAAATGACCTTCACTTATAGTCTTCTTCAGCCTGAAGTCTATGTGGTCTGATGCTAGTATGGCCACACTGGCTTTTTTGAGTGGGTTACTTGCTTGGAGAATTGCTTTCCAGATTTTGACTTTGAGCCTGCGTTTTTCACTTTGATTCTTTAGTGTTTTTTGTTTTTTTTTGCAGGCAGGAAAATGTTGGATTCCATGTTCTAGTTCATCTTGCTACTCTGTGTGTTTTGATTGGTGCATTTATTCCATTGGGATTTAGAGAGAGATTATTGCCATGGGGATTTGTGCCATCTTTATGTAAGAGTTTGGTGTACTTTTAGGGCTTATTTTATCTTAAAGCAGCCTTTTATTTATTCTTATAACAATGATTTTGTGTCTATGATGTTCCAGAACTGTTCTTTATCTGTGAAGTTGTGATCTGTTCCTTCAAATATGAATGAGAGTCTGGCTGGGTAATGTATTCTTGGTAAGGCATCCATTTAATTGATTTTGTCCACTATATCCCACCACTGTCTTCAGGCCTAGAGGGTTTCATCTAATAAGTTGACTGTGAATATTAGGGATGTTCCATCATAAGCAATTTTCTTCTTTGTTCTTGCTGCTTTCAGTATTCTATATCTGTGGTTTTCATAATCCTGATTAGACTATGTCTTGAGGTATTTTTTGGATCTTTTAGCTGGAACCCTTCAGGACTCATGGATATGGGTGCATGCACTCTTCAGTTCTAGTAACTTCTCAGCTATGATAATATTAACAGTTGTTTGTCAATCAGGGTTTTCTTCCTACCCCTCTGGTACTCCAACGATTCTTATGTTGTTCCTCTTGCCTTCATCCCAATTTTATCTTCTCATTTATTTTGGGACTCTTTTCCATCTTATGCTGTAGTGTAGAGATTCACTGCACCTTATCTTGGTGCACTGATTCTGTCCTCAGCAGCTAATACTCTGCTTCTGATACATTCTAGTGAGTTGTTCATTTCACCTACCAGGTTTTTCAGATATGTTTTTTTTGCTTGTATTTTTATTTCCATTTTCATCATTTCTGCTCTCATATGCTCCTGTATTTTATTGGTAGTGTGTTCCATTGTTTCTTTGAATTTCTTATTTATCCTTACCAATTTCATTCTGAATTCCTTATCAAAGTTTATATAGCTCATTATTACTCATTCAGTTACCTGGGCTAGCTTTTTCTCTCAGTAAGTCTGGTTGGTTTCTGTGTTGCTTAACCATCATAAACTTTGCAGTTTAGGTATGTTTTCTGTGTGTTTTTGTGGGGGTAGAAGTCTAAGTTAGGATGTCATTGTATGTGTAGGATAAGTGGTGAGGAATTGTGTGGGCAATTCTAGGTTATGTGGTATCTGTTAGTGGAGAACATCTCCCCAAGTATCTGAATGCCTGCCTTGAAGTCCCACCAGCTGCCAACCTAGCTATTCTACTGTGTCCCAGCTCAATTCCCTCTCACATCTTGTGGAGTCTTCACCTAATATATTTTTCTTGTTTAAATAATGAAACAAAACTCTAATTCTATATTTAAAATAGCACTAAGATTGGGGAACTTTGTATCATACCTGATTTAAGAGGAAGACTTTTAAATTTTTATTATTGACTAAATTACTTGTGTATTTGTGGCATATGGCTTAAAGTTTCTTCTATATCCATTCTTTTTAGGACTTTTTATCATGAATATTGATTCTTGTCAAATTCTTTCTCTGTATCTACTGATACAATCATAAGATATTTACCTCTAGTTGTTTTTATATGGCATATTATATTGATTACCTTGTATATTATTACATTGTTTTTGTTACTTGATCAAAGTTATTGATCCTTTCTAGTTATTGTTAGATTAATTTTGCTATATTCTATTGAGAATATTTGTATCTCTGACAATGTTCAGCATTTACTCTGACTCTGCAATCAGGGATTACTTCTGGTGGTTCAATGAACCCTGTGGGGGGAGCCAAAAATTGAATCTAGGTTGTCCTTCTACAAAGCATGACCTGATTGCTGTGTGACCACTCTGGACCAATAGAATTTATTTATTTTTCTATTTATTTAATTAAATCAGCATGAGATATAGTTACAAGTTTTCATGTTTGAGTTACAATAACACAATGATCAAAAGTCAATACTGCAGCCAGTGCATATTCCCCACCACCAATCTTCCAAGTATACTCCCACATTTCCCACCCTCCCACTGCCTCCTTGGCAGAAAAATTCCCCATACTATCTCTACTTTTGGACACTATGGTTTGCAATACTGATACTGAGAGGTTATCATATTTGTTCCTTTATCTACTTTCAGCACATATCTTCCATCCCAAATGATCTCTCTAACCTTCATTTTCTTAGTGATCCCTTCTTTATTCCAGCTGCCTTCTCCACCTGCTCATGAGGCTGGCTTCCAACTATGGAGCAATCTTCCTGGCCTTTGTGTCTACTGTTCTTGGGTGTCAGTCTCATGTTATATTATTTTATACTCCACAAATGAATGTAGTCCTTTTATATCTGTCCTTCTCTTTCTGACTCATCTCACTTCATTATCATTTCATGATACTCTCCACATCTATCCACTTATAAGCAAATTTCATGACTTCATCTATCCTAACAGCTGCATAGTATTCTATTGTGTAGATGTACCAAAAGGATTCAGCATGATCGACCATGTCCACATGGTCTATCTTTTTTATTTCTTCTCAGGCTAGTGTTTCTGGAGCAGAACTATCCAGCAATGAGAGAGAAGTTGTAAAATTTCTTACTACTATTGTTTTGGTATCATTTTCTTTCTTCAGTTCTGTTAGAAGCTTCTTTGAATAGCTTTATGACATAACATGGTATGTATATGTTAAAGAATATAAGTTCTTGTTCTATAGATACCTTGATCAGTAACTAATTAGCTTCCCATTCCCTTACAGCCTTTTAAAATTTAATGTCTAGATTCTCTGATGTAAATATGACCACACGTGCTTTTTAAAAATAACTGTTTGATTTAAAGATTGTTTTCCAGACTCTACCACTGAAACTGTTTATAATAACTGGTTGTATCTGTCTCTTGTAAGCAGCAAAAAGTCATGTTTAGTTTATGTACCATCCTGCCATTTTGCCCCTCATGATTGGTGAATTTAGGTGACTGGTAATGAGTGAAGTGAAGGAATTTATTGTTATCACTTTTTACTGTGTGTATGTGTTCATAAAATTTGTCTTATTTTAAAAAGAATATAAATAAATACTTTTTGCACAGTGGTTTTAAGGTATTGAACTTGTCCAGCAATATTCGCATCTTTCCATCAAATCTTAGTCTTCGAGCAACAGTGCAGCGGTAGGGTGTTTGCCTTACAACCGACCAACATGGCCGACCCATGTTCGATTCCTCCGCCACTCTCGGAGAGCCCGGCAAGCTACCGAGAGTATTTCGCCCGCACGGCAGAGCCTGGCAAGCTACCCATGACGTATTCGATATGCCAAACACAGTAACAACAGGTCTCATGATGGAGACATTACTGGGCCCGCTCGAGCAAATTGATGAACAGTGAGAGGACTGTGACCATGACTGAATATATATTTCATTAGGCTTGTCCTCTCTTCCCCACTATTCACTTAGGTACTTAGAGTTTTCATATGTTCTGCTATAAATAATATGGGAGATCCTTTGGATTCCAGTGCCTTCTTTAATATTTTTTCTTTCAGTATTCTCTTTGACATTTGTCATTTTAATTATATTAGAGTTTTTCCATTTTTATTGACTATGATTGTAACCTTTTGAACTTTTTGAATCTGGGTACATGCAATCCTCAAACTGGTAGATTCTTAGGTGTGTGTGTGTGTGTGTGTGTGTGTGTGTGTGTGTGTGTGTGTGTTTGGACTAGTAGTTACTTGTAAATCTTGTCTTCCTTTTCCACAAAGATTTCTGTATTTCCTATATTGATATTGACCCTCTTTATACATGTAATAATTTTCTGTTCAGCAAGTACCCTACCCTTTCTACTATTCAGCACCAATTCCATACAGATTTTAGAAAAGTCAGTTCTTGTCCTTGAAGAATATCATTGAGATTTCAATGGAAATTTAATTTGAGTTGAATATTTTTTTCATTTCCTTATGTCCTCTTCTCTTTATAGATTTTAGTGATTCATATATTCTAATATTTATGTATTTTACATCTATTATGAAGTTGATTTCATGGGTTTTTTGACACACCTGAGACGGAATATTTTTTTTAAAAAATTCTGCATCATTATTTGCTTGTGGAATTTAGAGAGATTTTTGTGTTTTGATTTTCAACCTACTAGCTTGTTATATTAGCTCTTTCCCCTAAGAATATGTTAGTGTAATCTTTAGATTCTGTGATGCATATTATTTTGCCATATACAAAGTGTGATATTTTAACCTCTTTTTTCAACATATATCCTTCTGATTTCGTTTACTTGCCTAATTCCTGTGATGAGGTCTTTCAAGATTATATTGAACAAAATATAATCTTGAGAATTCTGAGAGAGTAGCCATCTTTGATTTGTGACTAATATCTGAGGGAAACAGTCAAATTTTCACTGTGAGTATAGTGGTGGTAGTGAATTCGCTCAAAATGAATTGCTGCTATCTTGAGATTCCAATTATTCTTTTATTTTTGAGGGCTTGTAACATAAATCAATGCTGATTTTTTCAATACTGCTTTTCCACTCCTTAATATAATTACATATTTTTATCATTTTATTGAAATAATTTCTCAAATTAAACGATTTGGACTGGAGCAATAGCACAGAGGGTAGGGTGATTGTCTTGCACACAGTCAACATGGCCAACCCGAGTTCGAGTCCTCCACTCCTCTAGGAGAGCCCGGCAAGCTTCCGAGAGTATCTCGCCACACGGCAAAGCCTGGCAAGCTAACCCATGACGTATTCGATATGCCAAACACAGTAACAATTGTCACAATGGAGACATATTTGATATGTCAAATGCAGTAACAATTGTCACAATGGAGACGTTACCGGGCCCGTTCGAGCAAATCAATGAACAATGGGTGGACAGTGACAGTGATTTCACAATTTGCAAATTTTGTAACATCTTGAAACTCTAGAGTGAATCATATTTGTTCATCATGAATACCCCCTTTTTAAACAATGTTCGATTTTATTTGATAAGATATTTTAATTATCTTTGCATTTCAGTTGATCAGTGATATTGCTGTGTAATATTTTTAGTAATACCTATGTGGTTTTTTTTGTATTATTATGATGTTGGTTTCATAGGAGCTAGTAGAAAGAATTTTTGTCTTTTCACTATATAGGAATAGTTTGAGGAGTATAGGTTGCAAATACATTTTAATATTTAGTAGAAGTCATTAGTAGCCCATGTAGACCTGGGAGACACATATATAGATATATATATGTATATGTATATGTATATATATATATATATATACACACACACACACACAGGGCTGGAGCGATAGCACAGCGGCAGGGCGTTTGCCTTGCATGCAGCCAACATGGCCGACCCGAGTTCGATTCCTCCGCCCCTCTCGGAGAGCCCGGCAAGCTACCGAGAGTATCTCACCCACATGGCAGAGCCTGGCAAGCTCCCCGTGACGTATTTGATATGCCAAACACAGTAACAACAAAGTCTCCAATGGAGACATTACTGGGCCCGCTGGAGTAAATCGATGATCAATGGAAGGGCCTTTACCTTTTTACCTTTAATTTAATATTTGATAGAAGTCATTATATAAAAAAGTGATTCATATATTTTAATATTTATATTGGCTTTTTGGGTCAGACTTATATATATATATTGGCTTTTGGGCTCACACTTGGCGATACATAGGGGTTACTCCTGGCTTTGCACTCAGAAATTACTCCTGGTGGTGTCAGGGGACCATATGGGATGCTGGGAATCAAACCGTGGTCAGCTGCATGCAAAGCAAACTCCCTACTGGCTGTACTATCACTCCAGCCCTCCTCGGCTATTTTTCTTGGAAGATTTTAAGTTTCATTTTAAATCTTCTTATACATGATTAGTCTCTTTATACTTTATACTTTCTTCTGATTCTGTCTTAGAAGATTATATGACTCTAAGAATTTATCCACTTTTCTACATTCTCCAACTTACATAGAATTATTTATACCTATTGGGGCCTGGAGCGATAGCACAGCAGTAGGGCATTTGCCTTGCATGCAGCCAACATGGCTGACCCGAGTTCGATTCCGCCGCCCATCTCGGAGAGCCCGGCAAGCTACTGAGAGTATCTCGCCTGCTCGGCAGAGCCTGGCAAGCTCCCCGTGACATATTCGATATGCCAAACACAGTAACAACAAAGTCTCCAATGGAGATGTTACTGGGCCCACTCGAGCAAATCGATGATCGACGGGAGGGCCTTTACCTTTTTTATTTGTGCCTATTATTATTTTTCTTATTTCTACTAGATCTGCAATAATTTCTCTCTTCTCATATCTAATCTTATTTTTGTGGAATTTGTCTTTTTTCTTAATTAGCATGGGTAGACATTTATCTCTTGAAAAACAATATCCTGGATTTATTGATATTTTGAATATATTTGATTGTCAAATCATTTACATACCTATGGTATATTGGTCTAAATTTTGTTATTTTCTTAATTGCGCCAAATTTGGGACTTGCCTGTTATTTTTTTCTATTTTCTAAAGCTGTGAGATAAGGTAAATGATTTGAGTTTTCCCTTCTTTTCTACTGTTTGACTGTATGGCTATGCTCTCCCCTCTTTACATGGCTTCAGCTGTATCTTATAATTCATGTCTTAATACTTGTACATTTCAAGAAAAAATTTATTTCATTGTTTATTTTCTTTTCGAGATAATAATTATTTAACAGAATGTTTTTCAGTATGCTGAAAGATCACAAATATTTTATGGTTATTTTTATCATTTTTTAGAAAAAATGATTTATAGCTGATATATATGAAAAAATGATGTATAGCTTATTTAGAATGATACTTTAGATTTCAATTTTTGTGCCATTATCTATATTATGTCCCCAGCATATGTTATACCATGGAGAATGCTTTATTTGCACTGAAGAAAATTTGTATTTTACTTTGGGAGAAGAGAATATCTTGTGTGTATTCATTAATTCCATATTTTTTACTTCCTTAATTAAGTTTCTTCTTTCCTTAGAGATAAGAGTTTTGAGTTTATCAGCAAATAAGGGTTCTTAATGATTAGGAATTTTTGCTAATAATCAAAATTCTTATTTGTTGACATTCATATTTCCTTACTGATTGAATTCTATTATTTTAGTCATTTCTCCTTAAAGTCTGTTTTAACAGATCCTTTAACGTTGTCGATCAGTTATTTTTTCATATGTATTGAGTCTTCCAATGAAATTCTCATTTTATTGAACACTGAAAGGGCTATTGCCCTTTATGTCATCTTTGAGTAGCATCAGAATTTTTTGTCTGTTTTGGTTTTGGGCTAGAGTTGGCTGTATTCAGAGCTTACTGCTTACTGCACTCAGGGGTCAATCCTGCTGTAATCAGTGAACAATAGAGCACAGGGTATTGAACTCAGGTTGGTGCGAGCAAGGTAAAAGCCCTGCATACTGTACTCTCTTTCCAACTTTACAGAAATATTGGAATACTTTAGAACTTATCTGGATATCTTTTCCCGTCCAGTGAAGTACCCAATCTATATTTTGTTTTAGAATCCCTATTGCTTGAAAGGTGCTTTGGTGGAGCTCCAACTTCCAGGAGTGCTATATTGCTCCAGTTCACAGGGGTGCATTAGTACCTATGGACACTAATTTCAAGCAGTCACTGCTGCATTGTGGAGATTTCTGGCAAGAAAGAAGTAGAAACTAGGTACATTGTAGATGGTAAAAAATTATCTTCTGGGAGTAGAGCAAAAGCTTGTGTGTTCATAGATAGAAGATGGAAGGTGTGTGTGAGACACAAACTCATGTATGGTAGGTGGAGGGTATATGTGAGACACGAACACCAGAGTAGGTGTCCTGCGGTAGAATTGGGGATCAGAGACTTACTGAAGATTTGCTGGATTTTGGAATGTTTCTGCATTGTAAAGGACACATTTATTATATGAATAATTTTGTACAATGAATTAAACATAAACAATGATATATTCAATATTAAACCATATTTTGGTTTTGCAACCATTTTCGACAGAGAAGAACTGTTCCTCGGAACATGCAACGAAAGAGGCATCAGAGGTGTCGGTGTCCTTGTCAACACGAACTTGGCATGAGCATTGATTCATTCGAATACCTAGCAACCCAAATTGGATGATTACACTTGAATAGATGTGGCTCACTGCAGGCAGTTTCTATCTTCGTTGTCTATGCACCAACACCAATTATGATGAAGGGGAAATTGAGAAATTCTACATGGAGCTGGAGAAGTACTATAAAGAAGAACACACTTTCTACAAGATCATTGTCAGTGATTTTAATACCAAGATAGGACCGAGAAGATCACCCGAAAAACTCCACATTGGGACCCATGGCCTAGAATGAAATGAACAGCGTGAGAGACTGTCTAAATCCATCATGTCAACAAAGACTATGCATGGTAACTCAAAGTTCCAGAAGCCGAATCTGAACATTGGACATGGGAGTCTCTGAGTGAATGGTTCCACAATGAAATTGACCATATAATATTCAATCCATGGTTTTGCTTCACAGATGTCACTGTTGTCCCAAAATTCCAAATGGGATCTGACCACCATCTCCTTCATGCAAAATTCTACTTCACAGAGCAGGGAGAAGGGGCTGAAAAGTTTATGAAGAGAACTTCCAGAATGTTCACCAACTGGGAACTCTTTGGCACTATTATTGCACCATGGGACGATGCTGTCATTGACAACATTGACGAGGAATACTATTGACTGGTTCAGCACCTCCATGATTATGTGAGGAACGCCAAGAGAAAGATAACAACAACAACAACAACAACAACAAAACGCCTGTCTTCAAAAACTCTTGAGCTTATTCGCCATTGTGGTTTGGCAACAAGCGAACATCTGAGCTTGCAAAGCACTGCTGAGATGTGATAAAGGAAGACCTCAAAGAGAGAAGAGCAGAAGTGCTGATAGATGCGGCAGAAGCTGGGAAAAGCATTCATAATGCCCACTGGTACTTCACCAACTACAAGACTAAGATGACTGCCCTCCGAGGTCCTGATGGATCTATCAAATCTTCCAGAAGGGCAATGGAGAAGATTATCCATGACTTCTACTCAGAGTTTTTCAATAGTCATGTCCACCTGCCGACATACCAAATTCCGCAGGATGGATATGCTGTTCCCAATGTTCTCCCTTCCGAAATCCAACACGCCATTTCATCGGTAAAGAAATGAACAGCACCCGGCCCAGACAATGTTAGACCCGAACACCTGAAGAACCTGCCGTCAACTCATCAATATGCTGGTTTGGCTCTTCACACTCCACTTGTCTGAATGCGAGGTTCTGTCTCAATGAAAAACCAGCAGGACTATGCTATTGTACAAGAAAGGAGACATCCACGATATTGGCAACTATTGCCCAATCTGTCTATTGTCTGTCATCTACAAGCTGTTCACTCAAGTCATCTTGAATAGGATTGGCAGAACACTAGATGAAGGAAAACCATGCGTGCAAGCCAGGTTCCGCAAAGGATTCACCACCATCAACCATATCCACATGGTAACCAAGCTCATTGAGGTTTCTCGGGAGTTCAAGGTGCCGCTGTGTCTAACATTCATTGATTTAAACAAGGCCTTTGATTTTGTTGAGACAGAAGCGGTCATTGAAGCCCTAGCCAAATAGGGCATTTAAGTTCAATACATCACGATCCTCCGTGAGCTGTATTACGGATTCACTACCAGGATCTCACCATTCTACCAAGAAGTAATCATTGATGTCAAGAGAGGGGTTTGGCAGGGTGATACCATTTCACTGAAACTCCTCAGTGCCACCCTCGAGAACATCATGCGACGACTGGAATGGGAAGGAATGGGAGAGAAGATAGATGCTCAGCAACTGCACCACTTCCACTTTGCTGATGACATTGTTTTAATAACACCAAACATCAGCCAAGCGGCACAAATGCTGGCCGACTTCGACCGTGAGTGTGAAAAGGTTGGACTACAGCTGAATCTTACGAAGACAATGTTTATGAGAAACAGCCTCGTTCCTGATGCCCCATTTGTTCTCAACGGAACGACCATCTCTAAATGCAACAGTTATATGTATGTAGGTCGAGAAGTCAACATGATGAATGACCTGGCACCTGAGTTGCGCAGGAGGAAGAGAGCAGCTTGGAACACCTTCAAGAGCGTCAAAGAAACAGCTAAGAGGACAAAGAATCTCCGTCTCTGGTACATCTCTTCGATTCCACTGTTCTTCCTGCATTAACATATGCCTCAGAAAACAGGATGAGAACACTATAGGGTCTCCCAAAGAAGAATTGAAAGAGCTATGCTTGGAGTATCACGTTTCACTCAAATGAGAGAAAGAATCCGGCGTTCCGACCTTTGTCAATGGTCAAGAATCAGGGTTGCTGTCTCGTTTGCCAAGGCACTGAAAATCAGATGGGCTGGACACATAATGATATTTGGAGATGACTGCTGGACTAGAGCCATTACTGACTGGATCCCACGGGATATCAAAAGACCGCGTGGTCGCCCACCTGCAAGATGGTCAGACTTCTTCATCAAGACCCTAAATATTTGGTTTGAGGCTCTCATGTTCCAGAATGAACAGACACCATTGGGATACACTAGCACTTAATAGGGACAAATGGAGACATTACTCGCACCTGCTTGAGCAAATTTATGAGTAACAGGAAGTCAAGTGATCAAGTGATTGGTTTTGTAGCCAGTCAGTGGCACTTAAGGCTTACTGCTGTACTCAAGAATCATTCTTTGTAGGGGGGAAGATAATATAGGGTGCTGAGGATCCAAATCTGGTTGAATACATATTAGGCAAATGACAGTATCAGTCCAGCCCCTAGCATCTATATTATTAAACAGAAACATGTTAACTTCCAAATGCTATGTCTTAATCCACCACTAGAAGTGCTTTACTATTCCAGAATATTCCAATTCACAATTGAGGCAAAAAGTTTATTTGTGAATTATTAATTATTAAGATGTGGAGGTGTAGTAAAATGGCTAAGGCACTTTGCTTTGCATGTGGTCAATCCACATTCTATCCCCATTATTCCATACAGTCCCTGAGCCCCACTAGGAGTGTCACAGAGCGCAGAGACAGGAGTAAGCCCTGAGCACCATGAGGCATTGTCCCCAAATGAAAAATTTAAAAATGTATCTGGGCTGGAGCAATAGCACAGTGGGTATGGCGTTTGCCTTGCACGTGGCCAATCCAGGCTCAATTCCCTGCATCCCATATGGTTCCCTGAGCACTTCCAGGAGTGATTCCTGAATGCAGAGCCAGGAGTAACCCCTGTGAAATGCCAGGTGTGATCCAAAAAGCAAAATAAAAATTAAAAAAATATATCAGTAGTAATTTTAAGTTTTTTTAAGTTGCTCACAATAATTTATTATATTCAATATTCCAACACAATCATAACCACCATTACACCTTCTCACCACCATTGTTTCAAAATTTCTCAGCATCACTCAAACCTGTTGTAAGGACTGATCCTAAATAATTTATTTTGTATTGCTTGTTACAAAAATGTGACTAAAATGATCCAAAAACATTTCAATGTTTCCTTAGAGGAAAGTATGTGAAGATTATTGTATATCACCTTGAAGTCATTAAGTCCTTGTATGAGAGATTACAAGAGATTGTATGTTGTTACAGGATGAACCTTGTGTTGATACACACACACACATATGATCTGGATTGGTTGCCTTCTGCTTTATACCCCATCAAAAATGGTGTGCTACTCTTGGTACATCAGTGGAATAGAGTATGAGGTGTTGCTCCAGGAATTTTAAAATTTTAAATAGGCTGATACAGCTGGAGTTAAATTTTAACTGGATGGTAACTTTGGGTTTTCTGCAGATTCATGAGTAAGGCGCTTGTTCCAAGTCTATGGAGATAGACTGTGAGCATGATGGTGATTGGGTTCTGGAGGTTTTTGGCTGCTGGGGCTCTGTTGGGACAGGTGGTGGGCTCATCCACCCTTTCCAGAGCACCCCAATGGACTCAGTCTGGCATGAGGTATGGAGGTATCCTTTCAGCTTATTGCTCTTTTCTGAGATTTATTTATGAGTATCTGGATCATGACTCTTAATTGACTCATATGGAGCCAGAGGCAGTTCATGGGCATGACTGCCAGAGTCCTGGAAGAATTGGGAGATGGGAGAAGGTCACCCATTATCGACTCTGTGTTGAGGAGTCTAGAGATTTCAGTCACAAATCCCACATACCTGGGTTTTTCAGAAGATTCATTATCATGCATGAGGGGCAAGTCCTGAGACTGTGGAGATGGGCCGTGAGCAAGGCAGTGATTGGGTCTGGCTTTCCAGGGCTCTGCTGGGATGTGAGAAGTAATGATATTTAAAAGGTACATCTTTTTCATTATTGATTTTTAGTTTGAAATCCATGTACATTTCAATGTAGTTATAAGAAATAGCAGCACTTAAACAATCCTGTCCAGGTTTCTCTTAAAGGAAACATATATTATAATACTATAGCAAATCAGTTGATAGCATTTAAATGACCTCTGGACCTCAGGAATAACCTCTGAGCATTTCAGACTGTGGTCTGAAAACAAAATGTAAAAGAAAAATGAATTTTTAGTGCCAGAGAAATAGTAAGGCAGGTAAGGCATTTATCTTGCAAGAGGCTGACTTGGGTTAGTGACTCCATCAGAAGTGATTGTTGGATGACATTGCTTTGTCCTTTCCTTTCTTGCCACAAGAAGTTTAGGTTTATCAGGTTACACCCATCACAGTGCTCCCAAGCCACTCCCATTCCTTCATTTATCTGTAACCACTTCTCTATGCTCTCTTCCCCAACCAGTTAATTAGCTTTCCCCCCTAATCGGAATCTGTTAATTTGTAAAGTCAGATCCTTCTAGGACACTGAAACTGTATTGTAAGTTAATATTGCCTTTCTCCTCTCCTTATGTGTTTTTAATAGTTTACTTTAATGCAATGTCCTTTTTGTATAGATACAGTAAAGGTAAGGTAAGGTAAAGGCCCTCCCATTGATCGTCGATTTGCTCGAGCGGGCCCAGTAACGTCTCCATTGGAGACTTTGTTGTTACTGTGTCTGGCATATCGAATACTCTCAGTAGCTTGCCGGGCTCTCCGAGAGGGGCGGAGGAATCAAACTCGGGTCGGCCATGTTGGCTGCTTGTAAGGCGAACACCCTACCGCTGTGCTATCACTCCAGCAAGACAGTTAATATTATGCTTTCTAACTTAGGATTTAATTGGCTTTGAATATTATTCACTCCCGGGCATCGACTTAAGCCTCAGTTACCCTTAGTTCCTAACACCCCCAAAGCAGGGTACCGATGAGGGACTGAATGAACCCAGGGCAAGCTATGAGCTACCCTGGCATAGAAATGGGCCAGGCCAAAGTGCCATGATTCTTAAAGCAATTATTTAAGTTTAAGGTATTTCTTACTGTATCCATACAAAATGATTTATATTATGTATGCTTATATGTTTGTTGGACAAGGAGAGAAGAAACACACCCAGGGGATTCCGTTCTATGGTGGGTCATCCTGCTGAGAGAGTATCTGTCCTAGAAGCTGCTTTCCCCCAAGGGAAAGAACTTTACCCCTACTGATTGTGACCAAACCTATGTGTAATGTTACCCCCAACTCCTCATGCTTTGGGACTGGAAGAGTGGGCTGGGGGGGGGTCAGGATCCAGACTCCAGAAGGAGAAGGAGAAAGGGGATCCAGATTCCAGAGCAAGAAGGAGAATGAAGGGGGATCGAGGGGGAGAATGAAGTAACATGGGGGAAGAAGAAGCAGGAGAAGAATCAGAGGAGAATGGAGATGGGAATGGAATAAGCTGCAACTAAGACCAAACACCCTGGCCCTCATTTTCTTCCTTCGCCTGCCCATCGCCATCGACCTCCCTGGGGTGGGGGAAGGGGCTTGAGACTACTGAATGCGGGCGGCTGGAGAGATAGACCACCGCTGCTGTTGTCTTTTTTAGTTTACACAAGTGATCCTTTAGCATAGAGGCTGGAGTAAACCTAAGTACCACTGGGTGTGACCCAAAACAAACAGAAACATTGTTTTGTTCTATTCCTATTATATCTATAAACAACATGCTGTTCCTTCTCTTTGCCTACTTGTTGGTAGACAGTAAATGATTTTGATTGACAGACTATTCACTTTGTGTCCCTATTGAAAAGTATGGTATATTTTTTCACCCTTTTGCTCTAAGATGTTTACCTTATTATCTTTAGAAAAAAATAAGCATTCCTAGATAAAAATTTTTCCAATTAGATTTCACACTATCTAGGTATGTTGAAGATGGTTAATGAAATGAAGCAGAAGTCTAAAGAAATATCATTATTTAGAACATTCTAATACAGCTGCAATAATTTAGAGGGCTACAATGTAATTTAACTTCATTATTTGATATTTAATTAAAAACTTTATTCCTAATTCTGAAGTATTAAATTCACATTCGCATTAATAGAGATCTTATGAACCCTTCACATAACTCTTAGATTCAGTATCTTAGATAAACTTAAGTACAACATCACAACTAGAAAATTAATATTAGTAAAATAAATTTTAAAAAATATTTTCAATTTTTATTGCTTTTATTATATTCTCATAAATGTATATGTAGATAGATTAAAATTACTAGGCAAACAGTTGATGCCTAACGTGTTTCATCAGTTATATCTGTGCTAACAACCACAGCTGCCTCCTTTCCTTCTTCTCACATTTTTAATCTGTGGCAACTATAAAACTCTTTTCTAATGCAATAACTTTGTAATTTTAAGAATGTAATAAAGTGCAATCATAGCATTTAATCTTTTGATACTATATATTCCATTCAGAGTAATTCCTCTCAGATCCATCACTGTTATACAAGTCAAGTCTAGACAATTTTTTTTGTTGAGTAGCATTTTATGAAATAGTTATCCCATTATGTGTTTAATTATTTACCTATAAAAATATTGTAATTGATTACAGATCTTTGGTTATAAAAAATAAGGATGCCATGAAAATGAATGCACACTCTGTTTTATATAAAATAACATTTTAATTCTTCTAGGAAAAAAATGCTCCAAAGCTTTGTAAGTCTTATAGAAAGAATTGTCTAATTTGTAGAAAAATGGCCCTGTCATTTTTCAGTTTCTGCCATCAATGTCTGATTACTTACAGCTGCTATATATCTTTACTAGCTTTGGGTATGAATATTACTTTGTAGTCTAGCCATTATAAAAACTCTACATTTTTAATTTGCATTGCCTTTATGGTTAATGATGTTGAACAATTTAAACAACCTTGCTTGTAGCATGAATAGTCTCTTTCGTAAAATGTCTCATCATTACTTTATCCATAATTTTTAAAAAGTTGGACTATTTTTACTGTTGATATTGAATAATTCTAAATATATTTCAGATAATGTTTCTTGTTGAATAAATGGCTTTCAAATATATCTTCAAGATTATATATATCCATTTTTTTCTCTTTTTTTGGTACAGGGGAGTTTGGCTTGGCCAACCGGTTGATTCAGTCCTTACTTCTGACTCTGTGCTAAGGGATCACTTCTGGTGGGTGCCAAGGATTCAGTTCCAGCTAGCTGAATACAAGGTGATCTATAGAAAACAGTCTATACTATCTCTCTGAGTTCTATTTTTATTATTTTTATATCAGTTTTTACAGAAAAAAATGTTGTACTTTGTGTACTTTACTTTTTATATGGAGGCTAATTTATCAATTTTTTTTATGATTTATGATTTTCACAATCTTGAAATCGTGTGGTGCTGTGGATCATATCCAGGTTTGCCTCATTCAAGGTAAGTTCTCTATCTACTGTGCTATTGCTTTGGCCTCATGATTATTTTATTCAAGTAGCATTCATTATATTTCATAAAAATATATACAAGAAAATTTAGATACCAGTATCAGGATATGATCACACAATACATATAAGATATAAAGATTACTCCTATATATTGTAATATCCTTTACTTGTAATAAATTTTAAGCAGTGCTTAATTTACACCTTATAAGAATCATATACCTCAATCAACATCAGTTTAACTTGGTTTTAAAAAATGAAGTTTGTTTTTTATGTCTAAATTTAATGTGTGATTCTCAAAATTCCATATTTCAGACAATGGAAATGAAAAAGGGAAATGCATTACAAATACTGCTTTATCAAGCATTTTCACATGTGAAATATGTTAATATCTGCTTGCTCACAGTTAGGATATTTGGCCACAACTGACTATAAAATAATTTGGAAAATATTTTATTTGAAATGGAAATTTAAATTTAATTTGGAAAATATTTTATTTGAAATGGAAATTTAAAATGAGTAGGAAATTAAATATTTTACACATGGATAATTTAAAATTAGCGTGATTAATTTTTAACTTTTTGGGTTTATTTCAGAATAATTTTTATGTTTTGTTCATTTTAAGACATCTCAACACATTATCTGTGATATTACTTATAAATGTCCTTAATTATGCTACATATAGCTGAGAAAATGAAGAAAACTTGATGAAAACAGATATTCTATTGAATATGGGGAGCCTTTTTAAGTTTAAATACATTGATTATATTTTTAATTGTTATTTATTCTTGCATGTTTTTTTTAGTTCCTAAAATGTTCAGTAAAATTTTGTCATCCAAATTATAATCAAGAATTTGTATGTTTTTTTTTTACTGCATGAATTTCAACTCTTTATATTTCAGACTAAAATTTGGTGTAAAGGTAGTTTAAATGTACATTTTTTGTAGAATCATCATTTTCTCATAACGCAATATTCCTTATATCCTCTGTAGATTATTTTTACTAAAATCTATTATTTTATTTACTAAAGTCTACTTATTTTATCAACAAGACCACTTGTTTATTTATATATTGTCTCATTTTTAATTAATGTCTTCATGTCATAACTCTTTTCTGTCTTTTTACCTTCTCTTTATTTATATCATTGTAGTTTTTATTATAATTTACCTGTAACTGTATTGCATGTTTTAGTTTTAACAATGGTAGAAATATAATTGTTTCATACTTGCATGTCTGTTACACTATTCCATCACCAGAGTAGAAATCATAACAATCATCACATTATTCCATGGTTTCCAACACCCCCATCCATTCTCTTAACATCAGAAAAAAACAGTTCTAATGACCATAGTTCAAAATTTGTTTTCATGAGAAATGTCCATGTCTTTGCTGTTTCTTTATACACCATATATTTAGTGAAGTCATCTGGTATTTGTCTTTTTCTTTCTGGCTCATTTCTCAGTACTGTATCCTTCAGTTTCATCTAAGTTGAAGCAAATTTCTTTATTTTTTTCCGTATAGCTGAGTAGAATTCCATTTTGTATGTATTCCACGATTTCATTATGAAGCAATCAAACTAAAAGCCTTCAGTAGTGCAAAAGAAATGATGTCTAAGGTAAAAAAGGTACTCTACCATTTGGAAGAAAATGTTCATACATCAAAATAAAAAGGTGTATATAAAAAAGATAAGAAATATGATGTCATTTAAAATAATGTTTTTCAACAAATGGTACTGAGAAAACTGTACTGCCATAAGTTAAACAGAGGAAACTAAAGTCATATATTATATTATTTCATGCCATGTCAAAAATAATCCAAAACTGTTGAAAGGTAAATGTTGGACCAGATATTGTAAAACATATAGAATAAGACACAGATGACATGCACTAAGATATACTTCAGAGATGTATTTGGAAACTCAGCAAAAATAAACATATTGGAGTAATAGAAGACTTTTACATAGCAAAAGCAATTGCCACAAAATATAACATTGAAAAGCAAAATTAATATTAATTACATATACCACAAAAAGGAGAGAAAATGTTGTATTTTATATCAGACAAGAGTTTAATATTTAAAATACCTTAAAAATTAAAGAGCCACAAAACTTAACAGTGAAATAAAGCAAAAAAAAAAAGCGAGCAAACCAAACAACAGACTACCAAAAATGAACAAAATTCCAGAACAAAAATTTCTTTAATGAAGACAAACTGATGGTACACCTCTTGTTTATTAAAAATCTTTCAGAATCATTATTGTGGTAATACAAAACAAACACGGTTATCAACTCACACCTATGTGAATAGTGTACATGAAAAACTGAAAGAAATATTGGCAAGAATGTGGAGTAAAAATGACCTGAGTTACACTATTTGTTGGAATGTAATTTGGTGTAACCATCATGGAAAATGCTATGATATTTTTAAATAGAAATTTCATATAATCTACCAAGTAAAACTCTAATTTATATATATTTATATATTTATATATTTATATATATATATATCAAACCATAATGTCCAAAAGTAGTGAGAGAGAAGAGAGGGAGTAAGAGAAAGAGAAAGAGAAAGAGAAAGAGAAAAAGAGAGAGAGAGAGAGAGAGAGAGAGAGAATGTGCCTGCTGTAAATGTGAGGGATGGGCAAGAGGGAAATTGGGAACATTGGTGGGGAATGTACACTGAGGAAGTACAGATGTTGACTGAAATCAAATTATGAACAATTTTATAACTGTGTATCTCACTGTGATTCAATTAAAATGTTTTAATATATATTTTTTTCAAGTTTAGGGTGTTTGCCTTGCACACAGCCAACATGGCCGACCCGAGTTCGATTCCTCTGCCCCTCTCGGAGAGCCCATCTCGCCCTCTTGGCAGAGCCTGGCAAGCTACCCCTGACATACTCGATATGCCAAACATAGTAACAACAAGTCTCATGATGGAGACGTTACTGGGCCCGCTCAAGCAAATCGATGAACAACGGGAGGACTGTGACCATGACCGTGAAGATCAATTTTATTGATTTTAAATTTTTGACCCATACCCAGTAATGCTCAGGGCTGGAGCGATAGCACAGCGGGTAGGACGTTTGCCTTGCATGCAGCCAACATGACCGACCTGAGTTCGATTCCTCCGCCCCTCTCGGAGAACCCGGCAAACTACCGAGAGTATCTTGCCTGCACAGCAAGTCTGGCAAGCTACCCGTGATGTATTCGATATGCCAAACACAGTAACAACAAAGTCTCCAATGGAGACATTACTGGACCCGCTTGAGAAAATCGATGAACAACAGGAGGACAGTGACAGTGACCCAGTAATGCTCAGGGATTACTCTTGGCTCTACGCTCAGGAATTATTCCTGGCAGTGCTCAGGGAACTGTGTGGTATCCTGGGGATCGAATTTGGTTGGTCACTTGCAAGGCAAGTGTCATACCAGCTGCACTATCACTCTAGCCTCTATTTAGTTTTATTACAGACACTAAATATGATTTTAGATACCATTTCTTTTAAAAAATGCCCTATTTTTCTGGCTTAGCCAAGGTAGGCATGGCTGTAGTTTATGCTTGGCTTCCCCTGGACCCTAATAACATTAACCTGGAAAAACAGTAGTCCTTAATCATACTGACTTGGAGCAAAAGGTCAAGCAAATTTAGTTACTATCTTATAAAAGAGAAATGTTAACTTCCACCATCTTTTGCTTATAGATAGAGAGTAGATATCTTTTTCTTGGTCCTATTGCCACCAAGAAAGAAAAAAAAAGATTAAAATGTAGATTCATCTTGGTTTCCATTACCTCAGTCTTTATTGGTATTTATGAGGATAGAAGTTCATATTTTCATCACCTAATTAATTTTAAGCTCTATGATTATTTGTAATTTTTAAAATTTCAGTAAGCAGAACAAATGAAGATGGAATATGATCTCACACCAGTGAGAATGCCTCATACTAAAAAGACTGAACAGGGACTGGAGCAATAGCACAGCCTGTAGGGCATTTGCCTTGCATGCAACGATCCGGTTTCAATTCCCAGCATCCCATATGGTCTTCTGAGTACTGCCAGGAGTGATTCCTGAGTGCAGAGCCAGGAGTAACACCTGTGCAACCTGTGCAACACCGAGTGTGACCCAAAACGCAAAAAAAAAAAAAAAAAAGGAAAAGAAAAAAAATACTGAACATAATCACTGTCATAAGAAATTTAGTGAAAGAAGATCCTCATTATCATGTGATAATACATGGAAAGTATCATGCTAAGCGAAATGAGTCAGAAAGAGAGGATCAGACATAGAAAGATTGCACTCATCTGGGGAATAAAAAAATAACAAAATAGGAGACTAACACCCAAGAACAGCCGAGACAAGGTTTACTGAAGGTTTACTCCTTGGCTTGGAGGCCAGCTGCACACTCTAGGGGAAAAGGCACCTCAGATAGAGAAGGGAGCATCAAATAAAGAATGTTGGGAGAATCCGACCAGGACGGGAGATGCATGCTGAGAGTAGTCTATAGACCGAACATGATTGCCACTCAATTCCTCTTTTGCAAACCACAGGACCCAAAAGGAGAGAGAACAAAAGAGAATGCCCTGCCACAGAGGCAGGGTGGAATGGGAGAAATGGGGGGTGGGAGGGATACTGGGATCCGTGGTGGTGGAGAATGGGCACTGGTGGAGGGATAGGTACTCGATTATTGTATGACTAAAACCCAAGCACAAAAATTTATAAGTCTACAACTGTATCTCATGGTGTTTCACTAATAAAAAATTTTTTAAAAAAATCTAGTAGTTCCTCACAGCATGAAGGCACGTATAGAGGTTTGTTAAGCAAAATTAATTGGAGCAAGTAGAATACCAGATGATCTCAACCATATCTCTATGTAGAAAATAACTGTCACTGTCCTCCTGTTCTTCATCGATTTGCTCGAGTGGGTCCAGTAATGTCTCCATTTTGAGACTTGTTGTTACTGTGTTTGGCATATTAAATATGTCACGAGTAGCTTTCCAGGCTTTGCTGTGCGGGCGAGATACTCTCAGTAGCTTTCTGGGCTCTCCGAGAGGGGCAGAGGAATCGAACCCGACGAAAACAAGCTAAAAAACAGCAAAAATACGAAAAGTCCTTACCCTTACCTTAAAATATTTACATGGAAATGGACAAAGAGGTAATCTAGAGATGACATAGGGACAGGACGGTTGTTCTTTGTTCATTTCAGGGCTATCACAGTTGTATTGTATACCAAAAACTTTAACACTATTGAAAACATGTTACTTTGACTATAATAAAATAATAAATTTAAAAATAAAATTAAATAAAGTAAAAATACTTGTATGCATCTTAGGTTCAGTATTTTATTTATGAAGTTTATATTAAGTGAAGATGCAGAGGAGAGAAGAAAAACTTATTTTCTTGTGGAATTTGCTAACCTCAAGTTCTCCGTGATACTGTGTGAGTGGATCATCAGGGATTTATTGAAAGGTGACATGGATACAGATGCTTTTGTATGAATAATAAAATGCAATAATTTTATAAATTAGGACTAAAACTAATCTAATATATAAGAATATTAAATTCTCAAAAACATAGGCTTTCCTCTCAACTTGTCACCATGTAATCTGTCAGCAAAACAGCAAGAGATGACACCACCTTGACAAGAGTGTTAGTTGGATTTTAGAATTAAAATGTTTCTAGGGGTTATGGTGCCGGCAACAGGTCAATCTGTACCTGTGAGGCGAGTGCATCAGCAGCCTCATGGTGCCTTCAGACTTCCAGATACCCCAAAATTGCTGCTGTGCCTTTGGCCAGACCCCAAAAACTTGGGGCAAAGTTTACCAAGAAAGTAAACGGCCAAAAGTTAGGTACATGGGAAACACACCCACAAACCACCTCCGGCTCAGCTATATAATTGGAGGTAAGGCCTCTTTGGTTCCTGATTGAACTGCTTAATGGCCATGATCCCAGAGACTCAGAAACAAACCTCAGAACCCAGCGGCTTTAGGTAAAAATGCATCCCGTCCCTGCAGTAGGCTACCAGTGCTGGGCCAACCCAGGTGGGAGTAGGTTTCGTGCCTTGGCCTGTTCCCCTGGCGGCCCAGTGGCTGCCATCCTTCAGAGGCCACTGGATAGTCACATTTGGGCCCCCAGTGACGAGACACACAGGGCCTCATGGGATGGAGGTGGAGCCAGGCTTGTCCTCCCCACCCCAAAGAGACCCCAAGTCATCGCCCATGAACGGCCTCTCTGGCTCCTGATCAAACTGCTTAATGGCCATGATCCCAGAGACTCGGAAACAAATCTCAAAACCCAGTGGCTTTTGGCAGAAATGCGTCCGGACCCCACAGTACATTACTGTCGCTGGGCCACCCCAGGGAGGAAAAGGTGTTGTCCCTCCGCCTGCTCCCTCTTGGCGGTTTGGTGGCCATCATCCTTTAGAGGCCATTGGACAGTCAGGCTTGGGCCTGCAGTGACAAAACTTGTTGGGCCTCACGGGATGGCGGGGGAGCCGGGCCTGTCCTCCCCACCCCAACGAGACCCCAAGTCACCGCCCAAGAATGGCCTCTCTGGCTCCTGATGAAGCTGCTTAATGGCCTTTATCCTAGAGACTCAGAAACAAATTTCGAAACCCAGCGGCTTTTGGCAGAAATGTGTCCGGAACCTGCAGTAGGTTACTGTCGCCGGGCCACCCCAGGGGGTAAAAGGGTGCTGTCCCTCCGCCTGTTTCCTTATGGCAGCTCTGTGGCCATCATCCTCCAGAGGCCACTGGGCAGTCAGGCTTGGGCCCACAGTGACGAAACTTGTTTGGCCTCACGGGATGGGGTGGAGCCAGGCTTGTCCTCCCCACCCCAACGAGACCCCAAGTTATCACCCACGAACAGCCTCTCTGGCTCCTCATCAAGCTACTCAAAGGCCATGATCCCAGAGACTCAGGAGCAGAACTCGAAACCCAGTGGCTTTTGGCAGAAATCCCTCCAGATTTAAGTGTTGAATTTTCGGAATTTCAAAACCACATGGCCGTATTCCAGCCACGCGACATCATATGTTATTCATAACCAGCAATAGAACACAAGTTGTCTATTGTTGCCTTTTAAGCAGATCTGAGTGTTGGGGTAAAATCTCAAATAATAATGGTGGGTCTGGTGTCGAAATATTGAATGTGATCGAAGTAGAGAGAGAGTAATGTGGAAATTATCTGCCCCACGGGTAGGGGGAGGGTGTGGGATGGGGGTATACTGGGGTTTTTGGTGGTGTAGAATGGGCACTGGTGAAGGTACGGGTGTTTCATTATATGACCGAAACTTAGACCCAAAAGCTTTGTAACTGCTCTCACAGTGATTCAATAAATAAAATTATAAAAAATGAAAAAAATCTAAGGTGGAGTTCATGCACAATTCAATCAGCTAATCAGTGGCTGAATGAATAGCAGTACTCCTACAAAAATATTTAAAAAAATGTATCTGTCATCCTCTGTTTGACTTGGTCAAGAATTAGAATAATAAACTAAGTAGCTTGACTAATTTCTATATGCTTACCATAAGTATTTAAAGTGAAATGCTTCTAACATGACTTAATGGATATTTGGAGAACATTTGATTTTTATTTTAGAAAAAAATAAAAATAAAATGTTTCTAGTAGAGTGTTTATAGACTTTGGAATTTACTCTCAAATTAGACAAACTTTTTCTCTTCCATTAAATTAATTGCTTGTGAAAATTATTGAATAATGATATCATACTTTAGATTTAGCTAGGATATGTATTCTATTGGCGGGAATGAATATGTCAGGGGCCCTCTCCCATAACTCCTCCCCCAAAAGAATAAACATGCTCAGACACAGTAAGATTACCATTCTTCCAAAAAGTACAAGAATATATCACAAAATTATTAGAATTAGAGACAGCAGATTTGTGAGAAAATAAATCTCTGTTGATTCACCCAATCTCTATTGAATTGTGTTAGTACTAACAATCACATAAACAGATATATAAAATTACATTTTGATCCATCATTTTTCCACTTGTGGTCATTTTAACCACTATAAATATTAAAGTGTTCATATATTCCCTGGATAATCATTAATTAGCTGAGTTTTCAATATTATGAATCAATGTCTGAAACTACATCCATCAACAAGTGTTAAGAGCATGGATATGGTCAGTTATAATCTACTTTCAATGTAGGAGTCATGAGTTTTCATGTGACCAAACAAGGGAAGATCAAACCCAAAATTCAAAAAATCAAATGCATTGTGACAACAGAAGCAAAGAACGGGATAATTGGTTTTCAACAGGAATTTTGGCAATGGGGCAGGGGTGAGGGAAGTAATTTAGGGAAGGGAAGGAACACTAGGAAAATGAAGGAGGAGGAAAATGCCTGTCATAGAAGCATGCAGGGGAGTGGGAGGGAAACTGGGGACATTGGTGAAGGGTAGTGGGCACTGGTGATGGGACTGGTGTGAAAACAATACATACCTGAAACTCCATCATAAATATCTTTGTAAGTTTGCAATTTGTAGTGATTCAACAAAAAAATAAATAAATAAACTAAGGACAAATAAACAAAGCACATAGCACATTAACATACAAGCACTGTACTAATTTCATAAGGTAGTTATTAATTCAGCTTCTTGACATTTCTAGAAATGTTAAATATTTCAAAAATATTACTACAGTTTTAAGTACTACATTGTTCATATAAAAAAGCAACATGAATTACTTGAAAGTACCAAAATAATACCCTTTTAAAAATAATGTCTGCACAGATTTTGAATTGCACTGTCTATATATTTTTTTAATTTTTAATTTTTATTAGTGAGACACTGTCTATATTTTTATGGATGCTTTCTAGTCCTCCTATTATTAATCACCCCTCAGACATTCTCCTCGATAGAAGAACATCAGTTAAAAAAAGCTTGAATGAGTAAGATTATAGATAGAAATTGTGACTTCTACTTTCTCTTTCTTGAATCACTAAAATATAAAAAGCAACAATAAAAAAATTGTTTTCCTGTGCCAATAGGAACAGGTAGTTCCAAAAGTACCCTGAATATTGTTAAAAGTATCTTGAACACAGGTATTAAATTAACAGTACAAAAACACCTATTCCAACTTAACAGCATCGACAAACCATTGATTTCTAATTGTCAAATACTTTCATAAGTTGTTAGCTTTTTAAAATAAATAATATATAATTCATAGTTAATTAAGTACCAATGAGAGTATACAAACTAGGTACTACTTGAGTAACCTAATAGGAACCAGAAGATTTAACACAAATCAGAAATTTCACTTGTACAGCAAAGTTTATTTAAGGTTTGTATACACAGGTACTAAATATACATGCTTTTATGAATTTTGCTTTAAAATATTCTTATAAAATATTCTTATAATGTTTCATTACTCAAACTGATTTTTGACTATTACTTGGCAAAGTATAAGCATTTCCTTTCTTTGACATCAATTATCATATAAAGTTAAATAATGATTGGATTCACTTACTGATGAAATAAAATATATAATTGTTAAACATGATGTATTTTAATTTTTTTAAACACTGACGCATTTTTTTTATATTTGGGGCAGTGCTCAGTGATTACTCCTGGATTGACAGTCAGGGATCATTCCTTGCAGTGCTGTGGGAACACTAAAGGGACCAGTGAAACACAAATCAGGCAAGTGCAGGGCAAGCACCTTCTGGCCTGTACTACACAGCCTCATTATTGATATACATATTTTTAGATTGATAGTGGAGGTAATGAAACGCTTGAGTTCGAAAACTCTTGAGCTTATCCACCAACGTGGCTTGGCGCAAGCCTCCGGCAACCGCAAGTGAATGTCCGAGCTCACAAAGCAGTGCAGAGAAGCGATCAAGGAAGACCTCAAAAAGAGAAGAGCTGGCAGATGCGGCAGAAGCTGGGAAAAGCATTCATAACGCCCACCTGTCCTTTGCCAACTACAAGACCAAGAAGCCTGCCCTACTATGTCCTGGTGGATATTTCACATCTTCCAGAAGGTAAATGGAGAAGATTATCCATGACTTCTACTCGTATCTCTTCAATAGCTACATCCACCTACCCACATACCAAATTCCACAGAAAGGATACATCATTCCCAACATTGTAGATGACAATGTTCTAATAACACCAAACATTAGTCAAGCAGCACAAATGCTGGCCGACTTCGACCGTGAGTGTGGAAAGGTCAGACTCCAGCTGAATCTCACAAAGATAATGTTTATGAGAGTCTCGTTCCTGAAGTTCCATTCGTTCTCAATGGAACGACCATCTCCAAATGCAACAGTTATGTGTACCTAGCTGGAGAAGTCAACATGACAAATGACCTGGCACCTGAGTTGTGCAGGAAGAGAGCATCTTGGAACAACTTCAAGAGCGTCGAAGAAATAGCTAAGAGGACCTAAGAAATAGCTAAGAAGAACCTTCAGCTCTGTGCAATCTCTTTGATCCCACTGTTCTTCCTGCATTAAAATACGCCTCAGATACCTGGGCCCTATGAAAACAGGATGAGAACGCTATTTAGGTCTCCTAAAGAGGAATCAAATGAGCTATGCTTGGAGTATCATGCTTCACTCAAATGAGAGAAAGAATCTGGAGTTCCTATCTTCATCAGTGGTCAAGAATCAGGGATGCTGTCTCGTTTGCCAAGGAGTCAAAAATCAGATAGGCTGGACAAGTAAAGAGATTTCGAGACCACTGCTGGACTAGAGCTATTACCAACTGGATTCCATGGGACATCAAAAGGTCACGTGGCTGCCCACGTACGAGTTGTCAGACTTCTTCGTCAAGACCCTGAACGATCGGTTTGAGGCTCTTCGTGTTCCTAGAACGAGCAGATGCCACTGGACTAAACTAGCAAGTGACAGGGACGAATGGAGATGTTATTGGCACCCACTTGAGCAAATTGATGAGTTATGTTATGTCAAGTGAAGCAAGTGATCAAGTGGAGCGAAAGTATAGATAATTGTGAGTCACTTCAATAATGTATTTTAGCTAAATTGTATGTTTCAATCAGATGTTATACAAGGATCTAAAAGTAAGAAAAAATGTAGAACATCAGGGCTGTTAGATATAAACTCTTAAAAAATTAAATTTGGGGAAATAGCTAAGAAAACATTGAACAAATATATAATGTATGACAATTTTTGGCTATTATCAACTATGTTAGGGTTTCTTAAAATTGTTCCACTCACTATCTTTTGCCCCTTTAGAAAATTTTACATATACCTATTGGTGTACAAAAATAGTGTATTAAATACATTTTATATACTTACATACATGACTCAGACATATAGATACAGGTATACATGATCAGTATACAAATATTACTGGTCCAAATAAAAAATATTTTATTTTTCATTAAGTTTTTTTTTTGTTTATTTTTGGCCGTACTGATGATGCTCAGGTATACTCCTGACTCTTCACTCAGGGATCACTCCTTGTGGTGCTCAGTGGATGTTATGGGATGCCAAGAACTGAACTCTGGCTGGTCTCATGCAAGGTAAACACTCTATCTGCTGTACTATCACTCTGGCCCCTAAAATTTATTTTAAAGAATTTTTTAAATATTATGTGACACCTTTATGTTTTTGCAACTAACAGGTTAGAAGTTAGGATCTAGTTCATGTCCTGAGGTAATAGGTATAGATTATTAATGTCACAGTATCTAAACCTAAATCTCTTAGCAAAAGTTGTCTAATTTGTTTTGATCTTCATTTCCCAGATGATTAGTGATATAGAGTATTTTCTCAAGTGCCTTTTAGCTATTTGGATTTCTTCTTTGGGAAAGTTTCTGTTCATTTCATCACCCCATTTTCTGAACGTTAGATGTTTTCTTCTTGTAGAGTTCAACAAGTGCTTTGTATATCCTCGATATCAACCCTTTATCAGATGGGTATTGGGTAAATATCCTTTCCCATTCTGTAGATTGTCTTTGTAATCTGGTTATTGTAGCTTTTGAGGTGCAGAAGCTTCTTAAGACAGTCCCATTTGTTTATCTCTGTTTCTACTTGGTTGGTCAGTGGAGTGTCATCTTTTAAGATACCATTAGCCTCAATATCGTGGAGGGTTTTGCTGACCTTGTCTTCAATGTATCTTATGGATTTTAGCCTGATGTTGAGATCTTTAATCCATTTTGATCTGACTTTTGTGCATGGTGTTAGGTCGAGATCTAAGCCCATTTTTTTTACATGTGGTTGTACAGTTATGCCAGCACAATGAGATATCATCTCACACCACAGAGACTGGCCCACATCCAAAAGAACAAAAGCAACCTGCGTTGGTGCGGATGTGGCTAGAAAGGCACTCTCCTTCATTGCTGGTAGGGATGTCAACTGATTCAGCCCTTTTGAAAAACAGTATGGACGATTCTCAAAAAATTAGAAATTGAGCTCTCATTTGACCCAGCAATACCACACCTGGGAATATATCCTGGAGAGGCAAAAAAGTACAGTTGAAGTGACATCTGCACTTCTATGTTCATTGTTGAACTATTCACAATAGTCAAAATCTGGAAAAAACCTGAGTGTCCAAGAACAGATGACTGGTTTAAGAAACTTTGGTATATCTACACAATGGAGTATTATGTAGCTGTTAGAAAAGATGAAGTAATAAAATTTACATACAAGTGGTACTACATGGAAAGCATCATGCTAAATGAAAAGAGTCAGAAAGAGAGGGACAGACATAGAAAGATTGCATTCATATGGGGAATATAAATTAACAAAATTGGAGACTAACACCCAAGAATAGCCAAGATAAGTACCAGGATTTTCACACCATGGCTTGGAGGCCAGCCGCACATGCTGGGGGAGAAGGCAGCTCAGATAAAGAGGGGAGCACTAAGTAAAGGGTGTTGGGAGGATCCTCCCAGGATGAGAGATGCATGCTGAAAGTAGACTATAGACCCAACATGATTGCCACTCAATGCCTCATTTGCAAACCACAGCACCCAAAAGTAGAGAGAGAACAAAAGGGAATGCCCTGCCATAGGGGTGGGGTGGGATGAGCGGGTTGGGGGGGTTGGAGGGATTCTGGGGGCATTGGAGGTGGGAAATGGGCACTGGTGGAGGGATGGGTACTCAATCATCATTATATAACTGAAACCCAAGCACAAAAATTTGTAAGTCTACAACTGTACCTCATGGTGTTTCACTAATAAAAATTTTTTTTAAAAAATAAGGTAAAGGTAAAGGTAAAGGCCCTCCCGTTGATCATCGATTTGCTCAAGGGGGCCCAGTAACGTCTCCATTGGAGACTTTGTTGTTACTGTGTCTGGCATATCGAATACTCTCGGTAGCTTGCCGGGCTCTCCGAGAGGGGCGGAGGAATTGAACTCCGGTCAGTCATGTTGGCCGCGTGTAAGGCGAACACCCTACCCGCTGTGCTATCGCTCCATATTTAAAAAAAATAAGCTGTCTAATTTGATTGTGATAAAGGTGGTGTTTGTGGGTTGGAGTTGTTTTGGGAAACAGCTGGCAAGCACAGAATCAGTGATAGCACTGCCAGCTGTTTCCCAAAACAACTCCAACCCACAAACACCACCCTTTTAAAATTTTTATTAGTGAAACACCATGAGGTACAGTTGTAGACTTACAAATTTTTTGTGCTTGGGTTTCAGTTATACAATGATCAAGTACCCCTCCCTTCACCAGTGCCCATTTTCCACCACCACGGGTCCCAGTATCCCTCCCACCCCCTATCCCACCCATCCCAGGTATCACATGGAAAGTATCATGTTAAGTGAAATGAGTCAGAAAGAGAGGGATAGATATAGAGAGATTGCATTCATCTGGGGAACATAAAGTAACAAAATAGGAGACTAACACCCAAGAGTGGCTGAGGAGAGAGATAATTTTTTTATGTTTTGGTTATGTTTTGATTTGTATCACACAGATGAATAATGCTGCAGGGAATTTTATCATGTGCATTTCGATCATTTGTATTTCAACTTTGAGAAAGTTTATGGTCATATCATCTCCCCGATTTTTGGTAAACCCCTTATGAAATGAATGAGGGTGGACAAGTTCTCTCAATCCATGGGTTGTCTTTGTCTCCTGCCCATCATTTCCTTTCAAGTACAGAAGCTTCTTAATTTAGTGTTATTCGTCGATTGCCTAGAGCAGGTCCCAGTAATGTCTCCTTCGTCCTAGCCCTGAGATTTTAAAAAAAGTGCCATATTCAAGGCTCTTTCAGAGTTAAGAGAATGAGACCCATCATTATTAGTGTAGCCCCATTTATTTGTCTCTGCTTCCATTTGCTTGGTCAGTCATGTTTCTTCTTTAAAGATGTCTCTAGTTTCAATATCATGGAAAGGTTTGCATTTCTGCTGCTTGACTGATGTTTGGTGTTATTAGAACAATGTCATCAGTGAAGCAGAGGTATTGCAGTTGCCAACCATCTATCTTCACTCCTATTACTTCCAATACCAGTCATTGCATGGTGTTCTCGAGGGTGGCACTGAAGAGCTTCAGTGAAATGTTATCACCCTGCCAAACCCCTCTCTTGATGTCAATGATCCCCTCACTGTAGAATGGTGAGATCCTGGTAGTGAATTCGCAATACAGCTCATGGAGGATCCTTATGTATTGAGTTTTAATGCCCTGTTTGGCTTGGGTCTCGATGACTACTTCAGTCTCAACAGAATCAAAGGCCTTCTTTTAATCAATGCATGTTAGACAGAGTGGCATCTTGAACTCAATGAGCTGGTTATCGTGTGGATATGGTCGATTTTGCTGAATACTTTTTGGAACCCGACTTGCTCGTGTAGTTTTCCTTCATCTAGTGTTCTGACAATCCTATTCAAGATGACTTGAGTGAACAACTTGTAGATGACAGACAATAGGCAGATTGGGCGGCAGTTGCCATGTTGTGGATGTCTCCTTTCTTGTATAGTAGTACAGTCCTGCTGATTTTCCATTGGGATGGAAACTTGCATTCAGATAGGTAGCATTGAAGATTCGAGCCAGTGTATTGATGAGTACTGATAGCAGGTTCTTCAGGTGTTCGGTCTGACCTTGTCTGGGCCGGGTGCTGTTTACTTCTTTACTGACAAAATAGCGTGCCAGATTTCGGAAGGGAGAATGTTGGGAACGACATATCCTTCCTGTGGAATTTGGTATGTGTGCAGGTGGACATGGCTATGGGAGAGATCTGAGTAGAAGTCATAGTTAATCTTCTCCGTTGCCCTTCTGGAAGATGTAATAGATACATCAGGATGTTGGAGGGCAGTCACCTTGGTCTTTTAGTTGGTAAAGGACAGGTGGGTTTGCGAATGCCTTTCCCAGATTCTGCCGCAATGCTACTCTTCTCTCTTTGAGGTCTTCCTTGATGGCTTCTCTGCACTGATTTTCTCCTTCATCGTAATTGGATGTTGGTGAATAGACATCAAAGATAGAAACTGACAGCAGTGAACCACATCTATTCAAGTGTAATCGTTCTATTCAGGTTGTTATGCATTCTAATAAATCAATGTTTATGGCCAAGTTCGTGTTGACAAGGACACTGACACCACCAATGCCTCTTTTGTCGCATATTCCAAGGAACAGTTCTTTTCCAGTTTCAAAAACGGCGTGATGTGATTGATGCCTTCTTGTCTCGGTCAGACGAATGATGTCGTACTTGATCTTTCGCACTTGCACCACCAGGTCTTCAATGGATACATCTGATAACAGTGTACATGCATTGAAAGTAAAGACAGTCAATTTTGTCCTTCGCTTTGGCAGCCTAGCTCAGCACTGAGATTTTATCAGCCTCTCCTTCCTCATCCTTCTTAATGCTGCCATATTGGTAGCTCTTTCAGAGTCAGGGGAATAAGACCCATTGTATTTACTGCTTTTGGCATATTGAATAATACACCATGAATAGCTTGACTGGCTCTTCCATGTTTGCAGGACACTCTAAGTAGCTTGCCAGACTCTCCAAGAGAGATAAAGGCTTTTTAGGGTGCCCTTTAATCATCCTTGCAGGTGTTCCCATAGTTCAAACCATATTTGAAACCCATCAAATATGGTGTGGTAATCTTGTATTAAGTGTGTTATGATGATTCCAGAGAGTGTCCTGGAGTGTGGCTGTCGCTGGGTAGTGGAGGTAGTGGAGGTCTTACGGGCAGCTGGGAGCAGACTGTTCCCGGGTCCATTGTGCCTGGAGTCCAAGGTCACAGAGTTCCGCTTCCATGATTCTGTGGGGCTTCACTCGTGCGTGAGTCTCAACCCAACTGTCCAGAAAGCATCACATTTCTCTATAATTCTCTTTTTTTGTGTGATATTTTTATCAGCTTTGGTGTCGTGGTCATGTTTGCTTCATAGGAATTTGTTTGGAATACTTCTATATCCTCAATTTTCTAGAAGTGTTTGAAAAGAATTGGCTATAGTTTTTTCTTTAAATATTTGAAATAAAATTTCAAGTGAATTTATCTGGGTCTTGGTTTTTATTTTTTTTTAATTTTCGGGTAGATTTTTTTATTACCATTTCTATTTCTTTGAACATGACAAGTCTATTTACTTTAAATTGAGTAACTAGATGAGGGAATGCAATGATTTAAATGGTGGGTATATAGATCAACCTTGGCACTAGAGTATAGGGGGGAGAAGGAAAGAAACAGAATGAAGGTAAAGGGAGAAGAGATAGATGAGAGGGAGTGGGGGCTGGTGGCTCAATGGGAATCAGATACGTTTGTGGTGTTAAGGAATGATAAGCAAAATATCCAAACCACAGAGTCAACAACCCTGAAATCATGAGACTCAAATTTTAGTAATAAACTTAATAACTGTCTGTCAAGATGGCAGCGTGGGGTCTGCTTTTGGGGATGGAGAGGGGTGCGGTGACAAGTTGTAGGAGAGAAAACCTGGGAACAGCACTCGAGGGAAGTTGACAGCAGTGGTGGAATCAGTGATGGAATATTTTATGTCAAACCCTCAAGTATGAATAACTTTGTAACTTATGGTACTTTAATAAGATAACATTTGGGGCATGGGTAGTGATGTGTTTGTTCGAGTCTTCTATATCTTCCTGATTCAGCCTTGGGAAGTAATAAGGGTCCAAGAATTTGTCCATAGCTTCTAGGTTCTCTCATTTTGAGGCATAAGAATTCTCAACGTAATCTCTGAAGATATTTTGAATATTTTTATCTGTTGCTAACTCCCACACCTTTAATTTCTCATTGTTGAGTTTTTCTATTGATTTATTGATATATTTTTTCCACAAAGAAACAGATATTGGTTTCATTGATTATTTATTTCTATTCAGGTGGTGGAGGCTGCTATGGTTAATACAGATCATTAATTTATGCTCGAAATTTTATTATTTCCTTACTCCTGTGTACTTTAGGTTCCTTTATTTGATCATTTCCAGTTTCTTATATTGTACAGTCAAGTTATTTAAGTGAACTCCTTCTTACTTCTTAATGACTATTTGCATAGCTATAAATTTTCCTCTTAACATTGCCTTTGCTCTCTCCCACATGTTCTGGTATTTAGTATCCTCATTCTAATTTATTTCCAGAAGTTTTTAGTTTCCTCTTTGATTTTTTTCTCTGACAACTGGTTTTCTGGAACAAATTTTTAAATTTGCAAGTATTTGAGTTGTTTCTCCATTTCTGTTTTGATTAACTTTTACTTTTAGCGTGTCACAATCTGAAAAGATATTTTTTGTGTCCCAGTGTGTGGTCTATCTTTGATAATGGCCCTTATAAACTAGAGAATAATATACATTTGGATTTAGACAATAAAATATCATATATATATATATATATATAGGCATGTGTTTGTGTTATATGAATAGCCAGATCATGCATAACAAACAGGAACCCCATTGGTGACAGTGATAAAGTGACACCTCACTTTCTTGGGCCTGGGCAGAATTGTTGAAATTTTGATTCAAAAGTCAGAAATATACTGAGTACCTATTCTAATCCAACAACAAAAAAACCCAGAATAAATATCTATAACAATAACTACATAACCTTAAATATTACTGAAAATAATTGTTTTTCTCATTTTTAATGGCATGCCTCACATTTTTATCTTTAAGTTATCTGAACATTAATTATTGAAAGCCTAATGTCCTAATAAACTGAAAATATTATTAAATGAAAAACACTCAGTGAACTCAAAGGATGTTCAATGCTCTCAAAAGATACATTGATGGGGTCTTTGCTTTAAACTCAGCAGAAGTGGTGCCCTAAGACAAGGGTTTCCTGGAAGGAGGAAGGTATGGTGGATGTCAAAGGACTGACCTCTCCCAATTTAAAGAGATCAATAGTGAGACTGTACCAGTTATTTTAGTACTTACTTCAAGAGCAGTATTTTAAGGTTTGGCCTGTAATATTTCGAAGAATCCTCCTTCTTAGATTTCAGAGCACAGTAATTATACTTTAATACCTCTTGATTAATTTTTATCTACTTCATTTCTTTTCCCTCCTTTGGTTTTGAATTGGTACTACCACCAACAGAGTTCCAGAGCTCTTGGACTGCACATAGAAATGCTTGGTCTGGAGATGGGAGATGCAGGCCCGATTGCTTCTGGTCAGGCAGGTGATGCAGTGCTGTCTAGGCCAACTATGCTTGGAGAGTCATGGGGTGCCTTAACTTAACTTGGAGCCTGGTGGTATTCAGTAAATATTTACTCTAACACTGGTATATATCTACAGATGCTGTTTCATATTATATATTAAAGATACATTAAAATAAATAGTAAACTTGAGGTTATTTGGAAATCAAATATGTTAGTTTGAAAAAATTATTATATCAATGAGTTAAGTATCTATTTTGCGATAAGGAATGGGATAAAAATTGGAGTTTCAAAGATAGAAGAGAGGATGAGGAGTGGCGGATGACATAACTTACAGTTTCATTAATTAATAGACAAAAATTGGGTATACATAGAAATGATAGCATTTCACCAAAAATTACTGGATGTACTTATTGATACATACACTCTAGAAGAATGTAGGAAACTTTACTTTGGGGGGGGTGAAGGGCACCCAGCTGGGCTCAGGGTTTACTTCTGGATTTTAACTTAGTGATAATTCTTTGAGGGTTGGAGAGACCATATGGGATGCCAGGAATCGAACCTGTGTTGACCATGTCATACAAAGCAACCATCCTCCCTGCTGCAGCACCTCTGTAATCACTGGAAACACTTCATGTGTTTGTCTGTTTTCGTGCATACCTGGTGATGCTTGGGCTTTCTCCTAACTCTGCGTTCAATAATTATTCCTGGCGGGGCTTGGGTATTATATACAATGCAACTCTGGTCAATCACATAAAAGGCAAGCAGCCTATCGACTGTACTTTCTCTCCAGTCCATGGAAACATCTATCTAAATGAAAGAAATCAGGCAAAAAAGACTGAGAAGTCTGAAATACAATTTATATAAAATAATCCTAATAAAAAATTCATAAAGAACAAAATTCATAACTGATGTTTTTCTTTCATATGAACACATATCTCTGATGAAATTATTATTTCTGGTTAAATTTTCTATTCTGGTTGGCAAAAAGGCACATGAGAAAATGCTCTACATCAATAATCATCAGGGAGATGCAGATCAAAACCACAATGAGATACCATCTCACACCTCAGAGACTGGCCCACATTCAAAAGAACAAAAGCAACCAGTGCTGGCGCGGATGTGGTGAGAAAGGGACACTCCTTCACTATTGGTGGGAATGCCGACTGGTTCAGCCCTTTTGGAAAACAGTATGGACGATTCTCAAAAAATTAGAAATTAAGCTCCCATTTGACCCAGCAATACCACTCCTGGGAATATATCCCAGAGAGGCAAAAAAGTGTAGTCGAAGTGACATCTGCACTTGTTTGTTCATTGCAGCACTCTTTACAATAGCCAGAATCTGGAAAAAAACTGAGTGCCCAAGAACAGATGACTGGTTAAAGAAACTGGTATATCTAAACAATGGAGTGCTATGTAGCTGTTAGAAAAGATGAAGTCATGAAATTTGCATACAAGTGGTACTACATGGAAAGTATCATGCTAAGCGAAATGAGTCAGAAAGAGAGGGATAGACATAGAAAGATTGCCTTAATCTGGGGGATATAAAGAAACAAAATAGGAGATTAATACCCAAGAATAGCTGAGATCAGTACCAGGAGGATTGCTCCATAGCTTAGAGGCCAGCCAGGCATTCTAGGGGATAGGGCAGCTCAGATAGAGAAAGGAGCACCAAATAAAGGGTGTTTGGAGGATGCTCTCAGGAGGGGAGATGCATGTTGAAAGTAGACTATGGACTGAACATGATTTCCACTCAATGCCTCTTTTGCAGACCACAAAACCCAAAAGGAGAGAGAACAAAAGGGAATGCCCTGCCACAGAGGCAGGGTGGGATGGGAGGGATGGGTGTGGGAGAGATACTGGGATCCATGGTAGTGGAAAATGGGTGCTGGTGGAGGGATAGGTATTTGATCATTGTATAATCGAAACCCAAGCTTAAAAATTTGTAAATCTACAACTGGTGTTTCACTAATAAAAATTTTTAAAAAAATTTATTCTGGGTATTATTTCGAATGTTCATTATCCTAAGTTTTTCAGAGAAATAAGATTTTCTTATGAACCTATAGGATCTCTACTGATTTCTGATCATAATTATTTACATGCCATAGAGACAAGACTTAAGGAGACCTTTTTAAATATTTTGGGAAAGGTCAACCCTGAAAAGTTTGTAGACCACCCTTTCCAGCTGTAGTGCTACATATACTGTTTTATTAATGTAAAGAATATATAGCGTCCTGGTTAGGGGAGATTGTTAGAAGGTCTAGTGCACTGATGCAAGGAGGGAGGCTTGGGTTTGATCCCTGCCACCCCTTTTCTCCCAAGCACTGCAGGGAATGTAGTAGAAGCAAAATACTAGAAGCAGGCCCTGAGAAATATCAGTGGTGGTCCAAAATAAAAAGCAAATTGTTATTGATCATAATTTTACTGAGGTTATATGGTAGTGTTTTGGCTTACAACTCTGGTAGTATGAAAGAATGACTGAATGTGTGCACATGTGCAGAGAAGGTGATTTTACCAAGTTATTTGTATCAATCATGTAGAAAGAAAAATAAAAACCCTTCCCTTTCTAGTAGTGCAAAGTTCTACATTCTGCAGATTTTTCAGCATTCTGCTAAAAAAGTAAAAAGAATCCATGTTTTTTTAGCTGCCTGATGACATCAGAATAAACACAGGCTGTGCCTATGTTCATTTGAACAAAAGATAATTTCTGCCTTAGATATCTAATTCTGAGTTATTTTTACTTTTTGTGGATTTTGTGAATAGCGCTGCTATTAACAGTGAAATACTACTAAGCCGTAGAAAAACATAAAATCAGGCAATTCTCCACTATATGGATGGAAATGGAAGACATAAAGCTGAGTGAAGTTGTAAGAAGAAAATAGATACAGAATGATCTCTTATATATGAGAAAGAAATAAACATGGCTAGGGAATAACAGAAGGCAAAGGCAGCAGAACCAGAGAAGTAGTCTTCGGAACTAATCTTTCCAAGAGTAAGGATTGCAGGTGGTAGAGTAAATTGAGTGGGTGGAAATGATGGATCATTGTTGGAGGCAGCAGATTCTGTGAAAGTGTAGTATTAAAAAAAAGTATATCATTAACAGTTTTGTAAATAAAATGTCTTTAAAAAGAGAGAAATTTTCAAACATGTAAACAGCTCTATAAGGTCTAATCTTATAAAAAATTAATTTAAGCACCTTGTCAACAAAAATATAATGGTACGTGGACAATTGTAAATGTACATAAACATGCATTATAAATTTTAATCATATTAAAAGTAATTATTTATAATTATAAAATATTAGTACAAGGCATGCATCTAATTGTATATTCCCCAAAATATTGACTAAATTCTAATAAAACCTACAAGTGGAAATGAAAAAAAAAACATAAAAAACTCAAGCCACAAACCAGAATAAAACCCAAAATTCTAGCAACAAACATTAAAATTATGTAAAATAAAAATAGCAACATTCAAGATTCTTAAATTATTACAGTAAATAGAGCAATAATCTATTCCAATATTTTGTAAATCTGGTGTAATTTTAACATTGAATACAGAACAGAATAAAAGAAGAAAGTTAGAGACCAACATAATCTAGAGCCACTCTCCAGTTCCCACAGACCATTCTGTACTGCTCAGGGTTACCAAAGTTACCCGCAGTTCAGTCTAGCTGTGCTTAGGGACAAGCAGGGCTACATCCAGTGGTATGAGGGATTAAGTTCAGAACATTGCACATAGTAGGCATGTTGCTCTATCATTTGAACTATCTCCACAGTCCCAGACCAATAAATTCTTTAAAAAACAAAAAATATTCATGGACAATTTTTTTTAAAAAACACTCTACCTATGCAATGTCCAAAAAACACATAAAATATGCTCAACATTTTATAAATTCAATAAAAATTCAATTCAAAATGATGTGAATTACCACTGGAACATTCACTATGACTCATCATGTAAAACATTGGAAGAAAATGAGTGTAATAAGTGTTGACAAAAATGTAGAAATATGGAGATCTGTTAACAATGTTGATGCAAAGTAACATGGCATGGAAGTTGTGGAAAACAGTTTGACATTGCCTTAAATTTATTCATTGAAATCACCATGTGAAACCAGTGACTTCATTTCTGGCTATGTATCCAAAAGAATGCAAAATAAGAGTTCAAGAAAAATTTCTGAACAAATGTCCATAGCAGTCTATTAATAACATCCTAAAGGTGAAAATTCAAATGTCTTTCAATAAATGAATCATATATAAAATGTTTTATATCCACAGGAATTCTATTATTTGAGCATCAAAAAGAAATCATGTATTGATACATGCAACTATAGAAGAATTTTGATTACATTTTTCTATAGGAAATAAATCATACAGAATTGTGCTCTTCAATTTATATAAAATATCCAAATAAACAAGTCCATAAAGATAGAGCAGAATAGCAATTTCCATGAGGTTCATGGAGTGTGAATGGAAGTCAGGGAATGATTGCCTAGTGGGATGGAACTTTATTTGGAGAGAAATAAAAATATTTTGGAATGGTAATGATGATAGTTATGCAGCACTGTGAATAAACTAAATTTTACTAAAGTATACATTTTATATGAGTTTTATTACAATAAAGTTTTTATTTTGTCCCACAAGTCGTTGTGCCCTGCCCTCAGAAATCACTTTAGTGGCTCTTGTGGGACCATAGGAGGAGCTGGGGATCAAATCCCAGCCCACTGTACTATATCCCCAGACTCATATTACAATAAAATAAAACAAACAACAAAATAAAATGTATTTTATTGTTTAGTTGAGATGTTAGAAATACAGTCAACGTACTATCAAGGCTAATGGTAAGTTTAGTACCTTTCCTTAGTTCTTGTGTCTCCCCAAGATTTGCTGGAAAGCATAGTGAATTTGTAACAGATACATTATTTTAAGAAACTATAAGAAGCAAGTATGCCCTAGCTGGTGGAGTGAAGCATTTTTACCTGGGAAATAAGAAAGCATGCCACAGAAAGTGGGATATCTAAGAAAGGCACAAAATCTGATGCTTTTTTTCTCCTGACTTTTTATTCTCCTGAATTCTGTTTTTTTTTTTTTTTTTGTCCCTTGCAGAATGAGTGGAGATTTATTGGGATGCAACATCCAGAACATATTGAATCTTTTCCGGAAATTGCCATGGCAAAAGTTACTATCAGAGTACCAGCAGCCATGATATCTGATATGTTAAAGTAGTATAATAATCATATAATGCCTAGAGTTCTCTCATTCATCTTCTGGGATTGACCTGTGCTTGCTCTGCTTTAAAGGGGAAAACCTCACATAAATCATAAGGACCTGGTAGGGTTTCTCAGGGGCATAAAGAATCTGCTCCAGTCTGGAGGGAAATTTTTTAATATCTATGCAGTTTCTCAGTCTTATCTCCTTATCGCATAACCTCACCCAAATCGTTCACTATCACCTACCTCATATATTCATATGTCTGTCAAAGACAGGATTTGCTTAATGATCAATTATGTATGGCTTAATAATGATTTATTATTTAATAATAAATGCTTTAATGACTGCTAGAACGATCAATGGTTAATGGAAGTTTGACACTGTGGAGAATACAAATTGAACATTTTCCTTGAGGAGCCAGTGAGAAAGGGGTAAGGAAGAAATGAAAACTTTTTTTGAGTGTGTTGTCTTCCTCTTAAAAGTCCTCAACTGAAATTCTAAACTACGTGAATGTGTGACCCCTTTGCATTGGGTTTAAGGCATGCGGTGTTGTAAGACAAAATGCTCCTGTATAGTAAGAAGTTTGAGAACCATGTCTTCTGCATTTTGTGGCCCCATTGTCATGACAGTCGTTGGAGCATTTTCTTTTTAATCAACTACCAATTTTCCTTCTTGTCTCTATACTGTTATATCAGTAGCTTAATTTTTTTAACCAGATACCCAGTTCTTTAAATTTCATTCATTTATTTCTTTGCTTTACTTATTTGTTTGTTTGTTTTCAGAATTGTACCTGGTGGCAGGGCTCAGGGCATACTTCTACTTCTGTCTTTAGGAATCTACCTTGGTGGAGTTTGGGGTCATTTTGTATCTGTTAGATAACATTGGTTTGTCCTTTCTCCTCTTCCACAGGGAGCTTAGGTTAATTGCATTACACCCATCACGGTGCTCCAGAGGCACTCCCATTTCTCTGTATTTATCTTTAACCTCTCCATTGTGCTCAGCTTCCCCTATCTGTTAATCACTTATAACCACAAATCAGACCCTGTGATTTGTAAAGTCAGATTCTTCTAAGACTCTAAGTTTTGTATACAGATGTGAAATAATTCTTTTTGTCTTTTGCATAGTTTAGAGCAATGTCCTTTTTGTATAGACAAAGAAATACAGTTAATGCTATGCTTTTCTAATTTGGAAGTTAAACGACTCCAAATAACATTTACTTTTGGACATCTGTCATATTTACTCAACTTAAGCCTCAGTTGCCCTTAGTTCCTAGCACCCCAAAGGGAGGGTTCTGAGAAAGGTGTTGGGTAACATTGCTTTGTCCCTCTACAAGAAGCTTAGGTTTTATCTGGTTACACCCATCAATCTGGTTACACCCATCACAGTGCTCCAGAGGCACTTCCACTTCCATTGTGTTTACATGTAAACATGTAAACAGTCTTCCCTATACTCTCCTTCCCACCCAGTTAATCAGCTTTCCCCTTAATCAGACTTTGTTAATTTGTAAGATCAGTTTCCCAGAAATCTATGATTTTATATGTATGAGTGAAATATTGCCTTTCTCCTCTCCTTATGCCTTATGAACAGTTTACCTTAAAGTAATATCCTTTTTGTATAGATACAGAAAGACCGTTAACATTATGCTTTGTAACTTAGGATTCGATTGGCTTTGAATATTATTCACTCCTGGGCATCTGCTCTCTTGACTTAACCCTCAGTTGCCCTTAGTTCCTAACACCCCAAAAGCAGGGCCCCGACGAGGGACTGAATGGACCCAGGGCAAGCGGTGAGCTACCCTGGCAGCGAAATGGGCCAGGCCAAGGTGCCACGATTCTTAACTATAAATTAAGAGTTTGATCATAGACAAATGCTGTCATGATCCAAAGGTAACGACAATACTAGGATCGTGCTAAGGGTGGGAAAGACTATCTGGCCTGAGCACCGTAGTCTGAGATCGAGATGGTCCTAGGAGAGCAATTCTGTAAGTTTAAGATATTTCTTACTGTATCCATACAAAATGATTTATATTATATTCTTATATGCTTGACAAGGAGAGGAGAGGCACACCCATGGGATTATGCTCTAGGGTGGGTTCTCTTGCTGAGGAAGGATCTGTCCTAGGAGCGGTTTTCCCTGAGGCTAAGATTTCTACCCCTATTGATTTCTACCCCTATTGATTGTGACCACACCTATATGTAATTGTTCCCCCAGTTCCTCATGGGGAGAGGATTTTAGGAGACTGTAGGAGTGGGCTGGGGGTTCAGAGAAGATCAGAACCCAGACTCCAGACAAGGAGGATGAAGGGGAATGGAGAAGGAGAATGAAGTAGCTGGGGGAGGAAGAATGGGGAGCAGAGAGACAGAAGGAGAAGGGGGCAGAGACATATGAAGAGAGAATCAGAATAAACTACGACTAATACCTACCGGCCTGGCCCTCGTTCCTTCCTCCGCCTGACCATCGCCATCGACCTCTCCGGGGTGGGAGAAGGGTGAGACTACCGAACGCGGGCGGCGGGAGAGATAGAGCCACCGCTGCTGTGTGGGTGCCGAGCCCCCCTTGTGTGAGTCTACACAAAAGGAACTTGAATGCACCCAGGGCGAGCTGTGAACTACCCTGGCAGTGAAAAGGGACAGGCCAAGCACTATAAAACTTATAAGAGCATGGTCATGGACAAACTGTCATGACCCCAAAAGAAATAAGTGAATATGGACCCTGCTGGGGTTTGGAAGGACTAATCTAGTCTGAGGACTGTAGTCTGGGATCTATAGTGAGATGTCCCCCAGGAGAGTCACCCTATAAGCTTAATGTACCTCGTACTGTGTCCATACAAAGTGACTAGAAATATTATTAAGAAGTAAATTTAATACCTCCGGCTCCGGGCACATCTCTTTGATTCCACTGTTCTTCCTGCGTTAACATATGCCTCAGAGACCTGGGCCCTACGCAAACAAGATGAGAACGCCATTCAGGTCTCCCAAAGAAGAATAGAAAGAGCTATGCTTGGAATATCACGTTTCACTCAATTGAGAGAAAGAATCCGGAGTTCTGACATCCGTCGACGATCAAGGATCAGGGACGCTGTCTCATTTGCCAAGGTGTCGAAAATCAGATGGGCTGGTCACGTAATGAGATTTAAAGACGACCGTTGGACTAGAGCTGTTACTGATTGGATTCCACGGGATGTCAAGAGACCGCGTGGCCGCCCACCTACCAGATGGTCAGACTTCTTCCTGAAGATCATGAACGATCGGTTTGAGGCCCTTCATGTTCCCGGAGCGAACAGATGCCATTGGGCTACACTAGCACGCGACAGGGACAAATGGAGACGTTACTGGCGCCCGCTTGAGCAAATCGACGACTAACGGGAAGTTAAGTGATTTAAGTGAAGTGTGAAATTTAATATGACTGTTTAAAAAGGGATAAACTATGGACTAAGGAAAGGGGAAGCAATACAGCCCTAGATGGTACTCCACCCTTGGGCAGATCTCCTTGCAGAATGACATTTTGTCCTAGAAGTTTCCCCAGAGGGAAAAGCTTGACATCTGTTGATTGTGCAACCACACCTATATGTATTTGCTACCCACACGTCTGGGGGATTGGGTCAAGAACTAAGGCTATGAGATTCTGCGCAGGGAGCCAGGGATGAGGGACAGTGTGAGGCTGGAATGCGGCATGCAGTGAGATTGGAATAGACAGGGAGAAATTGATTTGACTTCATGCAAATGCCTTACTTGCTGTACTAGTTCTCTATCCCCATTCAGATTTTTTAGTTTAAATATAATTGTTTCTATTACATATTTTCTTTGGGATTACTTATTTCTTGTTCATTTAGATCTTCGTTCCTATTTCCACAGACCTTTTAGTTTTACTCTTGCTTTATTACAATTGTCTGTCAATTCTATATTTTTTTATTATGCAGTGAAATTGAGCTCTTCTCTTTGTGCTTATACCCATCTGCCTTTGTATATCAAAAGACTCTTTAAAGTTTCTTCTAAAACAAAGGGCTATGGGCTCTGGACATTTCTTTTGAGCTGCAAAGAAGAAATGTCAGTAGCTTTGAAATGTAAAGCTTATGTATCCTCTCACCCTCAAGTTTCTGTCAGTGTAAGGAAAATACCATATGTTGAGGGCAAGATTCAATATGCATGTTATTAAGCTACCATTAGAAAACAAAAGGAACAATAGCTTCTTTTTGAAAACTTTTTGTCATTGAACTAGTGACCTATCAATGTGACAGCATTTTATGAAACAAAACAGCTCTTCATCCTGAGCTACAAAGAACACGTAAAATATGTCTGGATGTATTTGATAAGATTATTTAAAATCCTACAAAAATAAGAGTTTGTGAAAATCCCTTGGACAGGATCCATTTTTAAGAAAACTTACACATAATAAACAGACAGTACCAGTTTTTCTACAGGAAGGGTTTAAGGTTGTAAGAGACTGCTAAGGAATTGCTAAGGATTATCATTCTTCTCAAGTAAAATTATTGGTAAATAATCAGAAATTATTTATTATATGAAAAACTGCATTTTGGCTGAATAATCTTTTAGGAATATGTCCCAACTAGTACGGGAACTTAGGAAAATGGCAGTTGTGTGAGTTGGTCTCCTCTAAAAGGATCATTTTTTTTTTTGTACTTCTAGAGTAGGTCTCTTCAAATGACATTAATTTGACACACATTTGTATGAGTTTATTGATGTAAAGCTAGAAAGGGAGGGTACCCCATGGCAATGGAATTCCTTGGGAAGTAATAAAACCACTGGCCCCAAGGCTTAAAAAAGCCTAGCACCTTGCAGACTCAGGAACTGTTTTCTAAGACTTCGCTGGATCCAACATACCCAGAGAAGTCTGGATTTCTCTCTAAAAGAAGCTCCAGAAGAAACAAAGTCCAAGGAAAGGAATTTTAAAGAAGACCATCAACAAATCCTAACTCTGCCCCCTTGGGAAACACCCTAGCAATGGACTAGCTAGAAGCATCACAGGCAGTAACTTGAAGAAACCCTATAAAATCCAACCTGAACAAAGGAAACATGAGCATAGGCTGCCCAAGTCCATGTACTGCTTTGTGTCCACATGGCTAAGCACATGTGGTGCCTGATAACATGTGTCACCTACATCTCCCCTCCTGAGATATGTACTGGGGCACTCTCCATCTTTGGAGAACCCCATACTCTCTCTCAAGCACTTACTCGCTCCCTTTCTTTCCTTCGTTTCCCTTCTTCAAAAACTTTCAAATAAAAAGCATTTTTCTTATTTGCTCGTCTGTTCCTGAAATTATTTTCTGTAAAAACAGCAAGGACCTGGAAGGACTGGGTAAGGCCAAGGAGTGGTTTTCCTTTTCCTGCAAAGAGCAATTCCTCACTCCAGCCCTAGTCCATAGTCACCTGAGAGAAATTGGGTGGTGGGGACTAACTCCCTTGCCAAGCAGACTAAATGGACGTCAGGTGTGGGTTGATGACTACCTAGCGAGGCTTCTGGAACTCAGGTCCATGCTGTACTCGTGGCAGACTTTATGAGTCCTAGCCTTATCAATCGTTGTCTGTATGGCAGAGGTATGGCAGAGACTCTTCCCTCTCCCCTTAACATACATCACCCACTGACTTCATTATGAAGTATAATACTGCTGAAAAAGTGTTGGAAGCAGGAACTCATTCACACAATTCTCACCCCAACCAATTTTGCATTTACCAAGGAGAATTTTTGTGAGGTGCAGGTACCGTTCACAGCAAAGCAAACCATTTTTGCCCCATGTTTGGGAAATTCTTAGTGACCATTTTCAGAGCTAGAAATAAATCCTGGATCAACCCTGTGTAAAACAAGCACCTTAATCTCTGTGCTATCTCTTAGGCCTCATTTACCCATTTTTTCATGTATTATTTGTGGATTGAGTAGGGAGTTACAAAACATTGGGAAACTGCCATAATAGAGAATGCCACTGCTATTGTTATTGCCAGTTTATTAAATTACTACAAATGCTAACATAATACTTATAATATATGCTATATAAATTACCACTTACGCTATTTATAATGATATTTGTTATCCCTTGCTATTTATTAAGGATTAAAATCAGATGTTCTTCCTGGTGCTATTGCTTTGCCTTACCGTTTTAATCTCAGGCAAGGAGAAAAAGAGGCATATCTAAATTCCTAAAGGGTTTTTGTTTTTCCCCACACACTATGCTCTTTGCTCAGGGATGGAAAGAAAACCAAAGTTTTTCAGTTCTTAAAACTCTTCCTGTCTCCCTCTGCTCATCTTATGAGGACAGACAGTAGATTTTGTCATCTACATCCTATATTACTTCTAAAACAGGTCCCAGCCTGGGAGATAGTATAAGGTCACTGCAGAATCATCATTTTTGAGAACAGCACTCTAGCCCAGTTTTAAACATTACAGACTTCTAAAATCAGGATGGTTTTGTTCCCTTGGCTTGTAGAAATAAAAACACTTAAAGCATAGTTGGGTCATTTTTTTTATGTGCAGAGCAAGAACACACCTAATGAAAAATTAACCCACTAGTATTATTTTACTGTATCATTGTAATCCCGATGTTTTTTGATTTACTCAAGCGGGCACCAGTAACGTCTCTATACATCCCAGCCCTGATATTTTAACAGCCTCTCTGAACTCATCTTTCCCAATGATTGGAGGCTCTTTCAGGGTAAGGAGAATGAGACCTGTTATAGTTAATGCTTTTGATACATCGAACATGCCACGGGGAGCTTTCCAGGCTCTGTGCATGTGGGTGGGACACTCTCGCCAGCCAGGCTCTCTGATATATATATAGACTTCCAAAACCAGGATGGCTTTGTCCCCTTGGCTTGTAGAAATAAAAACATTTAAAGCATATTTGGGTCACTTTTTTTATGTGCAGAGCAAGAACACACCTAATGAAAAATTAACCCACTAGCATTATTTTACGGTATCACTGTAATCCCAATGTTCCTTGATATATATATATATATATATATATATATATATATATATCAGGCTCCATTTCCTATTATCACTCTCCTACTGGTTTCTTCCCTAACTATCCCCAACAATATATATAAATTTGTTGCCTACTGTCTGAAACCCATCAAAAATGGCTGAAACCCATCAAAAATGGTGTGGTAATTATGGAAAATGGGTAGAAAGTGTCTTAAAATGTCTCATGCGACTGGAAAGCAGTCTGGGGCATGGCAGCGGGTGGGTAGTGGAGGTCGGCTGCTGGGGCTGGGTCCCTTGGGGCAGGGAAAGCTCTCAACAGTCCCCCTCTGGGATGCCCCAAGTGAAAACAGCCTGTCGAGGAGTCTGGTGGCATGGTTTTGGGAGCCCCATTTTCTGCTCCCTTCCTGAAGAAGCAGCTGTGATTTCAGGAGAGTGGCCGATGAGGAGATCATCTGGCACCGGCAGGGAGTGGCATCTGGCTGTGGCCCCTAGGTCGCCAGAGACAGGAAGGCAGGCAGGGGGTCTCTGCTCCTGGTCCCGTTGGGCCCAGAGTCCATCACAAAGTTCCACATTACCTGGGTTTCATGCGCTTTATTCATCTGTGAGGCTTGGCCACATGGTCGGGAAAGCGACCTGGAGAGAGGTGTGGAGGTCGACTGTCACTGCCAGTCTTGCTCTCCCAGAGGGGAGCACAAAATGTGGCTCCCATAACCATGCCACTTGACTCCATGCCAGGCTGTTTTCACTTGGGGCTCCCAGAGGAGGTTGAGCGAGTACCCTCCCCGACCCCAAGGGACCAGCCCCAGCAACTGACCTCCAGCATTATTTAATTTTTTAATTAAATCATCATGAATTAAAGTTATTCATGATTGATTGTCATCACTATATTCCAGCACCATCCCCATGTTCCAACACCATCCCATTCCCCTCCCCCTCTACCAACGTGCCCATTTCCCCTGAGCCATCTCTCCTGTGGCCTCCCGCTAGAAGCACTTCATAATTTTTCTTTTAGGCATTGTGGTTTACAACTGTTACTCACATGGTATCATACATAACAATTCACCTCGTTTCAGCAACTAGTCCTTGTCTAGAGGGTCCATTTTCTATTATCACTCTCCTACTGGTTTCTTCCCTAACTATCCAACCTCCTGACCCAGGGGCCAGATTTCTACTAAAGACACTTCCTGCTGTAATTCTTTCTGTGTTTGTAGGCACTATTTAGTTTGCTACTATGTTTCTTTCATATTATTCATTTATTTTTTATTTAAGGGACCAGTGAACAGTACCAGGGGCTTACTCATGTCTCTATGCTCAGAGATCACTCCTGGAAGATTCTGGGTCACTAGGGTGCTGAATGAACCTGGGTCAGCTGTGTATGAGGCTAATGCCCACCCAACTGGACAATCTCTTCTGCTCTTGTACTTTCTTCCTCTCTCTTCTATTCTTTTTAAAAAATAAATCACCATGAGTTACAAAGTTACAAAGATATTTGTGCTTAAGCTTTAGGCATGTATTTAATTTTTTTTTAATTTTTATTAAATCATCTTGAATTGCAAAGCTAATAATGATTGAATTTTAGTACCAATGACTCAGAACCAATTTCTTCACCAATGTCCAATACCCTCTACCAATATCTCAAGGTTCCTTCCTAACCCCAGGCTAGCACTGTGCTAGGCACATTTTCCCTCCCCAACTGTCCTAGTGTTCCCTTTCTTAATTATGACCCTCACCCTTGGCCCAGTGGCAAGCATCCTATTGAAGGTCAGTTCTTCAACTCATCATTTTTATTGCATTTGGTCCATTCGATATTCCTCTAGGAAGTTTCTTTATATCCCATATGTGAGGAAATCATTGTAAGTTTACTCCTCTCTCTCTTTCTCCCTGACTTATTTCAATTAACATGACACTCTCCAAATCCATTAATGTAGCAGTAAATGGCATGACTTCATCTTTTCTTATAGACAAGTAATATAAAGATAGATAGATAGATAGATATGATAGTTTATTTATCCAGTCATCTGTTCTTGGGCATTTCTGTCATTTCTGTTATGAAAATATTTAATTTAATTAATTTTATTTTAAAATTCAATTACAGGAGCTGAAGATATACCAGAGCAGGTAGGCTGTTTATCTTGCATCCAGGTTTAATTCTAGACACTCTATATGGGCCCCAAGTCCTCTCAGAAGTGGATCCTGATTGCAGAGGCTGTAGTAAACCTTGAGCACAAGTTGAGGTTCCCAGATATGCTATTAAATAAATTTTATTTGCCCGCATTATGTTTCTTAAACTGAAACATAATTTTATTGTAAAATAAAAATAAAAAACAACCAAAATATCAGTCTCATTAGCAGCATGAATTTGTGATTAATAACCATAATTCATTTAAGTAAAAAACTAGATGAATGTTTAATTAAATAAAAATAAGTGATTACTTTCCATACATAAATAGCTTGCTAGAACTCTCTTTATATCCAATAGAAAAATTATTACTTTTTCAGAATAACATCAGACACCTTTATTTTTCCTGTTAGGCAATACAGACACTCAAATGTCTTTAATAAATGAGTCCTCTTTTTTTACCTGAAACATCCTTTTTCAAAAATGATAAAATGATGATTTAAAATCACTTTGCTTTCAGTATCCAATGTTAAATATTAGCATATTTTAAGAGAATGAAACTCAAATATCTATTCAAAAATAGAAGCCTTACCATAAACATTGGGCTGGAGTGATAGTACAGCAGGTAGGGTGTTTGCCTTGCATGTGGCAAATCCGGGTTCGATTCTTCCACCCCTCTCTTAGTGCCTGGCTAGCTACTGAGAGTATCTTTCCAGCACGGTAAAGCCTGGCAAGCTACCCATGATGTATTCAATATACCAAAAACAGTAACAACAAGTCTCACAATTGTTTGTGAGACATTACTGGTGCCCGCTTGAGCAAATCAATGAACAATGGGAGGACAGTTCTACCATAAACATCACTTATCACAAGTTGGTTTGAAATATTGAGGTATTAATCATATGTGCAGTGTGGATAGCACAGCAGAGATTTGCATGAAACCTTCTCATGTCAATAGTCTGTTAAAGAAAGACTAATGGGGTGTGTGTAATAAGCAATGGATTTGAGGAAGAAGCTTTATTCAGCAGAGAAAGTTCCCAGATCAGAAGGTCTAATCAATTACAGTCACAATCCTGCCATTATTCATAGATTTCCTCGAGTGGGCCCAGTAACATCTCCATTGTGAGACTTGTTGTTACTATGTTTAACATATTGAATACCTCACGGGAAGTGCGGGGGAGATACTCTCGGTAGCTTGCCGGGTTCTCCGAGAGAGGCAGAGGAATTGAGCGCTGTTCGGCCGGGCTGGCTGCACACAAGGCAAATGCCCTACCACTGTGCTATCACTCCAGCAATAAGCAATGAGAAATTCTAATTTCTAATCAATGAGAAATGGATACATTTGTTCAATTCTATATGAGACACAAAATCATTTTTAATTCAGTTTGATTTCATTGGTTCCACTCCTTCAATTGTGGAGTTGTGAATCTGTGTCAATTCCCACTCATTACTAAGAAATACACACCCACCAACTGGCCCCCTGGCGCCGTGCAATTCCATCAAAGGCCAAGACTCAGAGACTATAAAACCCAGCTCCCGAACCACGTGGCCACATTTATGGCCGCGTGACATCTTATTATGACATCTTATTATCTCATTCCTACTTTGGACAAACTGGCAGGCTACCAAATGTAACCTTCCCACATGGCAGAGTCTGGCAAACTCCCTGTGGCGTACCCAAAATGCCAAATACCAGTAACAATGATGGGTCTCATTCTCCTAAAGAGCCTTGAATATAGCACTTTCTTAAAAATCTCAGGGCTAGGATGAAGGAGACATTTCTGGGGCCTGCTAGAGGCAATCGACGAATAACAGGATGGTCGTGATTCGGTCGTGACTAAGAAATACATATTCTGCCTATATTTAACTAAGACAATTAAATACTATGTGTAAGTTATTTAAAGAAGCTTCCTGTTCTCTGTATTTTAATATGTATGTCACTAATCTTTAAGCAAAAACAAAATTTATCTGTTCCTTCATAAATGTATAGTGTCTATCAGTTAATTGCTAGTTGTGAACATGAAGCTACCCATGTTTTATATATTACTTTGCAAAATTAAACATTATATCTTTCTACATCTTATCATAAAAGCAGAAATAAAATCATACATTTTTTGCTGGGGTGCATATTTGGCTACTTGCATTGATGCTCAGTGACTCTGTGTCTAGATATTGCTACAGGTAGTGCTCAGAGGACCAGATGCAGTGCTGGAGAGCAAATGTGTACTGAATGAATGCCAGGCAAGTATCTTAGTGCCTGTGTTGTCCCTCTGGATGATCAGAGTGAATTTCTCTATTTTTTGAAGGGAATTGCAGAATGTTGGGCCATACCTAGCTGTGCTCAATGCTTACTTCTATTTCTATGTTCTGGGTGCTTGGGGACAATTGTGGTGCTGGGTATTGAAGCAGGACCTGTCATGTGCAAGTCAAGTAACTTAATTCCTGTACTACCTTTCAAAACCTAACAAGAAACACACAATAATAAACTGTGCATAATGCTCCAAAATAGAGAGAGTATTGGGGAAATTGTCTGTCAAAGAGGCGGGGAGGGTGGAATTGGAGGGATACTGGGGACATTGGTGACAAAAAAAATGTACACTTGTGGTAGGGATGGATGTTCAATCATTGTATTACTGAAACTCAAATATGAAAGCTTTGTAACTGTATATCAAGGTGATTTAATTGAAAAAGAAAACAACTATTAAACAGATTTTGAAAGACTTAAAAAAAGCACCTAGAGTTATATATCACTATATCACTGGTACTTGTTCCTTTAAGGGGATTTTACACATAGACACTCCAAGGTTAAATACAAACTATTATACTGGATGGAAGCTGCTGCTGATTGTGTCTATAGTGTGAAGACAGGAAGGAAGAATCTTCCTGTGTCCTATATAACTCCTTCCTGTGTATCCTACCTACATAATTGTGGCTGCCAACAAATTGTGGGAAAAAATAAGTTTTTTCTCCCCAGTTTCAGTTGACTAGAGTATATGGGCAGCAAAACAGGTTCATTCAAGATAATAATCCATAGGACAAAAAGAACTATCTTTTCCTCAAGAGTACATATCAGTATTACCTTGTGTGGAAAACAAGAATTTCATATGGTAATTTAACTAAAAAACGGTGTCGGAATATTAAACGTAACAAATTATTGTGAACAACTGATAGCACAGCGGGTAGGGCGTTCGCCTTACACGCGGCCAACATGGCCGACCCGAGTTCGATTCCTCCGCCCCTCTCGGAGAGCCCGGCAAGCTACCGAGAGTATTCGATATGCCAAACACAGTAACAACAAAGTCTCCAATGGAGACGTTACTGGGCCCGCTCGAGCAAATCGACGATCAACGGGAGGGCCTTTACTTTACTTACTTTAACTTTACAAAAATAAAATTAAATTAAAAAGCAAACCACAGGACCCAAAAGGAGAGAGAGAGAACAAAAGGGAATGCCCTACCACAGAGGCAGGGTGGGATGGGGGGATGGGAGGTGGGAGGGATGCGGGGACCCATGGTGTTGGAGGATGGGCGCTGGTGGAGGGATGGGTACTTCTTGATCATTGTATAACTGAAACCCAAGCACAAAACTTTGTAAGTCTATAACTGTACCTTATGGTGTTTCACTAATAAAAAAAATAAAAAATAAAGCAAAAATTAAATGACCTCAAAAATATAAACGCACACATTAAATCTCTCCAAAATAAAAGAGAGAAAGAATAATAGGTACAACAATGAAATGTTCTAAAAGAGATGCTATTGTTTTCTAGACTTTTATTCTGTTCATATCACTGTCACTGTCCTCCCGTTGTTCATCGATCTGCTCCTGTGGGCCCAGTAACGTCTCTATCGTGAGACTTGTTGTTACAGTGTTTAGCATATCGAATACGTCACGGGGAGCTTGCCAAGCTCTGCTGTGAGGGCGAGATACTCTCAGTAGCTTGCTGGGCTCTCCAAGAGGGGTGGAGGAATCGAACTCGGGTCGGCCATGTTGGCTTCGTTCAAGGCAAACACCCTACCACTATGCTATTGCTTCAGCCCCTTCTGTTCATATAAAAAATAGAAAAGCAAATTGTGGGAAATGATTTAATTGTAATAAAAATATTTTGAAAGTGATGACTAAAGTCATTAATAAGAAGCCAACTGAATATGCCATGACCTGAAAGTTGTTCCCCATAGGTTAATTAAAAAATTTCTTAATACCATTACTGCTATTGATCTTTGAACTTCATTTTTAAAGGTCATTTGCTCTGTGAGTCATTATTTACATGTTTTGTTCATTTTTGTTTAATTTACTGGTGCCCAGAAATTTGTGATATATTTTGCTGAAATGGCATTGGAAGATGGTATAAGGTGACATATTATGCAGATGTGAAACGCAATGTAATCTTTAAATTAGAAAAAAACATGAAAACGATTTAATGGTTGTTCAATTATCTTTATTACATTAATTTTAAATTAAATTTTAAATTTATTTGAATTTTATGAACAAAAGATTAGTCAATTCTTTTACCTTGGGAAATAATCATGTAGAGAAGGAAAAAAGAAATTCTATGATGCTTATTCAACATTATAGACAGCCTAATGAGGCATAATTCAGTTGAAGCATTACTTAGAATTATTTAGAACTGCAGTTTATTATTTTCATTTTTTGCTTAACATTTAAAATTTTGAGACTAAATAAATACCACAATACTTTATTGTATTTAATGACAATTATAATTGTTATGTCAGAAAGCATTTTTACGTATTGTTGTTTTTCATAAGCCCATTGTTAATTATTTTTATGAATTTTTTAACAACAGGTTTTGTATTTATTTAGTCAGAAATAAATATTGTCACAGATTGAACTTGGCATGTGACTGCTATAGGACAAATAAAATAAGTGTCCAACAAGGGAAGATCACTGAATTTTTCTGCACACTCTTTTCAGAGAACTTTTCTTAGAGAATTAACAGGAAAGTGCACTTGTACAACAATCAAAGAGAGGTTTGTATTTTCCCTGTCTCGGCCACAGTTCAGTTACTTTTAAACATGAACCCAAGTCTTACAAGGAGAGACTCTCAAAAAAAATCCATTTATTTCTCAAAAATATCATTGTGGAATGGTAAATTACAAGGAGACATTGTGCATGTCAGACTCAAGCAGATACTGAGATCAGCAAAGAGAATTTTCTTATTTAATAGCAAATGAATTAATATATACGGAAACCACTTCAATGGTTTCAGTAGCTTCTCACATATCACAGCCATTCAGGAAAGAATATTTGTCTCAACAAGTCAACAGTAGATCTCACAGAATTTGCAGAAACATGTAAAAACTCCAAGACTTTACAGAAATTGGGGTTATGTTGTAAGGTACCCATACTACACCTTCTGTTTTAGGCATTTGAAGTACAGAAGGTTGGTGGTTCCACTTCAAGGGAATTTGGGGGGAAATTTGTCAGGTTCCTAGAAGAGGTCTGTGTTCCTGTCATAGGTTATATTACCCCTACTTCATTTCACTATTAGAGGTTTCATAAAAACACTTGAGGAAAATGCCTCAGGAATATGATCTTACCTTCAGTCAGTCCTTCTTAACTTCAAGTATTTATTGCAATTTATGATTGTTTTTCTTTTCTTGTCCCTTTAATAATTCGAAGAATCACTGCTTAACTTGCTCTCTCCTAGTATTTATCATGCAGTCAGACCCAAACGTATTTTTAGATACATACTAAAAAGGTCTAAGATGAATCACATTTAAAATATATTTAATTTTGTTTAATATAGAGCGCACAAGACTCTGAAATAAAATGATTTGTATTGAGTTTCAGATAGGAGATTAAACAAAATTTGAATGTAGCTAATATATCTGAAATGTCTGCTTAAAAGGGTTGAACAATTTATGTAATTGATTAACAACAAAACGTTCTTGTTTAATTTCCCAATCTGAAACTTCGTAGCTATTGAAAACTAATTTCTATTTTCCATTCCCTTGAGCCACTGATGATTATAATTCTATATTAGTTTTTATAAATATAACTGTTATTTTGATGAGGAGGCACCTGGTTCTCTGCTCAATGCTTACAGTCTGGTATAACTTTGGGGACAATTTTGGGTGCTGGAAACAAATCCCGATCAGCTGTGTGCAAGGCAAGTACCCTGCAAGAGGTGCTATTGCTTTGGTCCCTAAATTTGACTCTGCCAAGCCCCCCAAAACACACACATAATTGCATCATGGAGAATTTGTATTCTTTGTGTTTGAAGTTTAACTCAGTTTATTTTTTTCCTCAAGATGTGTGTAGCATTTATTAGAATTTCCTTCATTTTTATTGCAACGTCTTATCTTTTGTACAGATTTTGGATATATTCCTTTAACTAGTCTTATTCAATATCTCTTTCTTTATTAAAAAATAATAATTTAAAAATTAAGAATGAAATCCTTAAGTAGTTTATCTTAAAATAGTTTCCAGATTCTCAATATTTTCTTCAAACATTTTTTTGTGATGTCACTTTCCAGCCTTTCGGTTCCAGGCAAAATTACCTTCCAAACACTCTTTGAGACCCACAAGCAGCCAAAACAAATTTCCACCCTATAAGTATCTCTTTTAGATAAGACTCCCATTTATTTATTCAAATCATATCCAGCATTGTAGATGCTATTAAAAATCTACTTTTACCAAAATATCCTGTGCACTTATTGAAGAAAGCATTATTTCTTTCATTTCTTATTCTAAATTATTTGAATTATTAATCTATATGACCACAGGCAGTACTTGACATCCTCCAGTATCTTGTTTATTAATTCTTTTTGTATTCTCAATACAGAATAATTACTTGCCAAGAATAAAGCATAGTATTCCCTTTCTTGCTTCTCATTTGTATATTAATACCCATAGTTTTTCTCAAGAAATAATTTTGAATGGCTGCCTTTCATGTTATAAAAAACAGTCCCCTTCTTCTTTGTTTCCTTAAACACAGAGGACAAATCTCCATATGACACTTTGTAGTAATATATACTCAATCTAATCTAGTCAAAGACAAGCATTATAGCAAACCCCACTTTTCATCATGTAACTCTGTACTGTATAAGTTGTGTTCTGTTTGTTACTCTACATAGTGTACAAGAAAAAAAAAACAGAAAAAAAAAACATTGTTTCTTTATAGAAAAAAATAGTTGGTACAAACAATATTATCAACATCAAGGGGGACTTCTTTGATAAATAGTTAAGAAGAATTTTTGTATCAACTGTTATTATAAGTATTTCAAAATCTGCACAGATGGGCAGCACATGCCTTTTGGGTTTTATTTAGAATATTAAATTGTGAATTAATGATTTGTGGTGGTAGAATTTTTAGTATTGGTTATCAAGATATGCTATTTGTCTATAATGACATGTAAAGGCTATTATGAGGAAGATAAAGAGTAAGAGCATATAGAACATTTATTAATGGATTTGTCGAATTAGTGACAAATCAGGGGAGATTTGAAGCAAGTAATTAATGGATTAATTTCAAACTATTAATAGAATTCATAATAATGGAATTAATAGACCTCATGGATGGAGTAGGCAGAAGATATGAGGAGTAAAGGCATGAAAACTGCAAAGTGCATAATATAAGATGAGATATAAAATAAAGCGTAGTTATAGAGTCTTGATAAATAGTTCTGGGCTTAAGTAACAAGGTTCATTTCTTATCTATCGATAATCACTGATAATTTATTTATTTTTGAAGTATCTTAAAGACTACGATGAAATAATAGAGATATGACTTATATAAACAAATTCACATTTGCTAATTCTATATTTCCTTCAAATTACTTATAAAAGTCTTGTGTGTGAACAAGAGAGTATTGAGAGCTGCCTTTTTCTTTTCAGAGTTGAGTGTCGAGACAATGGTTATCCAGTGGAATAATCAGTGTTCTTAGTTGGGAGTCAAAGAGGTTTTTCCATTTCCTAATATCTGTAGAATTAGTAGTTAAAGAGACAACAATGCAGATTGTCCCCTCTCTTGGATTCTCTCCATATATCTGCAAGTGAATGACTGCTAGAATAAACATCTGGTACCAGATAAGAAAAGAGACACCACAATCCTGATGCAGTAAAGCTTAGGTCAATGGACCTGTAAGGCTTCTGGGAATTAAATCAAGCAAAACAGGTGCAGCTTCTGGTTGATAGCTTTTGCCCTTAGTTTCCCATCACTTAATCACTTATCACTTAATCCCCGTTATTCATCGATTTATTCGAGCGGGTGCCAGTAACGTCTCCATTTGTCCCTATCGCGTGCTAGTGTAGCCCAATGGCATCTGTTCGCTCTGGGATCATGAAGAGCCTCAAACAGATCGTTCATGATCTTCACGAAGAAGTCTGACCATCTGGTAGGTGGGCGGCCACATGGTCTTTTGACATACCGTGGAATCCAGTCAGTAACAGCTCTAGTCCAGCGGTCGTCTTTAAATCTCATTACGTGACCAGCCCATCTGATTTTTGATGTCTTGGCAAATGAGACAGTGTCCCTGATTCTTGATTGTCGACAGATGTTGGAACTCCAGATTTTTTCTCTCATTTGAGTGAAACGTGATATTCCAAGCATAGCTCTTTCTATTCTTCTTTGGGAGACCCGAATAGCATTCTCATCCTGTTTGGTTAGGGCCCAGGTCTCTGAGGCATATGTTAATGCAGGAAGAACAGTGGAATCAAAGAGATGTGCCTAGAGCCGGAGGTTCTTCATCCTCTTAGCTATTTCTTCGACGTTCTTGAAGGCGTTCCAAGCCACTCTCTTCCTCCTGCGCAGCTCGGGTGCCAGGTCATTTGTCATGTTGACTTCTCGACCTAGGTACACATAGCTGTTGCATTCGGAGATGGTCGTTCAGTTGAGAGCGAATGGGGCATTAGGAACGAGGCTGTTTCTCATAAACATTGTCTTCATAAGATTCAGCTGTAGTCCTACCTTTCCACACTCACGGTCAAAGTCGACCAGCATTTGTGCCACTTGGCTGATGTTTGGTGTTATTAAAACAATGTCATCAGCAAAGTGGAGGTGGTGTAGTTGCCAACCATCTATCTTCACTCCCATTCCTTCCCATTCCAGTCGTCGCATGATGTTCTCGAGGGTGGCACTGAAGAGTTTTGGTGAAATGGTATCACCCTGCCGAACCCCTCTCCTGACATCAACGATCACTTCTTTGTAGAATGGTGAGATCCTGGTAGTGAATCCGCAATACAGCTCACGGAGGATCCTGATGTATTGGGCTTGAATGCCCTGATAGGCTAGGGCTTCAATGACCGCTTCTGTCTCAACAGAATCAAAGGCCTTCTTTAAATCAATGAACATTAAACAGAGCGGCATCTTGAACTCCCGAGAAACCTCAATGAGCTTGGTTATCGTGTGGATATGGTCGATGGTGCTGAATCCTTTGCGGAACCCGGCTTGCTCGCATGGTTGTCCTTCATCTAGTGTTCTGCCAATCCTATTTAGGATGACTCGAGTGAACAACTTGTAGATGACAGACAATAGGCAGATCGGACGATAGTTGCCAATGTCATGGATGTCTCCCTTCTTGAACAGTAGTACGGTCCTGCTGTTTTTCCATTGGGATGGAACCTTGCATTCAGACAGGTAGCGAGTGAAGAGCCGAGCCAGTGTATTGATGAGTACTGACGGCAGGTTCTTCAGGTGTTCAGGTCTGACCTTGTCTGGGCCGGGTGCTCTTTGTTTCTTTACCGACAAAATGGCATGTCGGATTTCAGAAGAGAGAACGTTGGGAACGACATATCCATCCTGTGGAATTTGGTATGTCAGCAAGTGGACAGGGCTATCTAAGAGATTTGAGTAGAAGTCATGGATAATCTTCTCCATCATTGCCGTTCTGGAGGATGTGATGGATCCATCAAGACGTCGGAGGGCAGTCATCTTGGTCTTGTAGTTGGCGAAGGACAGGCAGGCGTTACAAATACTTTTCCCGGCTTCTGCCGCATCTACCAGTACTTCTGCTCTTCTCTCTTTGAGGTCTTCCTTGATCGTATCTCTGCACTGCTTTGGGAGCTCGGATGTTAGCTTGCGGTTGCCTGAGGCATGCGCCAAACCACGCTGGCGAATTAGCTCAAGAGTTTTTGAAGACAGGCGTTTTTTTGTGCGTTTTTGTGTTTAGTAATAAACACTAATCACTCTATTCTGGAAAATGGCAATTAATGAAAGAAGACTTTTACACACAGCATATTAATAGGCAGCACAAAAAATAAATTGAAGTGAAGGACAAAGCATATGAGTGAAATTTTAAATTTAATTCTGACATAAATATTTACAAAGTTGCTTAAAATCGGGTTTCAGCTAGGCACTGCTCTGAATCCCACCTCCACCAATCACCCTAGGTTCCTTCCCTCCTATATTCCAGACAAAATCCATGAGAGAAACATTGTTAAATGTTTGAAAAATTGTAGGTTCTGACTCAGACTTTCAGTAGTGTTATGCGAAGTTACATATATGTTTGTGTATGTATGTGTGTAGATCACTATATTTCACTCTATATTATATATTATATTTTAGTATATGCTATATTATAATATATACTGCATTATATCATAATATATACTGCATTATATCACTATATTTCACTCTATATTTTATATATATATATAAACCACAAACTTTACTATCCAGTCTTTTGTTGTTAAACACCTGTGTTGTTTCTATATGGCTATTTTACTAAGAACCACTAAAAATTCAGAAGCATATGGATCTTTTAAAATGAAGTTTTTTGTGTGTGATTTTTGGTAGTAACAAAGCATTTGGATCACTTAGTCATATGAAAACTCTATGTTTATATTTATGAGATATTTTCATAATGTTTCCATAGAGGATAAACCACATCACCATCATAGAATAGAATAATAGTTCTTTTTCAACATGGCACCATTAACAAAATTCATTTATAGAATTTTTTATATATACCATTGTCACTGGGGTAAGAAAACATTTCATTGACTTTTTGACTTGGCTAATAATAAGTGAAAGTGCAACCTTTTGTGTTAAGCATATTGGCTATCTGTCTTCTTTTTTTTTGAAAAGTGTATATTTATTTCCTCTCCCCATTTATAATGGGGTTTACAGATTCATTAATACTGATCTTTGTTAGTGCTCCATATAACTCGGGGAATTACACTCCGTGTGACATACTTTGTACACATATTTTTACCTTTAAGAAGGGAGCCTTTTTATATTAGCCTGTCTTTCTTTTGTTATGTGAAGAATTGTTTTTTATGTAATTGCATGAGTTTTTTTCTGTTGTCTTTGTCAGATGAATCATATCATTGAAGACAGAGTTGCAGTTCATTTTCTTCAATTAATGTTATAGAATCTGGCTAATTTGAGGTCTTTAACACACTTAAAGGGATTTTTATGCAAAATGTGATCATACAAAATGGGATCCAGTTTCATTTTTGCTTATATAGCTATACAGTTTTTCCAATATTGTTTGCTCAACAGGTTATCAGTTCTCCACCTCATGGGTCCATTTGTTATAAATTATCTGTCTATATCTGTGAGTTATTCAAAATGTTTTGAATTTTAATCCATTTTTCTGGGAATCTCAAATGATTCCATACCTCATTATATTAATTACTAAGTTCTGATATTAAAGTTTCTTTACAGTAGTGCAATAACTTTCAATATCTTGTTTATAAGAATGTCTCTGAGTATTTGTGGGTGTTTTATGTTTCCATACAATCTTACAAGTGATCATTCTAAGTTCTTGAAGAATGTTATTGGTATTTTGATGGAAACTGCATTGAATCTATTTAATAATTTAGTTAGGATGGTCACTTAAACAATGTTGATTCCTTCAATCCATGGACATAGCATTTTATTTCCTTTCCTGAGGTCTTTTTCTATATCTTTCGCAGTGATTTGTAATTTTCCCAACTGGATCCTTTTCATGTTTTCTTGACTAAATATTTCTATGTGGACTTAATGTATGATGTTAAATAATAGTATAAAAGGTGGGCATCCTTCTGATGGTTGGCATGCTCTGACAAATTTCAAAGTTAAGAGTATTTAGATTTTTAACATTGGATGTAATAGTATCTGTGGATTTGTTGTAAATGGCTACAATTATATAGAAGAAATTTGCTTTATCACTATTTTTTGGAGGTTTCTGTCATGAAAAAAGTCTCCTGTTGATTAACTAATATAATCATGTGATTTTATATTTCCTTTTTGTATTTGTGGCATATTAAATTAATTGGTTTTTTAATACTAAATCATTCTTTGATTGTTGGCTTGAATCTCACTTGATAATGATATATTATCATTTTGATATGTTGTTGACTTTGTCTTGCTAAGAATTTCCTGAGGATTTTTGAATTGATGTTCCTTGATAAAATTGGTAGGAAATTTTCTTTTGTAGTAGAAGAATTATCTGTCTTGCATATTAATGTAATTTTGGTTTCCCACAAACTTTTAAGATGATACCTATTCAATATTTTGAAAGAGTTTGAGGAGTATAGATAATAAGTGTCTTTGAAAATTTGACAGAAGTTATCCGTGAATCTATCTACACAGAGGTTTTGTACTTGAAGAGACTTTTTAATTACTTTTTAACTTGCTGGTAATTGGTCAGTTCAGGTTTTCTAATTCCTCACTGTTCAGTTTTAGAGGGTTATTTTATTCTGGGAATTTAATAACTTTTTCTATGCTCCACAGTTTGAGAGCAAGGGGTTGTTCTTAATAATCTCTCACAATTTTTTGATTTCCTAGCAGTCTGTTTTAACATTTCTTCTGATTCAATTTATCTACATTTCTTCTGATTCAATTTATCTGGTTTTTTTTCTATAGATTTTTTCTCATGAGACTTGCTAATTGTTTGTATACATTCTTTATTCTTTTGAAAAATTAAGCTATTGTTTCCATTGACCATTATAGTCACTGTATCACTATATCACTGTCATCCTGTTGTTCATCGATTTGCTCAAGTGGGGACCAGTAACATCTCCATTTGTCCTAGCCCTGAGATTTTAGCAGCCCCTCTTCAATCATCCTTTCCAGCAGTGCCTATTGTAGGCTCTTTCAGAGTCAAGGGAATGAGACGCATTGTTACTGATTTTGGTATATCTAATATGCCACAGGGACCTTGTCAGGATCTGTCTTGTGGACAGGATACTTTCGGTAGCGTTTTTATTATGAACAAATTTTATTATATTATGAACAATTATATTATGATTATAATTATACTCATCACTTGATCACTTGACATCCCGTTCGTTACTCATCTATTTGCTCGAGAGGGAGCCAGTAACATCTCCATTCTTCCCTGTCACATGCTAGTGTAGCCCAGTGGTGTCTGCTCACTCCAGGAACACAAAGAGCCTCAAACCTATCATTCAGGGTCTTAATGAAGAAGTCTGACCATCTCGTAGGTGGGCGGTCTCACAATCTTTTGACATTCCATGGAATCCAGTCGGTAATGGCTCTAGGTCAGAGGTCGTCTCCAAATCACATTACATGTCCAGCCAATCTGATTTTCGAGGCATTGGCAAATGAAACAGCATCCCTCATTCTCGATCATCCATGGAGGTTGGAACTCCACATTCTTTCTCTTATATGAGTGACGCATGATACTCCAAGCATAGCTCTTTCGATTTCTCTTTGGGAGACACGAAAAGCGTTGTCATCCTGTTTTTGTAGGGCCCAGGTCTCTGAGGTGTATATCAATGCAGGAAGAATGGTGGAGTGGAAGAGATGTGCCAGAAGCCAGAGTTTCTTCATCCTCTTAGCTATTTCTTCAATGCTCTTGAAGGCATTCCATGCTGCTCTCTTCCTCCTGTACAACTCAGGTGCTAGGTCATTTGTCAAGTTGATTTCTAGACCTAGGTACACATAACTGCTGCATCTAGAAATGTTCATTCCATTGAGAGCAAATGGAACGTCAGGAACAAGTCCATTTCTCATGAATATTGTCTTGTTGAGATTCAGCTGCAGTCCGACTTTTCCACACTCATGGTCGAATGTGGCCAGCATTTGTGCCGCTTGGCTAATGTTTGTTGTTATTAGAATGATGTCATCAGCGAAGAGGAGGTGGTATAATTGCCTATTGTCTATATTTACACTCATTCCTTCCCATTCCAGTTGTCTCATGATGTTTTCAGCGATGGCACTGAAGAGTTTTGATGAAATGGTATTATCCTGCCAAACCCCTCTCTTGACATGGATGAGCACTTCCTTGTAGAATGCTGAGATCCTAGTAGTGAATCCTTAATAGAGCTCATAGCGGATCCTAATGTATTGAGTTTGAACGCTCTGTTTGGCTAGGGCTTTGATGACTGTTTCAGTCTCAATAGAATCAAAGACCTTCTTTAAATCAACAAATGTTAGAGTGGCATCTTGATATCCCGAGAATCTATATCAGTAATAATTTAATGAAATTAAGAAACTGACTTTGGTCAAATATTATTAATCAAAATGCAGAATATTTTCAGTTTTTACAAGTATGTTCAATCATATTTTTCTGTTCATTTATTCAACATAGGACATGAATTTTTACTTCATGTCTCACTCTTCAATTTCTTCACACTTATCACACCTTCAGTTAGTGTTAGTGAGCTTGTACTTTTTCTGGTCAAATATGTGTAGCATGTACTTGAATTGGTTTTCCCTGATGTTGCTAATGATTTAACAGTCTTACAAATTTTGGGCTGGAGCGATAGCACAGCGGTAGGGCGTTTGCCTTGCATGCAGCCAGGCTGGCCGAGCTGGGTTTGATTCCTACACCCCTCTCGGAGAGCCCGGCAAGTTACCAAGAGTATCTCGTCCACAGGGCAAAGCATGGCAAGCTACCCGTGATGTATTAAATATGCCAAACACAGTAACAACAAGTCTCAAAATGGAGACATTACTGGGCCCGCTGGAGCAAATCGATGAACAATGTGAGGACAGTGACAGTGACAAATATTGGGATAAAATATAATTTGCTCTTTCATTGAAATACAGGGTGAACATATGTAAATGAGAAATGGCTATGTACTATATTGTATTAAATTATTCAAATTTCCTTATTTACATAGGTAAAATCATAGAGCAATTAATCACTACAAATAGATTTCATTGATTTATCTTTTGATAACTCTGCCATTTCTTTGAGTGTTTGGGTGGCAAGAAATATGAAATGAATTTGTTATATGCCTGTGAAATGTGAAAAATGGGGTATGTCAAGGACTTTAGGAACACTGGTGCTAGGATTGGTATAGCAAAATTGTATGGCTGAAACAATTCTATTGGGAAACACTTTGTAAAATCACAGTATCTAAATTATAGATGATTAAATATGTATTTAAAATAAAAGAAATGCTGGAATATATGTCAATAAATTTTATTAATTTCTTCTGACATTTACCTTGGTGATTTGGTGTTTGTTCCTGTCAATTTCTTTATTAGTTGACTACTTTTTTTTACCACATCTTATGCTTTTGAACTTACTCAGTAGATATTATATTTAAGGAAACGGACAGAAGCCTAATATCTTTATATCTCAAATAGAGAATTATTTTCTTTCTTAAACAGAGGACTACTCAAAAGCATGAGCCCACGTCTTAGAGCCAATACATTCAACCATACATTGGTGAGGATAATGTCTGATAGAGTAGTATCTTATTTTCCTGGCTTTAAAAAAATTTTCCAGTTATCTTAGCATTCACCTCTATATCTTCTATAGTTATTACCTTGATGTTATAATTTTCATTTTTTCTCTCTTCTTCATTCTATATTTAGTCACTAGAACTTTTCTATAAGAGCAACATTTACCTTTTTAATAACATGTGGATAAGGTTGACCTACAAAGAGTTAAGTGTTAGATTAAAAAACTAAAACCATCAAAGTATGTTGAGAAATTCAATAGAGATCTGTATTCAATCATATTATCCTTCCCTGAAAAGCCTACACAATGAAGACAATGTATAGAAAAAGCTTCATCTAGATTTACAGAGCAGATACATTGGGGCATGTGTTAAAGGACCAGGATACAACAAACTTCATCAACTTCTCTGGCTTCTATCAGTCTGCAACATATTATGTTTTAAAGCATATTTTCTGTTCCTTTTAAATATAGGCTACTTTATGTGACAATACAGGGAAAATCGTTCTCTAGAATATGTCTGTCATCTTGCAAACTACTGACTTGTTAGTAAAAAATTTTCTCTACCTCTCATAACTTTCACTTGGTAATCCCTATCAATGGCAGTGAAATGGATCTCTGTTCTTGTTCAAATACTTATTTCCCATTTTATCCACATAAAGATATGTCAATTATTCATTATGATACAATTTTATTGCATTAATTTTTTAATAAGCATTAAACTGCATTTCATCACTTTCAATATGTATTATGTCTAGACCCACTATTGCTCACATATTCTGTGAAATAAACATGTGCGGCTGCAGTTCATAATTTGAATTTGAAGAAAGAAGAATGTCACAGGGAAACTATGCAAGGTCTAGAAGTACGTTTTTTTTCTTTTAGGGTCACACTCAACGATGCTCAGGGGTTTCTCCTGGCTCTGCACTCAGAAATTATTCCGGGTGTGCTTGGGGGACCATATGGGATACCAGGGATCAAACCCGGGTTGACTGCTTGCAAGGCAAACACCCTACCTGCTGTACTATCACTCTGGCCCCCTAGAAGTAGATTTTTGTTGCTTGGAATTCTTTCCAGGACCCCAAATGCTAGAAAGATTTTCTAACTATCTTCTTAGATCTAAAAATGTTTGCAGGAGCTCCTCTAACAATCAGTATACTCTCAGATAATTACATTAAAAGTTAGGAAGACAATGAAACTTCTCTTTTGTTTATCCACACTCTGAACTTCCCCCACATCTCTCTTAATACATTTATTGATTTGCTTCCAACGACAGAACACTAAAGTTGAAAACATGTATAGTTAGCTAAAACCATACTAATAATCCTGTTAATAACAGATGAAACAAATATCAAGCAACAAAACATGAAAAGGCTTAGGAAAAAATTCTACCTGTTTAAGAAAGAATACTAGGGACTTTAAAGGTAGTAGAAAATGGGTGATTGCCTTGCACACAGCCAGTCCTGGTTCAATCTCTGGCACTCCCTAGGGTCCCCTGAGCCTTGCAAGGAGAGATTACTAAGAGTAAACATACGAATAATACCCGAGCACAACCAGAGGTGGTACCCAAATGAATAAATAAATAGACAAAAATGAAATGAAAACCCAAAATATTCATTATAAAAAAGAGTAAACAAATTTGGAATGTAGGGCTAAGTAGAAAATAATTTCCTGAAACATCTGAGATAACTTTTTAAATAGATGCTCATTAATTTCTAACTATCTGACTCAGGAACACAATGAATAGGCCGGAAGTCTCAGAAAACTATGAACAACCACTTTAGGCAGTCTGATTAAGTGGAAAACTTCTAATTCTTCAGAAATGCTTCAGGGTTCTAGAAAATATTGTGAAATTCAATTAGATTTCAGATGATTTGATTAGTCATTTAAATTATTCTAAGGAAGATTTTAATTTCAATAGATGAGCTTGTCAAAAGATGTGGCTTAATTGGAAGAGTATATTTGGAACAATTTTTGAAATAGGTGGTTATTTATATAAACTCTGAATACATAAATCCTTATCAACATCTTCCAGGCTCCTCTATGGGATGTTTTGGAAAAATAAACAGGTCTTAAAATTTCAATACAATTCTGTTAATAGTTTTGATACTGTCAATGCTTAAATTACATTATTTCTTACTCATTACTATGACCTGGAATTGTATTAAAAACATTAATAAAATGTTGATTGGGTAAGTGACTATTATAATTTATTTAATAAAGTTTGAGAAGGGTCATAAAATAAAAGAGAGCTTAATAAGAGCCAATAACACAGGTGACTAATTTTTCTAAGTGATACTGAGAATAAGATGGCAACTGAATAGATTCCTCAAGGCAGAGAATTGGTCTCAGGGACAATAAAAATAGGTTTGTCTACAAACATTTCTAACTCTGTTATTTTAGTGATGTACAGAAACACATGTATATGGAACATACATAAAATTATCAATTTAAGAACTCCACAGGAAAAAAAGATTAGACATTCACCTTCTTAGATTCTTTGTTTTCTCAGTTAATCTTCTAGGTGAGATTAACCTACCAGTTGATATCCCTCAGGCCTTTTACAGAATCCAAATGGAAAACCCTCCAACCACCCCCCCCCCCCAACCCTGACTTCTCCCATTCTCCCATCACAGCAGATCCACAGGAACATTTTACACCCTCAGCTTGACCATACACCTTTCAGGCCCACATCTACATCTGGCAGCTAACTGTCCACTTACTTCTGCCTGTACTCTGAATTGGGTGTGCTGCTTATGCTGCAGTTACATGGGTAGACAACATCTCTACTCATCTTACACACATGCCTGTACTTACTCTTCCCGTAACTAGGTAAGAACCAACAAAGAAGGAAAAGAGGAATACCTAGTTAATCCCTCAGAGTTCAAGTCCAGCAAACTAGATACATTCTTAGAACACAGTAAAGTCACAAAGAGGCCCACCAAATTCAATGACTGGACATAATAATACAGAAGGCTGTACCAGTACTAACTAGCTTTGTAACATCTCAGGTAATGACTTTACAGACACCATATTGAAAATCTTCAATGAGTTCAAAGAAATGATGATACTGGTAGTAAGTAAGGCACAAAAAAAGCATGAGAGTAGAAATTAGAAAATTATAACCAGAAGTTATAGATTGAAGATTATTTTAGGTAAAAACTTGAGGGTTGGTGTAAACAGTTGAACTTCAGGGTGGGGAAAGGAGCAGAGAAGAGAGGTTTGGGGACAGTATCAGAAGGAAAAGGGTCTCTGGGGATGAGGGTGGTATTGTGACAATGGATGCATGAGGTTACGATTATCAGTTTTGTAAATCATGCTACCTCAGTAAACGATGGGGGTAAGGGAAATAAAGTATCATTTATTAATTTAACTATATTAAGAAAATTTGTCACATCAAACTTTGCCTTTGAGACCTAATATTTTGAGTTCAAGGAAGAAAATTTAAAAAATGTTTTTTTTTTTTTTTTTTGCATCTCTCTATGTTTTTAAAAGCAGGATTAAGTTGATAGAGGAACCCACCCTCACTGCCAGGATCAATTAATTACCTGGAACAAGCTTGTACTGGGATTGCACCAGAGATACCAACATTGAAATTAAATTAACTGGTCTTCAGTTCACCATTAGTATTATATGTAATATCCCCATGTGCTTCCCCCAAAGACAGAAAAATCTACTTTTCTTGCTTTTGCTTCTCTAAACATGTTTGCTTGGAATTTGATATAAATATGAATTCTGAAGACATCTTATCTAATTATGTTGATAGAGCAGAAGTGGAAGGACAAGGTGAAATTACTGACTTCCTGTAAATCTCTCCCATGAAATAGGTAGCCAGTAAGAATACATAATGGGATGGCTGGGGTGGGGCATGACAAGTTGATAAAGGAAGCCCCTGGTCCCCCACTTTTCCTCTCAGACTCACCCTCTGACTTTCTTCCCAGGCCCACATACCCTCTCTCCACAGAATGTAGGGGCTCCAGAGTTCTCCACTCACCCTGGTGCCAAGAACATGTGGGCTTAATAGGTACAGATAGCCATCAAAGGAGAAGCCTGAGCTTCTTGGGAGTAAGCCAGACCCATCTACTTTAACTATACAATAAACTCTACCTTTATAATCATCCAATTTTATATGCAAATGTTCCATAGGATTCTCAAGAACCTACCACATGCTGTTAAAACTATTACTTAATCATTCCTGAGTTCTCAGTCCCTCTCGAGAGCCTCGCAAGTTACCGAGAGTATCTCACCTGCACGGCAAAGCCCGGCAAGCTACCCATGACATATTCAATATGCCAAACACAATAAAAAGTCTCACAACATTCCTGGGCCCACTAGAGCAAATCGATGAACAATGGGAGGACAGTGACAGTGAATCATCCCTGAGTTAGTTCAATCTGAGAAAAAAAGATATATATCTACATAAATATATATCTACATATATATACATATATATATTATAAAATCACAAATGAGCAAAGGGGATAAATTTGAGGCAGGTAGATAGGGAAGGCCCCAACCTCCATGGCAACAAAATTCCTCAAACATAATGAAACCAATAGCCCAAGTCTGCAAAAAGCATACCTTGCAGACACAGGAACAAAAGGAAGGCCTGATAAGGCTTCACCTGACACCAAGAGATCCATAGAAAGCCCTATCCCCTTCCAGAGAAGCGTCAGCAGGAACAAAGACCAGGAAAGGAATTTCAAAGAGGACAATCAACCAATTCCAAAGCAGCTCTCTTGGCAGTCCCCCTGCAATGGGCTCTTAAGTAGTTACAATGCCCATGTGGGGCAGCTTGGGATAAAGCCTATAAAAGCCACCTTGAAGAAAGGAAGCACTCATGAATGCTGCCTGAGCCCATGTGCTGCTTGTGTCCCTGTGGCTAAGCATGTGTGCTTCTCACATCTCCACTCTTGGTCTCTCACTTTGGAGAAGCCCATGTTGTCTCTTTTGCGCTCCTTACTCTCCTTCTCTCCCTGTCTCTTCCTTCTTCCCTTTCTCAAAACTTCCAAGTAAAGTTTGTTTTTCTGCTATGCTCGTCTACTCCTGAAATCCTTTCCTTCAAGAAGGACAGGACGTGTAAGGGCTGGGTTAGGCCTAGGATTGATTTTCCTTTCCTGAAAAAGGGCAGTTCCTCACTCTAGCCTGAGCCCATGGCTCTCCAAGAAATCAGTTGGACAATGGGAGGACATTAACTCCCTTGTCAAGCAGACCAAACAGAATTCAGTTGAGACTTGATGACCATCTAGAGGGGCTGGCAGAACCCCTGGTCGATGTTGGGCATGGGCTCCTTGCAGACTTTATTAGTCCTGGGGTGGCAGAGGTGGATCTGGGAAAAGTGGCCATCTCTCTCTTGAGCGTCACATAATCCAGCCACACGGGCTCACCAGCTTCAGATTTGTGTTAACAAGGGCAATACCTGCAGTTGGATGCTTGCTGTCTTAAAGAGCTATCAGTAGCCCTAGGGCTCATGAATAGTCAATTTATTTCTTCCAGCCAAGAGGAAGAAAGGCTTAAGTTTAAAAAATGCACATCAAATCAGCATTGAAGGTTCTCCTATGTTGAATCTGCAGTGGAGTTTTATGGCTTTGTTATTTGGGAACAGAATTCCAGTTGTGTTGAGGCTAGGCTTTGATATGAGTTGGCATCTGGTGGTTCTTATAAGGAAAATAGAGGATAGAAACTTAAAAAAAAAATTCACAAACACTGACTGACTGTTTTACCCTGTGTGGGTTGGGGGAAATGAGCAGATATGGAAATATGGAAAAAGCCATGTGTTTTATTTTCCTTCTGCCCTGTGTTCCTTCCTTCTCTAATTGCAATTTGTAGCTGCAGGGCAGAAATGGCACCTTAACCCCCTTCCTTCCAATAACAACAACAACAACAACAACAAAAAAGTTTTTACACTGACTCAAGATTAAGTGACAAGGGATACAAAATTATAACAACAATGATGTTTGCCTCTCCACGACTATAACAACTTTTATTTGATTAACTCTTCAGGTGATTCTATTCCAAAATCCCTTGCTCCCTCCTGTAAGTCATTGCAGGGAAATTGGGTTTCTAGGTGTTCACTTAAAACAAAAGAGAAGAAACATACAAACAAAACAAAGATACACCCCTACATTTATTTAGATTTTACAAAAGTACAAGAGCTATGGAAGTTTTTACAAATCATGGACCCAAAAAGAAAATGAATTGTTCTCATTTTGGAAGGAGGAATAGCCCATGGGAAGCTATTAAATCCTTATATCCACTAAAATCATAAAAACCAAACTTTGGGAAATTAAATCACACCTTTTCCAGCCTGAAGAAGTTAAGCAGAGAGTAGTAAGTTCACTTTTATACCTGGCTAATGATGAGATGTCTTTAAATTGACCTCTGACTTAAAGCATGGAAACATTTGTATGATTACATGATGGTACAGATAATAAAAGCACGAGTACTTGATACTGCTATCAGAGTTATGGTATATAGTTATGTTTTCTTTCTAAGTGTTTGCTTGTTTTTATTTTTTCTGGTTTCATAATCACATCCAGCAGTGCTCAGGGTTTACTCCTGGCTTTGTGCTCAGAGATCACACCTGGTAGTGATGCAGCAGGAGTGGAAAAGTGAAGTGCCAATTGAATGTAGAGTCACTTTAAATCCCTGTTATTGAACAGGTAGCCAGGTAGCCAATCAGAATAGACAGGTTGGGGCTGGAGTGATAGCACAGCAGGTAGGGCATTTGCCTTGCATGTGGCTGAGGGAGGGAGGAGGTTTGATTCCCAGCATCCCATATGGTCCCCTGAGCACTGCCAGGAGTAATTCTTGAGTGCAGAGCCAGAAGTAACCCCTGTGCATCACCAGGTGTGATCCAAAAAGAAAAAAAAAAACAGAATAGATAGGTTTACTCAGACATAACGGTGACCTAGACAAAATGATGACCACTGATGAGACAGCAGCTTTCCTGGAACCAGAGATCACTGCACCCTCAGTATGAACACAGGACGTATGGTCCACCTGGCACCAGGAGGTCACCAGGCTACACTTCTTACTTCCTCACCATTGACTCCCCTACAGATAACAGAAGCCAGATCACACATACCAGGCCCACTTGTCTTGGTCCCCTTTTCCTTCCCAAGGCAACTTAAAAGGACCCACTAGTCTCTCTCAGGTAAACTTCGCCTGCTTCCTTCTCTTGTCTCTGACTCTGTCTCTGTTGGCTGAAGTCATGGACCCATCAGTAACAGTAGACTCTGGTGGGTTTTTCAGGGAACATATGTGCTGCCAACATACAAGGTAGGCAGGCTACCTGCTGTGCTATGTCTCCAGCCCCTTTTTCTAAATGTTTTATTGTGATTAAAAATTCCAGGAATAGTCCAAGAACACAAGGAAAGGACTAAGACAAGACTGATTTTAAACAGAAAGAGATACTAAGGGGAGGAAAGGACATTTTATTATGAACAAATAAAATAATTCAAAGTTATTGTTTTTAAAAAAATATAATGAGTTTAGAGTCAGTGAAATTTAGTCTCAAGATAGCTGAAGTTATATTGTAATCATGAAAATTCACAATTTAAACATCTTAAGATCATGTATATTATCTTTACCAGCTGATCATTTTAATTCTACCATCCAGATTCATTTGCAGGAGGGTGGGGTGGGGAGGGAGGCAGAATAAGATAGGTAAACAGGGCTAATATCTTAGAAAATTTAAAATATTCAAAAGGAAAATACCTTTTAAATCTTTTGGCTGGAAACTGTAACAACATATAGATTTAAAAAAAACATAAAAAAAAACTCTATTGACAAGAGTTAACAAATGAACAAAACAAATACATAGCTTCAAATTCAGACTTACATAGAAGTTTAGCCAAAAGCAAAAAGTTTATAAAGAGAAAAAGAACAATAAAAAAGTGGTCCTAAACTTCCAAAAGTAGCAATGTATGGGATGACTAACATTGAAACTAATAGGATAAAAGGTTACTTTGTAAAATTTCTATGCCGATTTCTCTTATGCCATACTCATAATGATCAGTTCTAAAATTTAAAATAGTGAGGAAATTTTATTCTTCTAATAAAGTGAGAGGAGGGATGAATTATATGTTATGCTTAAGCATTATATATATATACATACATATATATATATATAGCTCTGGGATTATTGGTGCATTTATTGAGCTATTACAAAGTTAGTAGCATGTGTTTCTAAAATTTCAACTCAGAGTACACACGATAATACTTCTAAACTTGTTTGAGTTAAATTTTTAAATACAAGGTAAGATTTAAACCAAATTAAAGTGAACGCAGCAGGCAATCAAAGATAGGGATTTAGTTATCAGTGAATCACACACTGATTTATTACAGTAGGGCAGGGGATAAATTAAAAGAGTAGTATTGAGTGCACACATAACTCTAAAAGACTAAGCACCCATCTAGTCAGAGTAAAAGATAGTAGCCTGAGTAGCTCCTCTGGGGAGCCTGAAAATCTTATAAAATGTTTTATATGGACTTTAGCATACCAAATGGATCTTAAAGGAGAAGGGGAAAAAATCATAGTGAAAAGGGTGGTAACTTTTCAATACAATGTATAACTATAACTTTTTTGAATGCTCTCTAAAAGTTAGAGAAAATATTTTTGTTCACCGGTCTAAACACTTTTAATGAAGTGTATTTAATGCATATTAAGATGCTATATTTGCAAGCATTTTTTATTGAAAAGAAACATTCTGAGTCAATGGTGAAGCCATAAATTTAGTATCTCAAGTTAAAAATGAGAATGGGGATTACTACAGAAGAGAACATTTCCTAGAGATTCTATTCCCAAATAATTTAAGTATCGATAGATGGCATAGTGCCTCTACTAAACTGACCTACAGGTCATTTTATTATCTGATTTCAAGAGTTGTAACTGTAGCAGATACTATTTGCTGGCAGGTAAAAGTAAAAAATGCATGGTAAGGAATAGAATAAAGCTCTTACAGTGAAATGAACATCAGTTCAGTATTAAATATCACCCAAAGTCAATTGAAAGTTTAATATCACTACAGCAAAATGTGAATTCCAGTCAGTCACAGATCCTAGGTGAGGATTAAAAATTGATAAAATGTACACACAGATTTGGTGTAATTGCAAATATGATAATAAGTCTCCTGGTCATTAACCCTTGCCATCTTAGATTCCTTTATCAGACAAGCCTACATACTTATTTTCTGGTTAAAAAGGAGATGTGACTGATCCCTTTGTCATAAGTAGCATTTTTTTGAGAGTAAGATTTATTTAAAGGCTAGGAAAAGTGGTGACTAGCACCATAATATGAAAAATTTTGGACACAAGTGTGAGAATTTCAAACAGTCGAATTCAAAGGTGGTATTAAAACACGGGTGCTAACCTTTGTTATTATGTATTAGGAAAAATGACTCATGACATAAAATGATTTTATCAAATGTAAATAACATATGTTATGATGAAGATCACGGTCTTCCCGTTGTTCATCGATTTGCTTGAGCGGGCCCAGTAATGTCTCCTTCGTGAGACTTGTTGTTACTGTGTTTGGCATATTGAGTACCTCACGGGTAGCTTGCCAGGCTCTGCCGTGCGGGCGAGATACTCTCGGTAGCTTGCCGGGCTCTCCGAGAGGGGTGGAGAAATCGAACTCGGGTCAGCCATGTTGGCTGCGTACAAGGCAGACGCCCTACCCGCTGTGCTATTGCTCCAGCCCACTGATGAAGATATGCCTATAAAATTAAGAAAAACTATGCCTGCCCCTTTGGGTAGCTTTGTAGTTTCCTAGTTATCCAAAAACCATGAGACCTGTCCAAACTACCATGAACTATCTAGTTTTTGATGCTCTCTGCCTACACTGCAACTGTTTACTGACTGGACACTTTCTTTTTCTTGTTATTTTATAAAACAACTCTAGACATAAGCTATTATCTGGAATTACGTTCAGTGTAAGTCCCCCATGTTTCTAGAATGAGCTATTAAACAAAAATATAATTTTATTGTTTTATTCTCTGTTCTTTAAGTCTGATGCACATTAACTATTTAGCAAAGTGAGAATCTGTAAATTATAACTGTGTTAACACATTTCAGTCATAATTATATCTCAGGCTTCTCTTTCTAGGCTGTGTTCTGTTCTTCAGATGGTGAAATGCAATATTGTAAAGACATCTACACTATAAGACAGCCAGAATACTGGATTCTCTAGAGTGGAAAGAAGCATGTTAAGAGTCAGAGACAGAAGCAAATGAGATATGTATATTCAAGGGAAAAAATGAACATGAAGAACAAACCAATAAAAATTGTTTCTTGATTAGTCTTTCATACCTAGAAACATCTTTGAAAACAACAGCACTCTAAATTCAAAAGTCAAAATAATTGTAGTACAAAATGGCAACTGAATAGCATCCTTTCATAAAACTTCTTTCAAGTTTTAAATAAAACAGGTCATTAAAATTAAATAATAAAACATTAAAACAAAATAGTTTGCTAATCTTCCTTATGACAGAACATTGGTCCTCTTCAATATTAGACAGTAGAGATCTCCCACTTTCCACCTGATATAGTTGGGCTTCATCTCTGAAAATCGAAAAGTACACAGAACCATATATATTCTCTCTCTCTCTCAGGAAAATTCAGTAAAAATTTAGATTATTTCCTCTTGCTTCTCTTGCTGCCACCTTGTTAGCCGGTCCCATCAGGAAACTCAAAAGCATCTTTTTTTTTTTTAATTTTTTTAGTTTCAGTTTATATTCTGTAACATCTCTACCTATCCACCAAACAAGTACATCAGTAACATTCAGACAGGATATTATGATAATAAATAGTTTTACATAGTGATACTAAAAATTAAAAACAGAGACTTAATTACTCTGCTTAATACTTAAAAAAATTCTTTATGACCAAAGTCACAATATTTGTGAACATTCAAATTAAACTTATCTCAAATCAAATTGTTACACTCCACTGTTACATATTATAATTTCTGTGGGTTTATAAAATATCACCTTATTGAAACTTATGCCCTTGAAACTTCAAGGGCATAAAACAAATGCTATTAAAATATGGTATATTTTACTTACCTTATTACTGATACACTTTGTTATTACTCTAAACTTTCTTACACTGATACACCTCACATAAGCATGATATAATTGAAGCTATGCAATATTGTATGTTTCAATTAAAGATTAAGAGCTATATATTGAAAATTTTAAGTCACAGTCAAAAGAAAAAAGATATAAATAAATGAAGAATAAATGCATTTGCATCAAAATTTCAATGATATTCTTCAAGGGCATAAAACAAATGCTAATAAAATTTGTATGAGATCATGAAACTCACAACATGGTGAAATCAATCCTGAGGCAAAAGATATTAGATGCATCATCCTATCTTCAAAGTATAACATAAAGTATTTTTGCTATATAAAACAAAATTTTGTCCTTGAATACAGTTAGACAGAAAACAAAACTAACAACAAGGTCTGAGAATCAAACCCATGTACAAATAGTTAATTTGTACATATGTACAATATGTACAAATTAATATGTACAAATTAATATGTACAAATTAATATGTACAAATTAATATGTACAAATTAAGTTAATATGTACAAATAGTTAATTTGTAACAAATTAGCCAAAACAATAAAATAGAGGAACCAAAAGCTTGACAACAAGTGGTACAGGGAAAATGGATTAGCCATGCACAAAAGAAAAAAAAATAAAACAAAATCTCACAACTTGATAGAGTGATTTAAAATAGTTTAGAGACTTAAATGTTAAACTTAAAACCATAAAAAAGTAATTATAGAAAATTTTGTCAAAAACTCTATGATATTGACTTTAGTGATATCTTTCAGTGATGTCTTTCGCAAAGAAAATGAAGCAAAAATACAGTAGCATTACATAAAACTAAGTATTCTATATAACAAAAGAAAATATTAATAAAAACACATCCCTTAGAATGTAAAATAAAATATTCACACACTGTATTTCTGAAAAGGAACTAGTATCTCAGATGCACAAAGCATCCATAACACCCAACATAAAACAAATTTAACCATAAAAATGGAATAAATTTCAATAAAATGGATGGTCAAGTATCACAAGCAAAACATTCAACATAATTTGGAAGCCACGGTGCTCTCAAGTCAGTGCATTCAGTGACATGGGCCGCTTCCCAACACCAGCAGACACATGAAGGAGGGAACAGGGCCACCCAGCTGACTGGTGATCAGTTGCAGTTTATTCCAATCTTGTCTCCCTCTGCTTCCTTCCAGTCTCAGCCACTCCTGTGTCCCTCCAGTCCCCCATGCTAGTCTCTGCACACTAGATCTTGCTACCTTAGTCTGAAGCACAACTTCCAAGCCCTGGGGTAACAACTACACCTAGGTCAGAAAGCACAATCAACATATGTAAATCCCTTCCCTTCCTTCCGTCCAGAAAGCTCTTCTAAGACAAAGATCTCCTCCTGCTAGGAGATCCAGTCAAGAGAGAATTCCATATAAAGATATACTTCTCCTTCCCTTAGTCCATAAACAATCATCTTAGATTTACTTCTTAATAATATTTCTAGTCATTTTTCATGGACATAGTAAGAGATATATTTATCTTATTGGGTGGCTCTCCTGGGGACAACTCACTATAGATTGCAGACTACATTTCTCAGGCCAGATTAGTTCTTACCCTAGCAGGGTCCTTGTCCAGTCACTTCTTTTTGGGTCATGACAGAATTCATCCACAACTGTGCTCTTAACTTATAGTTAAGTATTATGGCATTTGGACTGTCCTGTTTTGATGCCAGAGTAGGTCACAGCATGCCCGGTCCATCCAGACCCTTTGTTGGGCCCCTGCATCTGGGGTACTAGGAACTAAGGGCAACTGAGGCTTAAGTTGAGCAAATATGACAGATGTCCAGGAGTAAATATTATTCGAAGTCAATTAACTCACAAGTTATAAAAGCATAGCATTAACTGCCTCCCTGTGTTTATACAAAAAGGACATTGCTCTGAAGTAAACTATACAAGGACATAAGGGAAGGAGAAAAGCAAAATTTCACTTACAAATGCAGAATTCAAAGTCCTTAGAAGAATCTGATCTCACAAGTTACAGGGTCTGATTTGGGTATATAGGTGATTAAATGATTAGGGAATCTGAGCACAAAGAAGAGGTTAAAGATAAACACAGAGGAATGGGAGTGCCTCAGGAGCACTGTGATGGGTGTAACCCAATAAACCTAAAGTCCTTGTAGCAAGGGAAAAAGAACAAACCAATGTTATTCTGGGGCTGGAGCGGTAGCACAGTGGTACGGCGTTTGCCTTGCACGCAGCCAACATGGCCGACCCGTGTTCTACTCCTCTGCCCCTCTCGGAGAGCCCGGCAAGCTGCTGAGAGTATCTCGCCCGCACGGCAGAGCCTGGCAAGCTCCCCATGACATATTCGATATGCCAAATACAGTAACAACAAAGTCTCCAATGGAGACCTTACTGGGCCTGCTCAAGCAAATCGATGATCAACGGGAGGGCCTTTATTTTACTTTAATGTTATTCTACAAATTTTTCCTCCCTCCCTCTCTTATTTCCTCCCTCCAACCCTCCTTTCCTTCCCCTCCCTCCCTTCCTTCCCCTCCCTCCCACCTTCCCTCCCTCCCTCCCTCCCTCCCTCCCTTCCTTCCTTCCTTCCTTCCTTCCTTCCTTCCTTCCTCCCTTCCTTCCTTCTCTCCCTCCCTCTTTCCTTCCTTTTCTTTCTTCCTTCTCCTGGGTTGACCCTAGGTTTAATGCACAAAGCCATGAACTTTAGCATGAAGTTTCATAGCACCTCCCCCCCCTCACACACACACACACACACTCTACCCCATTCTTTGTGAGTTTTAAATCCATACTCTAGCAAACTACCAAGAATTGGGGAGTTAAAACAACATTTTTGTTTTTATAACTCAGTAGATCAAATTCCAAAACGGGTCTCACTGGGCAAAGATCAATTTGTAATCAAAAAACTTCTGTTTCCAGGGGTCCTTATAAAGATTAGTTTGTTTGCTTTTTGCATCATGTAAAGAGGCCTCTGTTCTTATGCTTATAGACCCATTCCTCTTTCAGTTAGTATAACCAGGTCAATGTCTTTAATATTCATTTATTTGATTCACTATTTTTATTATTTCATTTACCTTTGAGGACCTTAGATTCCCTTGAGTTGTCTTAGACAATGAAAGATTATCTTATCTGAAGATCAGATGATTAAATCCATAATTTCTTTTGCAACTTTCCTTCTCCTTTTGCCCTAAACCTTGAAAAAACCATTGGTTTGAGGGATGTACATGCAAACTCTAAGTGAGACACATAAATGCAGAAACCTGAGTACAATAATATAGGTATAATATAGGTGTTGTTGGACAAGTAGATTCATAGCTAATGGTCTAGTTATTGATTTACTCTTTTCCTAAGTGAATCCAAGCACTGCAATTACAGTGCTGTGTTTGAAGGAAACTGTTGCCTCTTTTTTAGTTTAATGCTGACATATTGAAATGATTCTTTAGAGTAGTTGTGGAAGTCGGTTTCAATGTTCTTGGATGCATACAATGTGTGGGAATTTCAGAGCATTGGACACGAATTCAAATGTAAGTTGTTACCCAAGATTGCAGAGAAAAGCTGTAATAACAATCAAGACCATCTAAATATTAAAACCATTTATAGTTTTGATGGCTGTCTTCCCCACTTGCTCTTAAAATGTTTTCTATTATGGGTTGGAGAGCTAATACCATGAGTAGGGCACTTGCCTTGCATGTGACTGAGACTGGTTTGATCCTTGATGCCCCATATGGCTCTTGAGCTCCGATTGCAGAAATCTCTGAATGCAGCAATATGAATAGAACCTGGTAACCACCTGGCGTAGCCTGAAAAAAAAATGCCCTTTATCCAGAAGTCATCCATAGATTAGAAATGCAAAGGTGTGAGGCAAAGTAACTCCTATCTCAGTGTTTGTCAAAGTGTTGGAGTCAATTGACTTCTGACAGGTGATTTCAATTCTGAAACAAAATAAAATGTGTCTTAATAAACTGGAATTTGCTTATTTAACTATTTCTGTGCTGTTTTTTGCTGCTAGTCTGTATTGCTAAGTGAGGAAAGTTTGCTTAACTTCAGAACTCTGTAAACATTATATCCCCCTTGCATTTTTTTTTTACCATTTTTCATCCAATACAATTTACTTATACGGTAAAAAAAATGTAAAATATTCATGATTTTATATTATACATAAAGGTTAATACCATGCTTTCCTTGAGAAGTTCCACATGCTTAATATGATGACCACTTGGAAGACTTTATAATTTGCTTTCATTTGGCCTGTCAAAGTTGGTATACATAAGTCATGAAGTATAGCATTGAAGCTATTTTCTTTAGAATGTGTTATGATTCTTCACTGTAGACCAAGTACTATGCTATTATAAACGTGAATTTAGGCATTTTTAGAAATGAATCTTGTGAAATTTTCTAATTATGAATTTCTGTGTGGTGGAAACTTCCCAGAAATCTAGACTCTTTTCTAGATTTCAATAAAAAAAAGTTATAAAATTACACTTACAGGTGAGAAAATTTACCATAGAGCTTTAATAGTCTAGTCTCTCTAACTTTAATCATGGAAATGGATGTCATCTTAGGTAGCAAGGAGATTCTAGGCCTTCAAGAAACAAACCCCAAGTCTTGGAGTCTATCTTAACTTCTGCTGTCAACAATGTCCTTTGCATTTTCTTCATCTTCCCTCATTATTTTTTTTTTCATTACATTCCTTCGAAGCCCATGAATTTCTCCACTTTCTTTTAAAACTTCCATGATTACTACTAATTTATAATACATTATTTCTGTGTGCACAGGAGGACGCAAGGTAATTTTTATTGAAACTTAGAAAGCTGTGAGGGGGGAGAAAAAGAGGAAATATGTGTTTAGGAGAGAACACTGGACATATCCACAGGGGCAAAAGTAAAGAGACATAGAGAAAAGCATGTAAAATACATGTTCAAAAGAGAGCATGGGACTGAAAATCCACAATCCATTTTTAAATCTGAGGACAACTTCTGAAGCTACCAATAAAAGGAACTTTTCCAGAATGTTATTCTGTGATTGTGCTTGACTTCCCAATGTCCCTTCACTGCTCCTAAAACCCTTATAACAGCTTATTATAATCCCTTTTCAAGGACATTGGCTTTCAATTCTTAGAAGTCCTTAGAAAAGCTGACATCAGCATGACTAGACAATTTCTTTCCAACATTTTATCTTTCACATAGTATCAGTCCTTATGTGGAACCTCATTTCACATGAGCTGAGAGTTATAGAAGTCCATAGAAAGAACCCCTTCCTGGACCTGAAAAGGGACAGAAATAGTTTTGCTGCTTAAGAAAGAAAAGTTAGCCTTTTTACTCCATTTAAGAAATAATCTGAGTGGTATAAAGACCAATGTTGTATAAGACGAACACTCGCTTGTAGGAGTGAGAGGGAATTGGTGAAAATTTGGGGAAGCTAGAAGAAAATAGAATATAGCATAAATTCACTCAAGATTTTGTTTGTGTTTTGCAAGGGCCAAACCTGGCATTGCTCAGGGCTTACTCCTACCTCTGCTCATGTACCACTCCTGGGGAGAAGGCGGGGGGCCTCTGGAGACTCTGGTGCTAAGGATCAAACCTATATCTTTTGCTTGCAAGGCAAATTCTATATCTGCTGAACTTTGGGGCCCATTCAAGACCTTTCAAGCTTGAATAGTGAGGAAAATTTCAAACTTACATGTTGAATTTACAATCTCATTAGCTCCACTTACTTTTTTTTTCTTCTCACTTTCACATTCTGTGTTTTTCTGTCCCTTTAAATATGCCTTCTTTGCTTATTTATACTTTAAAGCTTTCAAATAATTTTTTAAAATGCCATTTTTTCAAGCGTACCTATTCAGCAATACTGAATCGTCTTTCATTTTTTAAATCCACTTATATGCTAATCCAATGATGTCACCTGTACCTGATTTTGAATTATCATTATAGTTTAACCTTTCACAAATGAAAGAAGAATCTCCTTAATGCCCTCCTGATATTCAATCCAATAACTGAAAAGCATGTCATGCTTAAATTGACTCTCTGTAATCCTGCAAATGAGGTAGAAAGATTAGATTGGACAGGAACTAATAGATCATGGATATTGAATGACTAAAATGTTCTTTAAATTAATTCATACCTCAGCTTTGATGGACTTGTTAGCATTTTCAAGCTTAGGAATGGAAAAGTAGAAAGGGTAAAAGCATAGCTAAAAACAGCTTTAAAGTTTAACATCAAAGAGGCAAAAAAGAAAAATCAAAGTCCTTACATTGTAAGACACAATGTGTCCAGAATAAAGCAAAGAGATAGTTTTGAAAACACTAATTAGGGTATTCTGAAATTTCAGCAAATATGATTTAAAAAGTGTATATATTACAAACCTTAGGGAGTTCAGATATCTAAAACATTCTAATAAATCAAAATATACATAATTCTGCCCTACAGATTTCATACCTTCCTGAGATTTCAGAAGTAGAAATACAAAACTTTCAGTCCCCAAAATCTAAATTATGTTATGATTAAATAATATATTATTCTAATACCTCTTGACATTAGTACATAATGTATATTATGGAGGAATCGAACTCGGGTCGGCCATGTTGGCCGCTTGTAAGGCGAACGCCCTACCCGCATAACTTATTTTAAGTATATTAATTTGTGGCCTTTCAAATAAAATATAAATAATAATTTAAAATCTAAATTCCATATAGCTATGTACCTAGCATTTCTATCAGATGAATCTGTTGTAAATAGAATTTTTTGGAAAATGAGATGATTTTTCTTTGAACTTAAATAGCATTCCTCTTAGTGAAAAATCAAGTACTTCTATTTGTCATTCTCATTATCATGTTGAAGAACAAGCAAAAAATAAGAAAATTATTTGCTTGTTTTTAGAACCAATTGTATGTGAATTAAAAACTGTTTTTGCAATTGATAGTAGGTTAAAGCTGGTTCAATGAATTTTCCTATGAGCCGCACATTCTAGCATAATCACAAAATAAGTAAGTGAGCAGTGGTAGTGGTAGCTTTCTCTCTCGACACCACATGTCGTCTGTGGCCAAGAGCTGCTTCGCCACCCCGGCCTGCAGCTGCCACCAGCATGAAGGAGGGAACAGGTCCACCAGCCTGGGTGGTGATCAGTTGCTGTTTATTTCATTCTCCCCATGCACCTGTTCCAGTCTCACTGATTGCCCCATTCCTGTCTCACACTGCCCCTCATTCCCATCTCCTCTTGTCCCCAATGCTAGTCTCCCCATGCTCACTCTTACAGCCTTAGTCTTGCTCCCACCCTCCAAACATTGTAGCTAGCAATTACACCCAGGTCAGATTAGCACAATCAACATATGAAAGCCCTTCCCTTCCCTTCCTTGTGAGGGAAGCTCCTTTAAGATAAGACAAAGATCCCCTGCAGTCAGGAGATCAGCTCAAGGGCCAAATACCTTTTAGGGGTATTTGATGATAGGCCATCAAATACCAAATATCATCTCCTTCTCTTAGTCCTACAACCATCATAGATTTGCTTACTTCAAAATAATCCTTCTATTCATTTTGTATGGACACAGTAAGAGATATATTAAGGCTGTAGGGTGGTTCTCCCAGAGACATCTCATTATAGATCCCAGATTACAGTCCTAATCCAGTTGTTGCTCTTTGGATCATGACAGAATTTGTCCACGACCTGCTTTTAACTTATAGTTAAGTATTATGGCATTTGAACTGTCCCATTTCAGTGACAGCGTAGCTCATAGCTTGCCCTGGGTCTATCCAGTCCCTTTGTTGGGACCCTGCTTCTGGGGTGCCAGGAACTAAGGGCAGCTGAGGCTTAAGTTGAGCACATATGACAGATGGCCAGGAGTGAATAATATTCAGAGTCAATAAACTCCCAAGTTACAAAAGCATAGCATTAACTGTCATTCTGTGTCTATACAAAAAGGACATTGCTCTAAAATAAACTATGCAAAAGTACACATGGGAAGGAGAAAAGTAATAGTTCATTTACAAATAAAAATTCATGGATTTCAAAGGAATTTGACTTTACAAGTCATAGGTGCTGCTTAGAGGAAATACGTTGTGTAGTCACCAGGTGACTAGGAATCCTTTGGCTCTCTCTCTCTGCATTCAGTGGTCTCAGGCTGCTCCCCCACCCTGGACAGCCGTTGCCATGGGAGGACAAAGGAGGAAATGAGGGACAGGCTGGTAGGTGAACAGTTGTCACCTTGTTCCATTCTCCCCACGTGCCTGTTCCAGTCTCACTAAGCCCCTCATTCCCGTCTCCTCCTGTCCTCCATGCTAGTCTCTTCATGCTCCCACTCACCACCTTGGTCACTCTCTAGTCTCTCTCAACTCCCCACCTTGGTTGAGGCCACCACACCCAGATCTAATCAACATATCAAAGCCCTTCCAGCTTGCTGATCAGGCTCAAGAGCAAAATACCACTTAGGGTTTTTTTTCCTTTCTTTACTTCAATAACCATGCCACTGGACTCCACACCAAGCTGTTTTCAGTTGGGGCACCCCAGAGGGGGCACAGGTGAGAGCTCTCCCCACCCCAGGGGACCCAGCCCCAGCAGCTGACCTCCACTACCCTCCGCCGCCATGCTCCAATCACTTTCCAGCTGTGGGACACATTATAAGACACTTTCTACCCATTTACCATAATTGCCACAGTATGTTTGATGGGGTTCAGATTGTAGGCAACAAATTTAGTGAGAAATAAATATCACGAACATGATCATCCTGCTGTTCGTCAATTCGTCAATTGCCTCGAGCAGGCACCAGTAACTTCTCCTTCATCCTAGCCCTGAGATTTTAAAAAGTGCCATATTTAAGGCTCTTTCAGGGTTAGGAGAATGAGACCCATCATTGTTACTGGTATTTGGCATATTGGGTACGCCACAGGGAGTTTGCCAGACTCTGCCGTGTGGGCAGGTTACATTCGGTAGTCTGCCAGGTTGTCCAAAGTAAGAATGAGATAATAAGATGTCTGGGAGCTGGGTTTTATAGTCTCTGGGTCTTGGCCGTTGATAGGATAACACAGCGCAAATATATATATATACATATATATATTAGCTACTGTTGGTGGCATATTTGGTACCTCACGGGTGGCTTGCCAGGCTCTGCTGTGCCAGCTGGATACCCTTGGCAGCTTGCCAGGCTCTCTGGGGGAAAGATGGAGGCTTTTGGGGTGATTTCTAATCATCCCTGCAGGTATTCCCAGTCTACTGAATGTAAGCTTCTGTTGACCAGCCTGCTGTAACAATTTGTACACTGACAACAGGCACCTGCCTCTATCTCGGGGCAGTACCTGGGGCATCTGCGGCCTCAGGTTGATCTCCTTGAGGTGAATGGAGTGTGTCCAGAGGCCGCCAAACAGCTGGCAGAGCAAGATCCCATCGCATAGGGTCTGTGCCAGGTTGAACACCTGTGCTGAGTCCCAAATCACTCAGTGGTTGGCCGACAGCATCACGCAGTGGACAAGTCACTGCGTGGGCTACTGTCGCTGCTCCATGCTCAGTGGTGGCGTAACTCGGCCGAGCTGGGGGAGGCGGTGATGCTGTGGCCACAACGAGGGGCTTTCCTTGCCCTCTGTCCCTTTCAGTGCCTCTCTGTCGCAGTTTCGCAAAGCAGCCGGTGATATCCAGCAGGAATATGCGCAGAGCCCCAGCAAGGATCACACGTGGAACTACACGCTTCTGAGCTGCGGGTCATCCCAAGGGGGATGGTGAGCCAGGTTTGGGAGAGCGGGAAGGGGGTCAACCAGTGTTGGCACCATCTTGCCTCCCCATTATATTTACAATTATAAAAATGTAGGAATAATTAAGTCTTGAGAGGCACTACTCTGGAGATTTTTACTGAGTGATATGAAAAATTATTTTTCTATAGGTATCTGGAACATCAGTAAAGCCATCCAAGTGTGAGTGATCAGGAAAAGAAAATCAGGGTTATGGAACAATCTATGAAGACCTTTTGCAGAAAAAGGAAATAAATGAGCTCTTTAGGTACTGCAATATTATTTTATAAATTTCAAACATATTGGAACATGGTTCTAAGTTTTATATTAAAAATATGTTGAAAAGATATTTGGACTGAGATGGTTAATTATTGAAAGAACCTGTGACATGTATATAGGTGAAGGGCTTCCAAGACGCTGCTCTAAAAATGAAACTGGCATAACTGGCATAGTAAAAATAAGTAAGCTCTTAGAAATATATATATATTTCTGTCCAGTGAGATTGAATTCAGAGGCTTCTGTCCTTTTTTCTAAGATAGCTTATTTCTAAATATATATATATACACATAAAAAAAATGGAGACGTTACTGGGCCCGCTCGAGCAAATTGATATACACACGGAGATATATATATATATATATATATATATATATATAATACAAACAAGGATAAAAAAACAAAGTAAGACAGAAAAATAACTACCTGAAATTGTGGAACTCAGAAAACATCAGTACACATACATTTTTTAAAAGTGAATAAAGGCTTACTTTATAAGTAAAATGTGCTGTCTATATGTAGCAATGAGGTAACAATGTGTGTGTAATCACAGCTACAGAAATATTCCATAGCAAATTTGATTCTAAGAAGCAAAACAATAAGACTACTCAAAGATTTAAAGAAAACTATCACTGTATCACTGTCATCCTGTTGTTCATTGATTTCCTCGAGCAGGCACCCATAAAGTCTCCTTCGTCCTAACCCTGAGATTTTAGAAAGTGCCAAATTTGAGGCTTTTTCAGGGTTAGGAGAATGAGACCCATCATTTTTACTGGATTTTGGCATATTGAGTTTGCCAGACTCTGCCGTGCAGGCAGGATACTTTTGGTAGCCTGCCAGGTTCTCCAGAGTAAGAACTAGATAATAAGATGTCTGCTTCTGGGAGCTGGGTTTTAAAGTCTCTGGGTCTTGGCTGTTGATGGGATTACACGGTGCAGGGGGACAGTTGCTGGGTGTAATGCCTACATACTGGAAGATGGGGGATCTGGGTGGAGGAGGCCCAGACCCAATCCAAGCAAGCTTGGAGATCTACGCCCCGGGTCCTGCACACCTGGGCTCCTCTGCCAGTTCCTTCATGCATGAGGCTTGTCCAAACGCGTGGAGAGTGGTCTTAAGCATGGCTGTGGCTGGAACCGGAGGTCTTCAGCTGCCAGGTCTCTGCTTGGGACGGGGAGGAAAACTCAACTCAGTCTCCTCCAAGGGACCCCAGCGAGGACAGCCAGGCATGGAGGCAGGACACTCTGGGCTGTTCTCTTCTGGGAGCTGGGTTTTATAGACCCTGGGCCTTGGCCATTGATGGGATTACAGAGCACCAGGGGCAGTTGGTGGGTGTATATTTCTCAGCCCACATTTTAATTTTCAAGTTGAGTTTGTATCTTCCCAGCAACTCTATGATTCAGGGTTTTCTGTTTCCATACAATATCCAGGGCTGGGCTGGCTCCCTTTCCAGCAACATGAGGCTTCCAGATGCTGTCCTGGAAAGGACTGACCCTTTCTCTCTCCCAGGGCTCCTTGTAAGACCCAGAATTCTAACATAAGGTCTCTGCTCTGCTGCATACTGGGATGAAATGACTTCCTCCCAAAGCCGACTGGCTGTAACTCAACAGAGCTCAGCTTGGGAATCCCAAATTGCAGCTGCAGCTTCATCTGGTAAGTTGCCTTGAAAAAAGTAACCCCAGAAAATTATATTCTGCTATAGAAATGGTTCCTATAATACTCAGAAGATTTGGGGAATTTCATGAAGATATTCTTACTGCTTAATTTCATGCTCTTTGATCACTATCCCTTAATTATTTACAAAAATTAAATTCCAACTTCAATTGAATAGGCCATGAATACTTACTATACATCCCATATTGTTTGGCATTATGAAGAACAGACACAAAGAAAACAGAATTCCAGTCTTCTAGATGCTTAAAGCTTCACTACAGAACTAAGAATAACATAGCAGTATAATTGGGATGATACAGAGGATGGATAATGAATGAGGCAGGGATATAAGCGACAAGAGGAAGGTCTGACTGCTGTGAACAAAAGTGGGAGGGAAGACCTCCCAGAAGAGGCTATCAAGGCAAAAAAAACTCATCATGTGCTAAAATCAAGGAAAGATGAAAAAATAGCATGTTTTTAAGACAAACCCATATAAAGAGAGGCGGAAATGATTCCTCTGTACAAGAACTGCGAGCTGAAAGTAAGTAAAGTGACAAACATGATAACCTTTCAGTACCTGGACTGCAAACCACAATTCCCAAAAGGAAAGAGAGAGAATTGAAAAAGAGAGAAGAAAAGTTCCTGCCCTAGAGGTAGGCTGCGGTTGGGGGGGGGGGGGCGGGGGGACTGGGGAACATGAGTGGTGGGAAATGTACACTGGTGAAGGGAAGGTAAAAAATTAGCCAGGAAGAAAAACCCCTCAGGAAGGAGGGTGGGGCAGAGTAAAGAGAGCTCAGGGCCCAGGCCCATATTGGGCAGAAGAGTTCAGGTGTAGAGGCCTGAAGCAGAAGTGCCTTGGGTGTGTCTGGGAACCAGAAACCAGTGTCGCTAGAGCAGGAGACACTGAGGCAGAGTCATCTTAGGGGGTCTTCAGCCAATCATCTCTCTGTGCTTATAGGACCCAGAGACACTGGGAAAATCCTGGAGGATTGACCCTTTTGGTGCACTGGCTTGTCTTTCTTATTTTTAATTAAAAAAAATTTTTTTAATCTAATCACTGTGACAAACACAGTTACAAAGTTGCTTATGATGGGGATTCTGTTAGTGTTCCATCACCCTCCCTTTACCAGTGTACAAAGAAAACTATAGTTTTAATTTTAGAGGTGCTACCTGTGATAGAAACAGTTGTATAGAATATACATATTAAAATTGGGATATACAATTTGAAATACACAGAATATTGGCCATGGTTAATAGGCCCCACTGCTTCTCTGGGGAAGCCTGTGACATTATTGCCATCATATATAACAAGGAAATTTAGGAAGTACAATGTGAATAATGTCCTCAACCATGCCCATTAAATTAATCTGATCTGTGCCCTACCTTCCCTCTGAACTAATTCTGAGACCACGGGCCTATTAAGTGAAGGTGAGGCTAAAAATTCTTCAATAACTTCCAATAAATGAAGGTCAAATTTATGGATGGCTTTCGAGGCAAACAGTGGTGTTAGGGGCTGAGGCTAGTCCAGATCTGAGGCTAGTCCAGATCACTCCTCTGGGAGTGATCTCTGGTCTCAGAGCAGGAGAAAGTTCTGAAAACAGCTGGTTGTAACCTCCCAAAACAATGCAAAACAAAAACACAGAAAAGTAAAACAAAAAAAGAAAACAATGGGGGCAAATTGTCTCAGTGTGTGGATCTTGAGTAGTGCACTTATTTTAGACATAGTAGTGTGAGTTAATGCAATGCAAATATGCTATATGTATAAAAAACTGGATTGACTTGTCTTGAAGGATTTACAGTGAGAAATTTATTTTCGGAGGAAAAATCTCATTAAGAAGAATGGAACTGTGATGCAAAATATGAGGAAGCATCTTACATTTGCTTCTATCAGAAATCAGTGAAGAGAGGTTAATAGTTATTTCATGAAATAACCACAGTAGAAGTATATAGAGTTTACAGAATATGTGGGTGCTGTGCAATGTATACATTCAGTGGCCGAGGGACACTTCCTGTCCTCTGTGGGCCCAGCTGAGAGACAGAGAGACAGGGACCACAGACTAATGGTGAAAATAATCCATTTTATGCGGAGCTGCTAGCATACTTATAGAACGTCTGAAGTGGTCAGAGGTGTAGGACTTCATGTTCATGTGATTGACAGAGGTAAAACATTCTAGCACAGGTAGTTCTCTGGGGGAGATAAACTCAATGAGACACTCTGTCTCCCAGGGATATCTGTATTGCTTTTCATTTTCCTTCTAGTTGCATATATCAAAAAATAAGTCAAACAATTACTCAAACAAAAAAATCAAACAATTAAGTCAACTCCTTACCAATGCTTGCAGTTGTTTGGGTGAACACAGTAAAAGATAAAGGTCCCGAACTTAGTTTTCTGGGTTCTTAGTTCTTTGAAAGTAAACAAGACTTTTACCATAAGTCCCAGACTCAGTCTTCAGGCCAATTTAGCCTGTCCTTTCTCATGGGGGTCCTGTCTCTTAAGTCATAACAGCTTGCATAAAGACCATGCATTTATGCTTTCTAGACTATCCCATTTAGATTCCAGGATAGCTTCGCCACTTACCCTGGATCCATCCCTATATGGCAGAACAACCCTCGTGGAGTGTTAGGATCTACAGCAATCAAAATCTGAGTCAAGTAATTAGGACAGATGCCCAGGATTCAGTATTTCAGAGGCAATCAGTTCCCAAATAATAGCAGCACACCATTAATATTTAAGATGCAGCAAATAAACATTATGTCTATTTTCATAACCGTGTAGTATTCCGTTATATAGTATATCACAATATCTTTTTCCATCCATTTGTTTTCAGGAAATTGAGCTGTATCCAGATAACTATTCCAAATTCAATAATGAACAAAGGTGTCAATTTGTCTTTTAAGATTAATGTTTTTTAGTTAAGTAGATTCCGAAGAGTAGAAATATAGTGTTGTAGGTGCCTTCTCATTATCATATTTAGTGTTGTAGGTGCCTTCCCATTACCATTTTGCTTTCCATTTCTCTGAAAAAGAGTGGGGAACACTTTCTAATATGGCTTTCACTATATTGAGGAAAGTCCCTTCTATACCCATTTTGGCAGGAGTTTTCATCATAAATGTGTGCTGGATCTTGTCAAATGCTTTCTCTGCAGCTATTGATATGATCATATGGTTTTTGTCTTTTCTTTTGTTGATATGATGGATTATGTTGATTGATTTCTGAATGTTAAACCATTCTTGCATTCCCAGGATGAATCCCACTTGTTCAAGGTGTATGATCTTTTTGATGAGTTGTTGAATTCTATTTGCTGATATTTTGTTGTGAATATTTGCATCCATGTTCATCAGGGATATTGGCCTGTAATTTTCTATTTTTGTGGTGTCTTTCTTTGCTTTTGGTATTAGGGAGATATGTGCCTCATAGAAACTATTTGGGAGAGTTTCTGTTTCTTCAATTTCCTGGAAAAGCTTGAGAAGAACTGGTAGTAGGTCTTTGTATTTTCTTTGTATTAATAGGACTATTCAGATATTCCAGATCTTCTTGATTCAGCCTTGGGTGATTATAGAAATCCAGGAATTTATCCATTTCTTCTAGGTTGTCTTGTTTCCAGGCATACAGACTTTCAAATTTGTCTCTGATGATCTTTTGAATTTCTTTGGTTTCTGTTGTGATATCCCCTTTCTAATTTCTGATTCGACTTATTAGGGCTCTCTCTCTCTCTCTTTATTTGTGATTCTTGCTAGTGGGTTATCTATCTTGTTTATTTTCTCGAAGAACCAGCTCTTGGTTTCATTGATCGTTTGAATTGTTTTTTGGGTTTCTGTGACATTGATTTCTGCTCTAAGTTTTATTATTTCTTTCCTTCTACATGGTTTCTGCTCCTTTTGTTGGTCCTTTACTCGGGTCTTGAGATGTGAGGTCAAGTTATCTATGTAGGGCCTTTCTTTCTTCCTGAGAAATGCTTGCAGAACTATAAATTTTTCCCTTAACATGGCCTTAGTTGCAGTCCACAGGTTCTGGGAGCTTTTGTCTTCATTCTCATTTGTTTCCAGGTATCTTTTGATTTCTTTCTTGATTTCCTTACTGACCCACTCATTGTTCAACACTGAGTTGTTTTATTTCAAGGTGTTTGATTTGGTTTTCTGCATCTCTACATGGTTAACTTCTATCTTCAGTGCATCATGGTCTGAAAAGATAGTTGACACAATTTATATCTTCCTGATTCTGTTGAGGTATGTTTGTGTCCCAGCACATGGTCTATTTTGGAAAATGTTCAATGTGCACTGGAAAAGAACTTGCATTCTTTTTTGGGTGGATGTACAGTCCTGTATAGGTCTATTAGCCCTCTCTCTTATATTTCTTCCCTCAAAGCCAGCACTTCCTTGCTGAGTTTTAAACTTCTTGATCATTCTAGAGGTGGTCAGGCAGTGTTGATGTCTCCAACTAGTACTGTGTTGCTCTCAATGTCCTTCTTAAGGTATATTAGCAATTGTTGTAGGTATTTAGCTGGTCCCTCATTGGGTGTGTATATGTTTAGTAGTGTGATTTCTTTCTGCTGTGTATATCCCTTGATTAGTAAAAAATGGCCTTCACTGTCTCTTCAAATGCCTATGTTGTCAGATACTAGTAAGGCCACCCCAGATTTTTTGAGGGAATTGTTTGTTTACAGTATTATTTTTCATCCTTTGACTTTGAGTCTGTGCTTATTCTGACTGTTCAGATGTGCTTCTTGTAGGCAGCAGAATGTCGGATTCAGTCTTTGAATCGATTTTGCAACTCTGTGTCTCTTAATTAGTGAATTTAGATCATTGATATTGAAAGAGATTATTGTTATGGGATTTTGTGCCATCTTTCTGTAAGGGTTTGTTGTGCTTGTAGGGTTTTTTCTTGTCTTACATTAGCCCCTTTAATCCTTCTTTTAGGCTTGTTTTTTAGTCTAAGAAGTTCCTGAGCTGTTGTTTATCCACAAAGTCATGTATCGTTCCTTTGATTTTGAGTGAGAGTTTAGCTGGGTAAAGTATTCTTGGCAAATTACTCATTTCACTGAGTTTTTTTTTTTTACTATATCCCCCATTGCCTTCGGGCTTGGAGGGTTTCCTCTGATAGATCTGCTGTGAATCTAAGGGGTGCTCCTTTGTTTGTGATTTCCTTCTTTAATCTTTCTCCTTGCAGTATTGTGTCTCTATCCATGACATCCATCACTCTAACTATGATATATTTTGGAATTTTTCTGTTAGGGTCTTGAATCTGGATGCCTGCATTCTTCATTTCTGGGAACTTTTCAGCATTTTTTTTTAACTGTGACTTTTTCATTGTGGTTGCTTCCCTGACCTTCTGGTACTGGAGTGGTTCTGATGTTCCTCTTGAAATCATCTCCTAAGACTCTGATTCACCCTAGAGCTCTTTTGAGATCTCTTCCCATTGTTTGTTGTTGCCTGTAGTCTTCCTGAAGCTCATCTTCAAGCTCACTGATTCTGTCTTCAGCTGTACCCATTCTGCTGTTGAGGGCATCCATGAGTTTTTAATTTTATCTACCAAATCCTTTATTCATGACACTATTTTTTGTAGCTTTTTTATTTCTGCTCTCATTTCTTCCTTCATTTTTTGACTATCTGTTCCACTGTTTCTTTCATGTCCTCCTTTAATTTATTGGATAACTGTTGCATCATTTCTTTGAGTTCATTGAGCATCTTCAGCATTTCAACACTAAATTTTTTATCGAAGAGCTCACATTTGTGGGTAATACCTATTGAAGCTTCTGGACTTTGTATCATCTTCTCCTCATGGTGGGGATTTGTGCTATTTCTTCATGTTGTTTTGGTTGTATGGACGTGTTCCCTATCACTATTCTCTCTTGTTTTGAGGAAGGATTCTGGATGACTTTGGTTTATGGAAGTCGCCTTTGTTCACCTTCTAGAGTATGTCTTTCCTCTGAGGTGTTCCACTGAAACTTATGTGAGGTCTCTATTGAGGTTTTCAGGGGATATGATCATTTATATTGGGTCTGTATAGATTCTTGTGATCACCAGTATATTGGTGAAATTGGAGTAGACTAATGAGATATTTGCCTGTTGTGTTTAAGGTAGCTAGCATGCTCCTTACAGAATTCTGTGGTCAATATTGACATGTGACTCCAGATTGCTGGAGAAGGGAAACATAACTGTGGTGGCTCCAAAAGAGCCATGCCCACTTCTACAGATGCCATGCTTCCTGTTACAGAGGCCACATCCCCTGCAACTATGTAGTTAGGGACAGCCAGAGTCCTTCACCAACCTGTGGCTGCAGGAAGCAAAGTCCTGGTGCTGCAGAAGGGTGCGCACCGGCACGCAGTGGGACAGCCTGGGACACAGGGACTGGGTGGGCTCTCTCTCCAATTTTTGATGGGATGATTTTCTTTTTTTTTGAAAGATTCATGAGTTACTTATATATCTTGGAAATCATTATATAATGTATGAAGTATGAGTATTCTTTGCCTATAATAGAATGTCTTTTCATAATAGGTCTATTTATTTTACAGTGCATAACAATTCTAGTTTGATCTAGTCCCATTTGCTTATTTATGTTTTGATTTGCTTTGTCAATGAAACAAATTATTGAAGACTGAATTCTCCTGTGGAATCAAGATCTCACAGGTCCCTATATATGTTTTCTTCCCTATGTTCTATATCAGAGGTAACATGCAGGCATTTTCTCCATTTATATTTCATTCTTTTAATTTTTAAGCACTGAATTTACAATACTCTTAATGATTGGGTTTTATGCATATTATGTTCCAGCACCACACCATTCCATCAATGGCCAAGACTCAGAGACTATAAAAACCAACTCCCGGAAGAGAACAGTGCAGTCTCCTGCCCCCGCGCCTGGCTGTCCTCGCTGGGGCCCCTTGGAAGGGAGCGGGTTGAGCTTTCCTCCCCGCCCCGACCAGGTCTCCGGCAGCTGAAGACCTCCAGGACCAGCCACCACCATGCTGAGACCACTCTCCGCACACATGAAGGTACTGGCAGAGGGACAAAGCCACGCGGGTTCCGGGGCCGAGATCTCCAAGCCTACTCAGATTGGGGCCAAGCATCCTCCACCCAGATCCTCCAAATTCCAGTAGGCCGGGATCACACCCACCACCTGGCCCCCTGGCGCCATGTAATCCCATCAACGGCCAAGACTCAGAGACTATAAAAACCACCTCCCGGAAGAGAACAGTGCAGTCTCCTGCCCCCGCGCCTGGCTTTCGCGGCAGTGCAACATCTTATTATGACATCTTATTATCTCATTCCTTCTTTGGACAAACTGGCAGGCTACCGAATGTAGCCTGCCCACACGGCAGAGTCTGGCAAACTCCCCGTGGAGTACCCAATATGCCAAATACCAGTAACAATGATGGGTCTAATTCTCCTAAAGAGCCTTGAATATAATCTCAGGGCTAGGATGAAGGAGACGTTACTGAGTCCTGCTCGAGGCAATCGATGAATAACAGGATGGTCGTGATTCGTGACCACACCATCCACTAGAATGCAACTCTCTCAAATTACCTCCAATCCTCTTACCACCTCTTACCACTCCAATCCTCTTGTCCAGTAGGAGCCTAATTTTATTTTTTAATTTTTTGAAGGGGCGTGTGACTCTCCAGTTTTCTGTTTCATTTACAGAAGAATCTCTCCTTACTCCGCTTCATTTACTATACCCTTTGTCATAAAATAGCTATGCATACATTTCAGGGTCTCTTAGGAGGTCTCAATTTTAAGTATTGGTCTGAGAGCCTATTTTTGTTATAGTACTATGAGGCATTAATCATTATGACTTTGTAGTAGATCTTAAATTGTTGAAATGTTATACCTCCCATAGTATTTTTTCTAAAAAATACTATTTTTTTCTCAGAATTACTTGACTCCACTTGGTGTTTTATAGTACAATATAAATTCTAAAGGTACTTGTTCTATGCCGTTGAAGTGTTGTGGGAATTTTTATAGGGATCAGGTTACATAATAGATAGATCACTTTGGTAAGATGGTCATTTTAACAGTGTTTATTTTTCCAGTTTATAAACAAGAAAAGTGTCTTTATATTCTATCTTTTACTTCCTTCAGAATTGTTTTACAATTTTTGCTACATATGCCTTTCATTTTCTTTGTTAAATTCTCTTAGATATTTGCATAGTTTTGCATGATGATAAATATGGTAGCTTTTTAATTACTTTATCTTCTACAAAACTGTTTATATATAAAATGTACAGAATATTATTTTTAATGTTTTTTTTTCCTACTTCATTGTTGTATAAAGAAATGACATGAATTTCTGTATGTGGATTTATTTGTGTAATCTTATTATACAAGGTTCTTTTCCTACTAGCTTTTTTTTGTAGATAGACTGTAGGGCTTTATAAGTATAGAATCATGTTACCTCAGAACACTGATGGTTTGATACCTTTTCCAATCTGTATCACATTACTATCTCCTTCACAAAGACATATACAAAATACACATACACACAGCTATATCATGCTTAATGACAAAAAACTAGTCTTTCCTCTAGTATCAGGTTAAGACAGCGTTGCCCATTATTACCACTCTTGTTAAATATGGTATTAGATATCCTTCATTTAGGCTAAAAAAAGATATAAAGTCTTAATTGTCACTTATAATCAGAAAAATCCACACCAGTTGACAATATGATATTATATCACACTAGTCAGAACAATTTATATGATTAGACTTCAAAGAACTAAAGTTGATAGGGGAAGTGGTGAAAAGGAAATTTCTACTGTTTGTAGGAATGTTTTCTAGTTTAATCACTGAGGAAAACAGTATATAAATTTTTTAAAAATGTAAAGTTATAGTTTTTATATGACCCCAAAATTCTAATTTTTGGCAAATACCCTCCCGCAAGACAATTCATATTTTTAAAGATATATACTCTATGTCACTTAGTGCAATATTCAGGATCTTGAAATATCCGAATATCAATGAATGGGTGCATAAAGAAATGTCTGTATACATACACAATCAAACACTATCTAGTGTAAGAAAAGCAATCTTACAGTTTTCTGCAATCTGCGTTAAACCAGAAGATGCCATTTTAAGTTAAATAAATCAGAGGGAGGATGACAAATATGGATTACTTTAATCCCCCATGGTGTGTGTGTGGGGGGGGGGGGTGGAGGGAATCCATGGAACTGGGAAGTTTCAAATAATAATAAACACTTGGTTTTGGATTACAAAATTGAGATTATTACTGGAATGATAGTATAGTGGGCAATGAGCTTGCCTTGAATGCAACCAAACTTGGTTTTATCCTCTGTCTAACATACGGAGGATGGTCCCCTAAATTGCACATCCCCTAAACCTGCAGTTTTGCCTGAGTGCAGAGCCAGTTATAAGCCTGGGCACCTGTGGGTGTATCCCAGCATCCTTCTGAGATTACCCATAAGGGGTAGGAATGATATGGTAGACTATAAATAATGCTAGATCAGTGTTGGAGAGTTTCTGGGACTTTGGCAGTGATGAGGCATGGTAACTGTGTGGGTCCTATATGATAATAGAGCTGTAAACATGCCATCAAAAATATAATAAAAACAATTGGTGAAAGAGATACATAAATAGCATCTTAGCACAGCGGTAGGGCGTTTGCCTTGCACGCAGCCAACATGGCTGACCCGAGTTCGATTCCTCTGCCCCCTCGGAGAGCCCGGCAAGCTACCAAGAGTATCTCGCCCGCACGGCAGAGCCTGGCAAGCTCCCCGTGACGTATTCGATATGCCAAACACAGTAACAACAAAGTCTCCAATGGAGACGTTACTGGGCCCGCTCGAGCAAATCGACGAACAACGGGAGGGCCTTTAGTAATATAGGAGGTAATAATATAAATAAGCTACAACTAGACAATAAGAAGAAAAATAGAGATAAAATGCTTCACATATTCTGTTTCTTATTCTTTTGATGAATATTTAATTTACTTATTTAAATTTTTGAAGTAACATCAAATCATGTGCTTCAAAGTATGTACTAAAATATTTCCTCAAAGCGTTCAATTCTAGTCTTCAAAGAATTCTCTTACCAAATTTAGACACCTAACCTTACTCTTACTTTCATATCACCAGTAATTATGTTTAATAATTTAAATGTCTGTTTTAATTTTTCGAACTTGGGTCGGCCATGTTGGCTGCGTGCAAGGCAAACCCGACCCGAGTTCGATTCCACCACCCCTCTTGGAGAGCCCGGCAAGCTACCAAGAGTATCTCACCCACACAGCAAAGCCTGGCAAGCTACCCATGATGTATTCGATATGCCAAACACAGTAACAACAAAGTCTCAAAAAATGGAGACATTACCGAGCCCGCTCGAGAAAATTGATGAACAACGGGAGGACATTGACAGTGACGGTGATTTTAATTTTTATCCACGGACCGGAGCGATAGCACAGCGGGTAGGGCGTTCGCCTTACAAGCGGCCAACATGGCCGACCCGAGTTCGATTCCTCTGCCCCTCTCGGAGAGCCCGGCAAGCTACCAAGAGTATTTGGATATGCCAGACACAGTAACAACAAAGTCTCCAATGGAGATGTTACTGGGCCCGCTCGAGCAAATCGACGATCAATGGGAGGGCCTTTATTTATCCACAGTCTCCTACCCTGTGCCTGACTGTCCTCACCAGGGCCCAACAGCTGAAGACCTCCGGGCCCCAGCCAAGGCCATGCTGGGACCACTCTCCACACACTTGGATGAGCCTCACGCATAAAAGAACTGGCAAAGGAACCCAGGTGTGTGGGACCCGGGGCTGAGATCTCCAAGCCTGCACGGTTTGGGACTGGACCTGCCAGTAGCTAGACAGTTACACCCACCAACTTCCGTGTAACCCCAACAATGGCCAGGATCCAGAGATTATCACACTCAGTTCCTGGAAGCGCGAGGCCGCGACATCTTTTTTTTTTTTTAAAATTTTTAGTTCTTTTTATTGAATCACCGTGAGATAGTTACAAGCTTTCATGTTTGGGTTACAATCACACAATGATCAAACACCCATCCCTCCAACAGTGCACATTCCCCACCACCAATATCCCTGGTATAATCCCCCTTTCCCACCCTCCCTCTGCCTTCATGGCAGATATGATTCCCCATAATCTCTCTCTACTTTTGGGCATTATGATTTGCAATACAGACCCTGAGAGGTTATCATGTTTGGTCCTTTATCTACCTTCAGCACACATATCCTATACTGACCGATTCCTCCAGTCATCTTTTTCTTAGTGATCCCTTCTCTATTCCAGCTGCCTTCTCCCCTTTGCTCATGAGGCAGGCTTCCAGCTATGGAGCAATCTATCTGTCCCATGTATCTCCTGTCCTTAGGAGTCAACCTCATGTTGTGTTGTTTTATACTCCACAAATGAGTGCAGTCTTTCTATGTCTGTCCCTCTCTTTCTGACGCATTTCACTTAGCATGATACTCTCCATGTCTATCCATTGTGTAGATGTACCAAAGTTTCTTTAACCAGTCATCTGTTCTTGGGCACTCAGGTTTCTTCCAGTTTCTGGCTATTATAAAGAGTGCTGCAATGAACAAACAAGTGCAGATGTCACTTTGACTATACATTTTTGCCTCTCTGGGATATATTCCCAGGAGTGGTATTGCTGGGTCAAATGGGAGCTCAATTTCTAATTTTTTGAGAATCGTCCATACTGTTTTCCAAAAGGTGCGGCCGCGACATCTTATCATCTCATTTCTACTTTGGACAAACTGGCAGGCTACCGAATGTAACCTGCCCACACGGCAGAGTCTGGCAAACTCCCCGTGGTGTACCCAATATGCCAAATACCAGTAAGAATGAAGGGTCTCATTCTCCTTACTGTGAAAGAGCCTTGAATATGGCACTTTTTAAAAAAATCTCAGGGCTAGGACGAAGGACACGTTACTGGGGTCTGCTCGAGGCAATAAACGAATAACAGAATGGTTGTGATTGTGATTGATTTATCCAATTACATGAAGTTGTAAACCTTCCTAAATTAATTACCTAGTCACTCACTATATATACATGTATAAAAATAATTTTTAAATCCCTAGAATTACTTATAACTTCAAAAAATACACAACTCCCAATCAGATTTGACCCAACACCCTTAATTAACCTCCATCTTTGCAATTACCCACACTCATTTAATAAAGTCTGATTTATTCATTCCCTTTAATAACACTATCCTCTCATACTTATATTGGTTTATACTGTTATAACCATTTATAAGTATAGTTTTAATATTTTAGTATTTTGCTATTATCTAAATTTTTGATGGATGTAGTAATTGATTTAAATGACAAGGTATTTTAGGTTATAGTTTAATAACTTCCAAATATGATAGTACATTGTACCAACCACAAAATTATAATTTTTCCCTCCACCATAGTTTACCATGGAGTTTTAAAACATTTATTAAAAGATAATGAAGTTAACTTCCAATTTGAAGTATGATAACAGAATGATTTACAGCAGACTACAGACAGTGTTAGTTGATGACAGGGTAGACTTTAGTAACCATGGTTTAATATATTACCTCATGTCCCATTTTGCCCTGTAAGCATTTTGCAAACACTGGATAATTCCCTACATTTCAGCTGCTAGTAACCATATTAATCACTGTTGTCTTTGTGTTCTTGTCCTACAAGCTTCAGAACTTGCTTTTAAATTTGATTCACCTTTCTCCAGCTTTGCCCACCAATAGTAATTAAGAATCAAAAAGCATTCATGTACTGGGATAGCACTGTAGCACTGTCCTCTCATTGTTCATCAATTTGCTCAAGTGGGCACTAGTAATGTCTCCATTGCGAGACTTGTTACTGTTTTTGGCATATCAAATATGCAATGGAGAGCTTGCCAGGCTCTGCTGTGAGATTGGGATACTCTCTGTAGCGAGCCAGGCTCTCTGAGAGGGACAGAGGAATCTAATGTGGGTCAGTCGTGTGCAAGGCAAATGCCCTACCCATTGTGCTATCGCTCCAGATGATACTTGATAATAATTATTATATCCAATTTTTATTAAGGACATACTTTTGGTTAGACAATTTAATTTTTCCACCCTAGTTCCTTCAAAGAATTCTCTTAATGCTATGAGGAAGACCTTATCATTAAGTCTGTCTTATAAATAAAGATTTCAAGGCCAAATTATATGAAGCATCTTAAAAGTCACACAGGGGCTGGAAAGATAGTACAGGAAGTAGAGCACTTTCCTGGCACATGGATGACAGGGGTTTGATCCTTAGGACCCCATATGGTCCTTCAAGCTCACCAGCAGTAATCCCAGAGCTGAGCCAGGAGTAAACCCTGAGCACCGCAGTGTGTGGCTCCAAAACGAAACTAAAAAATGCCTACAGACAGTTCAGCCTCCAGTGCCCACATGCCTTAAGCTACCCTATCCTTATATATGCACATAGATTTTCATTACTCATAAAATGTCAGCCTTGGAATAAGATCTATTTCTTCCCTCAGAGAAGCACTGAGCAAGTGGGTTTCCAGCTGAACAGAGAAGCTCGGACTGATCTGTGTGGTCTGCCAGTCTCACACAATCAAGTTCAGCCAGGCAAGGTCACCTATGTGGTGCAAGCATTTATTTCAAAAATTCAATTTGATGTTTAGGCGTGAGAAAACAAGGCTTTGTTGTTTTTCTTGATCACTTTACTTCTCATTATTTCCTGGTTCTGCACTCAGGAATTATTTCTGGTGGTGCTCAGGGGACCATATGGGATGCTGGGAATCAAACCCAGGTTTGCTGTATGCAAGGCAAATGCCCTACCCACTGAGCTATCGCTCCAGCCTCCTTCATTATTTTTAAACCCCAAAACTAACAAGATACAACCGAAGCCAGTGGACTTTTGAATTATGGAGTAATGTGAAACCATACTGAGAGAAGAGTCAGAGAAGTAATTCTGAACCTGGGCGGCCTGACTGACCGGAGTTGACTTCTGTGCGTGGGGGAAGGAGTTGGGAGCCACCGCCATTGCCCTTCCAGAGCTCATGTACTGGGGTACATGAATACAAAAGAGCACATTTTTATTTCTCCATGTTTTTTATTGTGATTCTTCTGATATTTCCAGTAGGTCAAAGGTCAATTTGCAACAAAAGCAATCTGTTTGTTAACAGATGTTCATTGTCTTTGCTTTAGTTCAAGACTCACCTACTTTACCTTTTCCTCTATTACCTGTCATGCGTATCTGCTGATAAATGCAAAGGCATTTCTTAATACATTTTCAAGGTATAAAAATAAGAATAAATTATACTTGTAGAAAAATATTTACATAAAAACAAAGGTTAATGTGCTCTCAGATCTCTAGAGAAGTGTCTGATGTTGAAAGACAGTGGAACAAAACTTAGAAGATTTTCAAAAAATAAAAATTTTGTGTCAAGTGTAATATGGAGCTGGTCTCTCTTCAATAAACTCTTTTTTTTAAGTGTGAGGTTAATGGTTTGTAAAATATGCCTTTATCTTTCTATTATCACATTTATAATCTACACGAGGATAAATTTTAGAAACAAGTCACCTGGAGTGATATAAATGTTAGTGCAAAAGTGGATTTTCCTGCTCTGGTGGGTTCTTGAGAATTGTATGAATGGTTCACATACAAAATAGGAGGATTAAAAGTTATAGTTTATTAAACAGATTAAGTTGATAAGTCCAGGTCCATCCTGGATGTGCAGACCTTTCCCTTGCCTACACTTGACATCACTCTGTCCCTGGCACTGCCAATCCAGTGTATTCCATCCCAGAGTTGTCTCACAAAATCGACTGGCCTCCAGTGTCTGACAGCGAGGTCACACCCGCACACCACTCTCTATGCCTTGTATGCTTTGCTGGTCTGAAATTGCACCCCTGTGCGTTTACTAAGTTGTATACCAACATTCCATTTCCCTGATGCCTTGTCTTAAGCTTACCTTCTTCTCCGGACGTGGTCAAATTCACGTGTGTGAGTCCCGCCTGGGCATTCCAGCACCGCCTGAACCTGAACTGTCCTGTGAATCTGAGCCCTACCTGTTTTCTGTCGTTCACTGGGCTTTGGAAGCCTGCCTGTACCTCACCATTTGTCTAGATACTTGAGCCATTCCTGACTCTGTATTCTGCTGGGTAAGTGCACAGAGAGTGCAAGAGGGAGTCTGAGAGAAGGAACAATTCTAAAGAGAGAGATAGAGTGTCTGGGGGCTTTTTTATCTTTGCCATCTCCCACTCCCAGCCGTTTAATTATCTCTTTTGATTAGTTACCTGTCCAGTGGGTACCTGTTCCATGGATGACATTTAAAATGACTGACTAAACTCAGCTGACACTCCACTTTTCTGCTCCAGCTGCATCATAAGCAGCATGGTCTAGGAAGTGTCACATCATATTGCCTCAAGTGATATTTCATCATAATGGTCACAAAAAAGGATTAATGAAGGAACCACATATCATAAGAAAATGCGCAGACTTAAAAAAGTTTAAAGATAACAGTGTAATATCCAATGAAATTATGTCAAAAGATTTCATACAGATGTAAAATGCAAATTTCAGTTCTGTATAACAAGTCCCACCAATTTTTTCTCCAATTATTTTTATTAATATATCCTTTTCAGAATGCATGAGTTATGTGAGTGAAACATTTTGATATTAACTAATTTAACTTATGAAATATTTCTATATATGTATATATTTTTGTGGTTTAATATATATTTTTAGTGAAGAATAAATATCCTTTGTCAATATATTCTCACTTTATCTGAAGAAAAATGTAATTACTCCACAGTTTTACAATTATAATGAGACTGATGTAAACATCATATATTTTGCATAGATGTTTTCTAAATTTCAAGTGGATCTAAAATAATAGAATTAGAGAAAGATGGCGGCCGCACGGGAGCCTTGTGGACAGCAGGTTTGAGCCGGGGGTGGTGGGAGAGGGAGGGACCTCATGGGAAGGGGGGCGTAATGGGCCGTCCTTCACGCCCGACCGAGGTCTCCAGCTGCCCCCCACGAGCGGCTCTCCGGCACGACCACGGCCCCGGAGGCACAAGGACTTAGCACAGAGAGCCACCCGCTTGGAGCAGAAAAGCAGATGGACTATGTGTTAAACCGCGTCAGCATGCCTGCCCGGAGGAGAAAGGGTGTTGACCCACCCGTCCGCTCCTCTCTGGAAAGAAAGATGGCGGCCACACTGGAGCCTTGTGGACAGCAGGTTTGAGCCGGGGGTGGTGGGAGCGTCAGGGACCTCATGGGAAGAGGGGCGTAATGGGCCGTCCTTCACGCCCGACCGAGGTCGCCAGCTGCCCCCCACGAGCAGCTCTCCGACACAGCCACGACTCCAGAGCACAGAAACCAATCTCTTAACTATCTAACTTTTAATAGAAATTCTTCCAGGGTTAATAAGTAAAATAGCAGAAATCCAAAACCGCGCGGCCACGACATCATTTTATTCTTAAACCAAGTTGTAGAAAGCAAATCATTTCACAACGCTGTTTCAGCATGTCTGATTGGGTGGGGGGGGGGGGTCGTAAACTCTAAACAATAATTGTGCATCTTCTATCGAAACAATGTATCTAGTCAAAGTAGATAGAGTATTAACTAGAACTCATCTGCCTCACAGGAATTGGGTGGGGTGGGAGGTGGGGTTCTATTGGGGTTCACGGTTAAAAATAAGTATTGGTAAAGGGAAATGTGTTTGATATTTACATGACTGAGACCTAAACCCGAAAGCTCTGTAACTTTTCTCACAGTGATTCAATAAAGAAATAAATTATAAAAAAATAAATAAAGAAATAAATTATAAAAAAATAAATAAATAAAATAAAATAAAATAATAGAATTAAAAACTCATATTCTACCAGTAGGCTGGAGCAATAGCACAGTGGGTAGGGCGTTTGACTTGAACACGGCCGACCTAGGTTCAATTCCTCTGTCCCTCTTGGAGAGCCCGGAAAGCTACCAAGAGTATCCTGCCTGCATGGCAGAGCCTGCAAGCTACCCGTGGCATATTAGATATGCCAAAAACAGTAATAACAAATCTCGCAATGTAAACATTTCTGGTGACCACTTGAGCAAATCGATGAACAACTGGAGGACAATGCTTCTGACAGTGCATCAATTCTATCAATACATGTACTTTTGTAAGCACTTTAGCACTGTAGCACTGTACTCCCATTGTTCATCGAGTTGCTCCAGCGGGCCCAGTAATGTCTCCATTGTGAGACTTGTTATTACTGTGTTTGGCATATCAAATAGTCTTGGGTAGCCAGGCTTTGCCGTGTGGGCAAGACACTCTCAGTAGCTTGTTGGGCTCTCCCATAAGGGTGGAGGAATCAATTCTGAGTCAGCCGGGTTGGCGGTATGCAAGGCAAACACCCTACCGATGTGCTATTGCTCTAGCCCAAAAATTGTTTTTCAAAGTGAATCGGCCATTTTCCATTCTTATTAGTAATATTTGAAGATACTTGTAGTCACATAGTTGTAACGACATTTGAAATGAGAGCATCCTGAACTTTGACTACCTTATTAAGAATGTACTGAATTTTTAAATTTGTTTTAATGATTAACATATAAAGTAGTAATTTAATAAAAAGGAACAATATTGAAAGAGTTAGGATAATGAAGAGAAAATTGCAAGCAACAAGTTCTGAAAGGGCGAATTAGTTTTATGAAAGTGAGCTGATGAGTTAGGAACGAATAAGGGAATTGAACATGATGTGAGAGAAAAGCATCAGATTCTGATAGTTCTTGTACAGTATTCGAAGGGATTTTTAATCGATATTGTCATTTTATAATGATGTAGTTCATAATGTAGAGAACACTGCATTAACATTATTATAAAGCATTTACAAACCATATGTAATATAATTAAAAACAAAAGCTATAACTATATATGAAGTCAGTGGAATATACAGAAAAGTTAGCAGAATTTAGAAGGATAGGAAGACTCAGGGAAGAGTAGTTTGGGATGGAAATTTCATCAAATTTAATTAACTGATTTTGTTGTGTTTTGGGGCCACACTGGCAGTACTCAGGGCCTACTCCTTGTTCTACACTCTGGAATTACTGGATGTGTTCAGGGGACCATATGGGATTCCAGGTATCATACCAGGTCATCTGTAGGCAAGGCAAAAGTCATATTCACTCTACTATCTATCTGGTCCCTAGAATTTTCATTTAATTAATTTATTCATCTTACTTTATTAAGTACTGCTATTTACAAAGATATTGATAGTTGAATTTTAGGTATATGATATCTTAGCACCAATGAAACATAAATATTATAAAATACCAACATCAGTGTCAAATTCCCTCCAATAGTGGTACTACTTTTCATTTTAAGACTTCCGAGGAAAACACATATCCGGCATCCAAAATGGCTAAACTTTTGTGGAAAAATTGACATCTTTCTGGCCTTTGAAAATCAGAGGATAAATAGAGATAAATAGAGCAGCTAAAATTTAAACAATATTTTAGTAAAGATCTATGAAGAAAAATTATTTGTGATAATAATTAACTTTTTATGTGAACCTTGCCTTATATTCGCACAATTCAAAGAATTTCAAAGAAGGTTAAAATAACGAAACAGTGCAGGGGGGAAAGCCCCATGAGCCCCAGGAGTGTCAGAAGCGAACTATAAACCCCATGCAGGCTCTGAAGTGACTCGCTGACCCCTGCGCAGGTAAAGTGGAGGTTGGCATGCCCAACAACCGGACCCTGAAGGCCCCCTTCCCGGCCAAGGCCCCTGTAGAGCACCTGGTCAAGGGGGAAAACTCTGGAGCCTCAGGAGCGCTAGAAGTGAGCTCCAAACTACTACAGGTACTGAAGCGATCTGTCGCTCCCTGCACAGATATAGTGGATGGTGGGCGTGGCCTCCCATGCAATGGACACTCATACGGCCAGTTATTTTTCTCTTTCCCAGCGTTTTGGTATTACAGCACAGTCTCCATTACATAATTCTAAAGAGGACATCCTGACTATCCCAATCACATTAGGTAAGTAGTCCACTAACCTATTTCAATCAAAATACTCCCCCCAAACACCAAAATAACAGTGACACACAAAGGATCGAATGATGCCAATGAAAAAGAATACATTCCCTGAAGCTACAATAGTGGCCTCACATAAGGCACAGAGGAGCACCAAAGAGGTAGTATTCTTAAAGGGGAAAAAAGAGACCATTATGGACCAAGCACATATAGAATCCTCCTTTGCAGCGAGAGGTGGTCACTGATAGTAAAATGGAGGACCCACCTCCATAGTACCACAGCATCATGAAGAAACAGTGTAGATCCCCCCCATGAAGAGTGGATGAAAAAAAGAACCTGTAAGCCTCATCAGGAAATTCTCAGAGTAATCTCTCAGACAAAGAATTCAGAGATGAAATGTTGAGGATGTTCAATGAGCTCAAAGAAATGGTGGGACAGGCATCTGGAAAATTAAAGGAATAAATGAAATAAACAGTGGAAAGGACAGCCAACAAGGTACAGGAGGAAATGAGAACAGAAGTAAGAAAGCTACATGCAGAAGTGTCACTAGTAAAAGATTCAGTAGACGAAATAAAAAACTCAGTGGGTGTCCTCAACAATAGAATGAGAATAGCTGAAGATAGAATCAGTGAGCTTGAAAACAAGCTGCAGAAAGCATACAAGAAACAAGATATAATGGAAAAAGTTCTCAAAATAGCACTCGGGGTAAATAAGAGAGACCTACGAGATGAATTCAAGAGGAACAACTTAAGAATCATCGGAGTACCAGAAGACGAGAGAGGCAACCCCAATGAAGTAGCAACAGTTACAGATATCAGCACTGAGAAGTTCCAAGAGAAGGAGAATGCAGGCATTCAGATCTAAGAAGCCTGGAGGGTACCAGCTGAAAGAGATCTTAATGAAAATATTCAAAGACATATCATAATCAGGATGACAAATACCACAGATAGAGACACAATACTGCAAGCAGCAAGGTCAGATAAGGAAATCATATACAAAGGAGCACCCCTTAGATTTACGGCAGAATTATCAGAGGAAACCATCTGTGCCAAAAGACAGTGGGGAGATATAATAAAGAAACTCAAAGAAGTTTACACCTCACCAAGAGTACTTTATCGGGCTAAACTCTCACTTAAACCTGAAGGAACAATACACTATTTCATGGATAAACAACAGCTCAGTAACTTCATAGCCTCAAAATCAACCTTAAAAGAAGGACTAAAGGGACTACTGTAAGACAAGAAGAACACCTACAAGCAAAACAAACCTCTATAGAAAAATGGCACAAAACCCAAAGACAATAATCTCTCTCAATGTCAATGGTCTAAATGCACCAATTAAGAGACACAGAGTAGCAAAATGGGCTAGAAAACTGAACCCAACTTCTTGCTGCCTCCAGAAAACACATCTGAACTGTCAGAGCAAACACAGATTCTAAGTCAAAGGATGGAAAACAGTCCTTCAAGCAAACAACTCCCTTATTACATCTGGGTTGGCCATATTAGTATGCAGCAACTAGATTTCAGGCTGAAAAGGATTAGAAGGTACAGCAAAGGCCAACTTTAACAATCAAGGTATATGTGCATCAGGAAGAAATTACACTCCTAAACATATACACACCCAAAGAGGGGCCGGAAAAATACTTAAAACAACTGCTAATAGACTTCAAGGAAGACATTGGTAGCAACACAATAGTACTCAGAGATTTCAACACCGCCCTATCACCTCTTGATAGATCAACCAGATTAAAACTGAGAAAGTACTGGCCTTAAAGGAAGAAATGGAAGATACAAGGCTAATAGATATATTCAAAGCTTTTCATCACCAAAAAATCTGAATACATACTCTTTTCCGGTGCACACAGAACATTCTGTTATATTCCAAGATAGACCATGCACTGGGCCATAAAACATACCTCAAAAGAATCAGAAGGATAGAAATTGTATCAACTCTTTTCTCAGACCACAATATACAGAACATAGAAGTTAATCACATGCAGAAACAGAGAATCAAATCAAACATATGGAAATTAAACAACTCAATGTTGAACAATGAGTGGGTCAGCAAGAAAATCAAGGAAGAAATCAAAAGATACCTGGAAACAAATGAGAATGAACATACAAACTAACAGAAGTTGTGGGACAAAGCTAAAGCAGTGTTAAGGGAAATATTTATAAGCCCTGCAAGCATTTCTCAGGAATGAAGAAATGGTGCACATAAATAACCTGACTTCACAGCTCAAGATCTTAGAAAAGGACCAACAAAAGGAGCACAAAACAGGCTGAAGGAAAGAAATAATAAAACGTAGAGCAGAAATTAATGACATGAAAGCCCAAAGAACTATTCTAAGTATCAATGAAATCAAGAGCTGGTTCCTTGAGAAAATAAACAAACTGATAAACCACTAGCAAGACTCACAAAGAAAGAGAAAGAGAACCCTAATAACCGAATCAGAAATGAAAAAGGGACATCAGAACAGAAACCAAAGAAATTCAAAAGATAATCAGAGATTACTTTGATAACTGTACTCCACAAAACAAGATAACTTAGAAGAAATGAATAAATTCCTGAATTCCTATAACCTCCCATAGCTGAGCCAAGAAGATCTGGAATACCTTAATAGGCCTTTCATCATCAAAGAGATTGAAAAAGTAATTAAAAATCTTCCAGAAATAAAAGCCCAGGCCCAGATGGATTCACTAGTAAATTCTTTAGAAATTTAAATAGGACCTACTTCCACTCCTTTTCAAGTTTTTCCAACAAATTAAAGAAATAGAAACTTTCCAAAACAGTTCCTATGGGCATATATCACCCTAATACCAAAAGCAAGCAGAAACACCACCAAAAAAGAAAATTATGGGATGATAGCCCTGATGAACACAGGTGCAAAGATCCTCAACAAAATACTAGCAAATAAAATCCAGCAATTCATAGAAAAGATCATACACCATGAACAAGTGGGATTCATCCTGGGAATGCAAGGATGTTATAACATTCACAAGTCAATTGATATATTCATCATATAAATAAAAGAAAAGATAAAAACCATATGATCATATCAATAGATACAAAGAAAGCATTTGACAAGATCCAGCATGTGTTTATGATGAAAGCTGTCACCAAAATGGGGATTGAAGGAATTTCCCTCAATATAGACAAAGACATCTACCACAAGCCTATGGCAACCATTATCGTCAATGGGGGAAAACTAAGAGCCTTCCCTCTAAGATCAGGGACAAGATAAGGATGCCCACTCTCAAGACGACTCTTCAGTATAGTACTGGAAGTTCTCGCCAAGCAGTTTGGCAAGAAAAAGACACTAACGGCATCCAAATTGCAAAGGAAGAAATCAAACTTTCACTTTTTGCAGAAGACATGTTTCTATCTCTATAAGACCTTAAAACTTCTACCAAGAAACTCCTAGAAAGAGTAAACTTGGATAGTAAAGTCACGGGCCATAAAACCAATAGCAAAAATTCCATGGCTTTCCTATACACGAATAATTAGAGAGAAGGAAGTGGTATGAAAAAGGCAATCCCCTTCACAATCATGCCTCAGAAAATCAAGTACCTTGGAATCAGCTTAACTAAGACGGTAAAGGACCTGTACAAAGAAAACTACAAAACAGTACTTCAAGAAATAAAAGAAGACACAAGAAAATGGTAACAAATCCCCTGCTCATTGATTGAGAGAATTAACATTGTCAAAATGGCAATACTTTCTAAAGCATTACACAGATTCAGTGTGATCCCTATAAGGGTACCTATGACACTCTTCAAAGAAATTGCTCAGACACTCCTGAAATTCATATGGAACAACAAGCCCCCACGAATACCTAAAACAACTCTCAGGGAAAAAAAGATGGCGGGCCTCACCTTCCCTAACCTCAAACTCTACCAAAAAGCGGTAATAACTAAAACAGCATTGTACTGGAACAAAGGCAGAGCCGCAGACCAATGGAAAGGGTGAAATATCCTTATACAAACCCTCAAATATATCATCATCTAATCCTTGATAAGGGAGCAAGAAATGTGAAATGGAGCAATGATAACCTCTTTAACAAAAGGTGCTGGGCAAAATTGGACAGCTACATTAAAAAAATGGACTCTTTCTTTTTCAGACCTCTACCTAACATCATGCACAAAAGTCAGATCAAAATGTATTAAAGACCTTAACATCAGAACAGAATCCATAAGATTCATTGAACACAGGTTGGCAGAACCCTCCACGACATTGAAGCTAAAGGTATCTTCAAAGATGATAGACAATTGACCAAGCAAGTGGAAACAGAGATAAATAAATGGAATTATTTTAAACTAAGAAGCTTCTGTACCTTAAAAGAAACAGTGACCAGAACACAAAGACAGTTCACTGAATACCCATCTGATAAAGGATTAATATCAAGGATATACAAGGCACCTGTTGAACTCTACAAGAAGAAGACATCCAATCCCATCAGAGAATGGGGCAATAAAATAAACAGAAACATTCTCAAAGAAGAAATCCGAATAGCCAAAAGACACATGAAAGAAATGCTCTTCATAACTAATCATCAGGGAGATGCAGATCTAAACAACAATGAGGTATCATCTACACCATACAGAGACTGGCCCATATCCAAAAGAATAAAAGCAATCAGTGTTGGTGTGGATGTGGGGAGTGTTGGTGGGAATGCTGACTGATTCAGCCCTTTTGAAAAACAGTATGGAAGTTTCTCAAAAAAAATAAAAATTAGTAATCAATAGTAACCAGTAGTCATGCATTAGCCAGAATGGTGCCACAAATCATAAAATTATTATTAACCTAGGATCCTAGGGCCAAAATGGAGCCATGCCATGAAAAAAACATATATATATATATATATATATATATATATATATGCTCATTTGTAGAATATATAGTAACAGAGCAGAGACTAACACCAAAGGATAGTAGAGATAATGGCCAGAAAGATTGCTCCACGTCTTGGAAGCTGGTCTCTTGTTTAAATAATAAAACTTGTTTAAATAATAAAAACTTGCCCCCTTGGAATAGCCTTCAAGAAGTGAAGCAGGAGATTATTTTTGTGATGTTTAATTGTGACTAATATAGCAAGACTCTTGATGTATAAATCAATATAACTTGTCTCCGGTAGTATGTTATTTGGTCAAAAGTCATATACATGTTGCTGTGTTGTGTATATAAACTTTAATTTAAGGAAATGATTTCACTAGTGTGGGTATAACTATAAAATCAATAAAATCTTTAAACTTTAAAAGAGGGACAAAAGTGATGGCCCAAAATGCTGATGTATATCTGTTACATTTTTTGAGTACTGAATTAATACCAGGCATCACATAGTTCTCCAAGTACCATCAGGAGTGACCTTTAGTACCATACCAGGAGTATCCTTCAAGTACTCTGAGTACTGGGTCCTAAAACAAAAACAAAACAACACAAGGATAACAAACACTATGTGAAAATATATTGCTAGATAATAAAGAATTTTTACTTCAAGACTATAATATGGAAATCTTGCCTAAGTATCTAATACTATCATATTTTCAAATTCCACAATTTTGTGAAGTCATTTTTTAAACATTAGAATGCTAGAAAAGTAACCCATCTTAATCCTTGAATGATATATAGCATAAGAAAATAAAGACCTCTCTTTTACAAATGCATACCTTTACATTTTTTGTAACATTATTACATTTTCTGTATCACAACTGCTTCTATATTATATATTTAAAATACCACGAACTATGTTTTAAATTATATATATAAGAGACATTTATAAGGTAAGTTTTATAGTTATAAGAGGATTAAGTAATAAATTTGGGTAATAGAGTCAAAATTTGTTAAGACCTTAGGCTAGAAGTGTTATGGGAAATAAAATGATAAGAGTTTCTACTTTGGTTACAATTTAAAATCTGTTCACTTAATCACTTAACTTCCCGTTAGTTGTCGATTTGCTCGAGCGGGCGCCAGTAACGTCTCCATTTGTCCCTGTCGCGTGCTAGTGTAGCCCAATGGCATCTCTTCGCTCCGGGAACATGGAGGGCCTCAAACCGATCGTTCATGATCTTGACAAAGAAGTCTGACCATCTGGTAGGTGGGCGGCCACGCGGTCTCTTGACATCCCGTGGAATCCAATCAGTGACAGCTCTAGTCCAACGGTCGTCTTTAAATCTCATTACGTGACCAGCCCATCTGATTTTCGACACCTTGGCAAATGAGACAGCGTCCCTGATCCTTGATCTTCGACGGATGTCAGAACTCCGGATTCGTTCTCTCATTTGAGTGAAACATGATATTCCAAGCATAGCTCTTTCTATTCTTCTTTGGGAGACCTGAATGGCGTTCTCATCTTGTTTGCGTACGGCCCAGGTCTCTGAGGCATATGTTAATGCAGGAAGAACAGTGGAATCAAAGAGATGTGCCCGGAGCCGGAGGTTCTTCGTCCTCTTAGCTATTTCTTCGACGTTCTTGAAGGCGTTCCAAGCCGCTCTCTTCCTCCTGCGCAGCTCGGGTGCCAGGTCATTTGTCATGTTGACCTCTCGACCTAGGTACACATAGCTGTTGCATTCGGAGATGGTCGTTCCATTGAGAGCGAATGGGGCGTCAGGAACAAGGCTGTTTCTCATAAACATTGTCTTCGTAAGATTCAGCTGTAGTCCTACCTTTCCACACTCACGGTCAAAGTCGGCCAGCATTTGTGCCGCTTGGCTGATGTTTGGTGTTATTAAAACAATGTCATCAGCAAAGCGGAGGTGGTGTAGTTGCCGACCATCTATCTTCACTCCCATTCCTTCCCATTCCAGTCATCGCATGATGTTCTCGAGGGTGGCACTGAAGAGTTTTGGTGAAATGGTATCACCCTGCCGCACCCCTCTCTTGACATCAACGATCACTTCTTTGTAGAATGGTGAGATCCTGGTAGTGAATCCGCAATACAGCTCACGGAGGATCCTGATGTATTGGGCTTGAATGCCCTGATTGGCTACGGCTTCAATGACTGCTTCCGTCTCAACAGAATCAAAGGCCTTCTTTAAATCAATGAACGTTAAGCAGAGCGGCATCTTGAACTCCCGAGAAACTTCAATGAGCTTGGTTACCGTGTGGATATGGTCGATGGTGCTGAATCCTTTGCGGAACCCTGCTTGCTCGCATGGTTGTCCTTCATCTAGTGTTCTGCCAATCCTATTCAGGATGACTCGAGTGAACAGCTTGTAGATGACAGACAATAGGCAGATCTGGCGATAGTTGCCAATGTCATGGATGTCTCCCTTCTTGAACAGTAGTACGGTCCTGCTGGTTTTCCATTGGGACGGAACCTTGCATTCAGACAGGTAGCGAGTGAAGAGCCGAGCCAGTGTATTGATGAGTACTGACGGCAGGTTTTTCAGGTGTTCAGGTCTGACCTTATCTGGGCCGGGTGCTGTTTGCTTCTTTACCAACGAAATGGCGTATCGGATTTCGGAAGGGAGAACGTTAGGAACGACGTACCCATCCTGTGGAATTTGGTATGTCGGCAAGTGGACATGGCTATCGAAGAGATTTGAGTAGAAGTCATGGATAATCTTCTCCATTGCCGTTCTGGAGGATGTGATGGATCCATCAGGACGTCGGAGGGCAGTCATCTTGGTCTTATAGTTGGCGAAGGACAGGCGGGCGCTACGAATACTTTTCCCGGCTTCTGCCGCATCTACCAGTACTTCTGCTCTTCTCTCTTTGAGGTCTTCCTTGATCGCATCTCTGCTCGGACGTTAGCTTGAGGTTGCCTGAGGCATGCGCCAAACCACGCTGGCGAATTAGCCCAAGAGTTTTCGAAGATAGGCGACTTTTTGTGGCTATCTCTCTCTTGGCGTTTCTCGCACATTCATGGAGGTGCTGAACCAGTCGATCGTATTCCTCGTCAATGTTGTCAACAATGGCATCTTCCCATGTTGCCGCAATAATGCCGTAAAATCTGTTATAAAAGTAATATATGTAAGAGTGATAAAACAAGGAAGAATCAAGAATTGACTCTTAGTTTAACTAGAAAGCATTGTAACAAGAGAAGATTCTGTTTAATTAGGTGAAAATGGACACCAGTGGATCAAAAGACAGGATCTTAACTGTCTTTGGTTTTTATTTGAAGTGAGACATCCATGTGAAAAATGAGTAAATTATGTGAAATATTACAGTTCAGGGTTTTGATAATTGTTTCACTTATATCTATGGAAATTATAGCAAATTGGGGAGTGATACTGCTTAGACAATTATGCCAATGCACCAGTGATGCATAAATAAGTTATTGGCATTTATAAATGACCTTAATGCTCTGTATGCCATGCTATCTTTAGCAGTACATATCTCATATAACACAAGCCTCTTATAGGAATTTCTTAGATTGTGGCAAAATGATAGAATAACAGTTAATAATTTTCTCTAAACATAGTCAAACATAAGCTGACAATGTTTCCCATTTTTTTTTCCTCAGCTAAAAACTTCATTTAAATACCTTATCTGATAACATTCATTATATGCAAACTTCCACTTCCTTAGATTTTACTCTAAATGATCAATAAAGTAAAAAAATTGTTATGAATGCTAACAGATTTTTCAGATATCCTTACAGTATCCCATGGTATATTGTCTTCCTTATTGCAAAGTGTAAAAGTTCCAATGGTTCAATTGAAAGTGCGCTAATGGACTTTCTCTGTAGATCATAAAAGTGTGATCTGACACCATGAGTTGAATACTTTTCACCTGTCCAGCAGGTTTTCGTTGCCACATCTATTCCTCTACCATGTTCCTCGTCTAGACGTCTCCGAACTGTGAAGCCCTCCACTCATTCTACTTTGGAGAACAAGCTCATGCTTTAATACCTGGTGGTCTTTTGGGGCTTGGAAGAGAATCTACTTGCACTTGGCCCACCTAGTCTCGCCTCAGCCCCCCAAAATAAAGCATGTTTTGCTGAACAGACCTTTAATCTGCTGTCTCTGCAGCACCTTGTCCAAACCCTGTTTTACCTAATCTATTCCACCATCCCCACAATTTTAAACTTCTTTCTGTAAATGTACAGGTTCTCCTTCAAGTCTCAGCTTTTTTTCAGAACGCACCATCATTAGAACTTTTGACCTAGCTCAGAATTCGACTTTCCCATTGAAAAATCCTCACATGATTGGAAAACATTAGAGACGTAAGAGGCATAAACAGTACTCATTTATAGTAACCTGCACATCAGGTCACTGCTCATACCACCTGGAATTTCAGTTTGATTCCTTAACACCACAAAAGACCACTGGATGAGAGATTCACTCAGCTAGATGTAAAATATTAAATTAACTCAAATATAATTGAATAGGCTAAGGAATACAGTAAAGAATCATAGCAATACTGGAGTAAGCTGAAAACTAAATCAGTGAACATTAAGCCAAGAGAGAAGACATTATTTTTTTTAAAAAAAGAGGCAATAGAGAGAATATAATACAAAATTGAAACAATAAGAGAGAGATTTAGAATATGAGAACAATAAGGACAGTCTCTGAATCATGGGAAAACTGGAAAAGAGGAAAGAGAGATTAGGAGGTACTATCAATGAAATAAATGATAATTGCATAATTTTCTAGTCTGAGGAGGTAGAAACACAGATTCTGGAAGCCCAAACTTTGTCAAAAAAAGTTAAGTAGAACAACAAAAATATGAAGTATACCAAAAATGACGAGAGAGTTCTTTAAGCAGTAAAAGAGGTGCAAAACCTGTAATAGAGAAAAAAACAACATCAAATGATCTATTAACAGAAATCTCAAATGAAACCCTCCAGGCAAGATGGAAATGAGATTAAATATTTAAGTATTGAATCAAAAACCTTTCAATTTAAGTGTCCTTTAACTCTTAAAGACACCAACCAGATTTAAGGAGGACAACATAATCCAACAAACAATAACTAAAGACACTTATTGCATCTAAACCAAGTTTGAAAAGAGTATTGAAAGATCTCCTAAAAACCACAAATATCAAAACAACCAAAACTTACGTAGAAAAACTAAGATATGTTCCCTTTTTTTAACCCACTTTTTAAAAATACCGTGGTTTACAAAGTTGTTCATGACGATTTGTAACAGGCATTCAATTTTCCAACCCCAATCTCATCACCACTGTGACCTACCCTCCACTATTGCCCACATTTTCCCAATCACTCCCCAAGTCTGCCCCCTTTAGCAGGCACAAAATAATTTAATGTATATTGATTGTTACAACTAACAGGTAGTGGAATTATAAAAAAAAATAAGCTGAATACTTCAGAAGAGAAAAAAATTGTAAAAAATGTTATATCTCACTAAGGAGTAATTAAGATATTGTTTCAGGGTTTACTAAGCTATTATTGCTAGCTGGGCCTTCTTTGTTTGTGTTTTTATTAATTGAGTTGAGTCGGCTTCTATAATCATTCACATCTAATCTGTCGTGATCCTACTGGGATGTTAGTGTTGTAGAGTTTGAAGATGTCAAGTGGCTGCATGCTCCTAAAAATCCAGAATATTTAACTAGGCAGTGAGATTACTTGGTGGTGGTAGCTGAATGTGAGTATGACTGCCGGAGCTTCCAGAAGTACAGGGGATGGGGGAGGTCTCCCATTACCGCTCTGAGAATGCCCAAATTTCTAGGTCAAAAATTTGGCATCTGTGCAGCTCAGTTGTTAGGCAATGGAGACCAACCATAGACATAGTAACTACTGTTGACTTGTGAGTGTGGATGCTGGGACTTTGACAAGGCAGGGACTTGTCCATCCTCTGTCTAAGGTTGCCCTGGATGTCTCAGCCATTACCAGTGTATCCAAGAAATTTTTGTGGCTAATTGATGGAAACATATTTCTTTATAGAAAGAATTTCTCTGAAATGCAGTGGAGTGAATTCTGCTATCAAACAGCACAGGATAGACCGGAAAAGATGAGATGGGACTTATGATGCTTCTCTTGAATAAGTAGACCGAGCTTCAAACTCTCATGCCAGTCCCAATAGGAGTAATCCCTGAGCAACAGACCAAGAGCAAACCAGCAGCAAATCTGGCTGTGGACACAAAACAAATTAAAACAAAACGAAATCTAAAGTAGCTGAATGAACCAGGAAATAAAAATCTTACCTTCTGTTGTTTACAGAAAACATCTTTCGACTAATATGATAAATGCAGGTTCAGAGTTAAAGGGAAGAAAGCAATTACTAGCTATGCTAGACAAATATAATAAATAAATAAATAAACAAACAACTAAACAAATAAATAAATGAAAATCAGGGACAGGAAACTCTAGTGTACATGGAACAGTCTCCAAGTTGGATCATACACGATGGCATAAATAGTCATTCACGATTATAAAAATAGAAATTATAACAAGTATTTTTAAGACCACAATGATATGGAAGTAGAAATCAATCATAAAAATGGAATGGTGATACACTTCAGCATTGAAAATTGATCAACATTACTATGTAGTGACTGAATCAAAGAGAAAAATCAAAGAGAAATATAAACTTTCTACAAAATGTGTTAGAGACACAAATTATCAGACCATATGTGACATAGTAAGAGTAGTACTAAGAGTTTTTTAGGCAGTTTTTAGAAGCTTCATAATGCTACAGAAGATAAAAAATATATTCTACTTCTCACTCAGGTATCAATGATGGGAGATTTTGCCCCAGCCCCCCAATCCAACCCCCAGACTTGCAGAAGGAAGGAAGGAAGGAAGGAAGGAAGGAAGGAAGGAAGGAAGGAAGGAAGGGAGGAAGGAAGGAAGGGAGGGAGGGAAGGAAGGGAAGGAAGGGAAGGAAAGAAGAAGAAGAAGAAGAAGAAGAAGAAGAAGAAGAAGAAGAAGAAGAAGAAGAAGAAGAAGAAGGGAAGGAAGGAAGGAAGGAAGGAAGGAAGGAAGGAAGGAAGGAAGGAAAGAAAGAAAGAAAGAAAGAAAGAAAGAAAGAAGAAGAAGAATGAAGGAAGGAAGGAAAGAAAGAAGGAAAAAAAGAAAGAAAGAAGAAAAGAAATAGACAAGGCATTATCTCTTTAATGAATTCAGCTTAAAGGTACACATAGGGCAGCAAAAAGTTCCAAAAGCAAAATTTTGGGTAAATTAATCCACAGAACAGTTTTTTGGGGGGCCAGAAATGGTTGAAAGGAAGAAATATTCAAGACCTTGAGGGAGGGATATGGGAACTCAGGTAGGTTTGGTGTTAGAATCATATACACAGAAATTCAGCAGCAACCATACTGAAACACACAGTACTTTAATCAAAAAAGATAAAACATTTTTTAAAAAAATTCTAAGAGGGAAATTCATAGCCATAATGTGGTAATAAAGGAGACCTCAGTCTGTGTTGGTGGGTTGCCTTATGGAAAACAATGCAGCCCTTTCTCCAGGAACAGAATAATACTACAGTGGCTAAAAATATAGATACCTCACTGCACTGTAGCACTGTCCTCCTGTTGTTCATCGATTTCCTCGAGGGGGCACCAGTAACGTCTCCATTGTGAGACTGTTTTTGCCATATCAAATATGCCACTGGAAGCTTGCCAGGCTCTGCCATGCGTGTGGGATACTCTTGGTAGCTTTCTGGGCTCTCCGAGGGGGACATAGGAATAGATTCTGAGTTAGCCTCATGCAAGGAAAATGTCCTCCCCGCTGTGCTATCCTCTCCAGCCTGGAGACCTTACTAAAAAAAAAAATTCTCAAGAACTCATCAGTGCAAGATAAAATGCACTTCTAATAGAGACATATTTTATGAATGTGCCATTTATAATTTATAAAACCCTATTTTATTCTGAGAAGTGCAGGGTTATTATTTTCACCTTATTTTAATATTTTTATTTTATGGTTTACCTCTTTAAAAAGATACCTTTCAAAATAGGATTTTTTTTTTCTTTTTGAGTCACACCTGGCGATGCACAGGTGTTACTCCTGGCTCTGCACTCAGGAGTTACTCCTGGTGGTGCTCAGGGGACCATATGGGATGCTGGGAATCGAACCAGGGTCGCCTGCGTGCAAGGCAAGCGCCCTACCCGCTGTGCTATCTCTCAAGTCCCCCTCAAAATAGGATTTTTAAAGCCAATAATACTGTACAATACTATAATAAATACAATACAGTGCAATAATAATAAGGTATATTGTGATGATAGTCAAGACGGCTATAAATTTTATATGTGTGTAAATGTGTGTACATACACTGGTATTTAAATTGTAAACTGTCTTTCTGTAGTTCATCGATTTGCTCAAGTGGGTCCAGTAGTGTCTCCATTTTGAGACTTCTTGTTACTGTGTTTGGCATATTGAATACTTTTGGTAGCTTGCCGGGCTCTCTGAGAGGGGCAGAGGAATCAAACCCAGCACGACTGGACTGGCTGCGTGCAAGGCAAATATCCTACCGCTGTGCTATTGCTCCAACATTTAGATTGTAGTTGTATATTAATCTTTGTTGACATAAAATGATCAGATTGTATTCCTAAAGTTTAACTTGTGTTATTTAAAGTGTCATTATTTTATATGGATACTGCTGAAAACGGATTAAATTGTATTCTATCAAGAAGAAGATAAAGAGATATTCTAGGTACTAATTTTCTGCGGATCCCATGTCCCTTGTTAATAAAAGACAGTGCAGTGGGTTAAAAGAGCAACCAACCAAAAAAATCTTCATTACTTCTCAGTCTCTAGCAATGTGGTTCCAACTTCCTCACTTTCAGAATACATGGAGAAATTTGGCTCTATCTACTGAAGGCTTGGTTATCAGAATAGATGCAAACAAATCCGACACAGATAGTTCTTCAGTGTAAAAATTAAGCAATTTAGGTACCACAGTGCATAGCAACTTTGGGAACAGGGTCTTACATTCTCTGAACATTGTATGGAAATGAGAGTTACAATCTTTATTAAGATTTTATTTTTAGTGCACTAGTAACTGTAGTAATTTTTTCAGGCAACCTGAACGGAATACCACAGGACAAGTTACTTAAAAAGAGAAACACAAAATAATAGAAGCTTGACTCCCTTAAAAAATTAATGCTATTTGTGTTTTTTAAGAAGTTATTCCTCTCTCTATACACATACACAAATACAAACACACACACATACCTGAGAGACAGAGACAGAGACAGAGATACAGAGAAGAAAGTATGAACAAAATCTAGTGCTACTTTCATCCTATTCTATCAGATTAATGTCTAAATGTAAGTAATGTATTTAATATTATTTACTTCTTTAGAGGATCCATCCAAATTTAGTAATGCCTTAAAATTAAGGATTCCACACATGTATTGTGAGGTTAAAATGATAACATTATGTTCCTTACAAAGATTTTTGTATCACTGTATCACTGTCATCCCATTGTTGATCAATTTTCTGTAGCAGGTGCCAGTAACTTCTCCATTCGTCCTATCCCTGAGATTTTAGCAGCCTCTCTTTACTTGTACTTCCCAATGGAGCCAAATTAGAGGCTCTTTCAGGGTCAGAGGAATGAGACTCACTATTGTTACTGTTTTTGGCATATCGAATATGCCACAGGGAGTTTTCCAGGCTCTGCATTGTGGGTGGGATACTCTCGTTAGCTTGCTGGACTCCCCAAGAGGGACCTTACAAATATTTAGTGATATTAATACATCTGATGTTCAGTACAAAAAATTGGATGTTTTGAGAGATTTTAATAAATATTTGAACTATAGACTAATATATGCTGTAACCCTTGGAGTGGCATGGTTAAGTCATGACAATATTAATAGAAATATGAGTAGAAATATGAATTCATGAAATTAGATTGTCTACTTAAAATTCCTGACAAGTATTCCTTTATTGAGTCCTACTAATGACACTCTCTTCTAAGTAGAACTCCACAGACTAAAATTTTGTTAAGAATCTCCTAGAAGCTTCAATTTTTAGCATGGGAATTATAAAATATCAACAGCAGTTCATTAAACTCAAAATTGAAGTTGCATATGAGAACACTAAATCCCAAATAAATATTTCTTAAATGACCCAATTAATCATTAGTTCATGACGTGATTTTTAAAAAAAGCGTTAGTTGTAAATTCCCAGTTGCTTGCACATGTTGTAATCAATGAAGTTGCTCAGTGGATTGTAGTCCTTGAAGATACCATTAGCCTCAATATCGTGGAGGGTTTTGCCGACCTTGTCTTCAATGTACCTTATGGATTTTGGCCTGATTTTCAGATCTTTAATCTATTTTGATCCGACTTTTGTGCATGGTGTAAAGTCGAGGTCTAAGCCCATTTTTTTTTTTTTTGGGTATGTGGTTGTCCAGTTATGCCAGCACCACTTGTTAAAGAGGCTTTCCTTGCTCCACTTCACATTTCTTGCTCCCTTATCAAAGATTAGATGTTCATACATTTGGGGTTGAGTGTATGGATATTTCACCCTGTTCCATTGGTCTGCGGTGCTGCCTTTGTTCCAGTACCATGCTGTTTTAATTATTACTGCTTTGTAGTAGAGATTGAGGTTGGGGAGGGTGATGCCTCACCATGTCTTTTTCCCAAGAATTGCTTTGCTATTCGTGGGCATTTGTTGTTCCATATGAATTTCAGAAGTGCTTAATATTTCTTTGAAGAATTTCATAGGTATCCTTATAGGGATCGCATTGAATCTGTATAATGCTTTGGGGAGTATTACAATTTTGATGATGTTAATTCTTCCTATCCATGAGTAGAGGATATGTTTCCATTTCCTCGTGTCCCCTTTTATTTCATTTAGTAGCGTTTTGTAGTTTTTATTGTAAAGGTCCTATACCTCTTAAGTTAGGCTGATTCCGAGGTATTTGATTTTCTGGGGCACAATTGTGAATGGAAATATTTTTTTAATGTCACTTTCCTCTGTCTTATCATTTGTGTATAGAAAGGCCATGGATTTTTGGGCATTGATTTTATAGCCTGCGACTTTACTGTACAAGTCTATTGTTTCTAGGAGTTTCTTGGTAGTGGATTTAGGATTATAGAGATATAGTATCATATCATCTGCGAATAGTGAGAGCTTGACTTCTTCCTTTCCTATCTGGATACATTTAATGTCTTTTTCTTGCCTAATTGCTATTGCAAGTACTTCCAATACTATGTTAAACAGAAGTGGTTATAGTGGGCATTCTTGTCTTGTCCCTGATCTTAGAGGAAAGGCCCTTAGTTTTTTCCCCATTGAGGATAATGCTTGCCATTTGTTTGTCTTAAATGACTTTGACTATCTTGAGGAAAGTTCCTTCAAAACCCATTTTGGTGAGAGTTTTCATCATAAACGGGTGCTGCATCCTGTCAAAAGCTTTCTCTGTGTCTATTGATATGATCACCTGGTTTTTATCTTTAGTTTTGTTGATATGATGGATTATGTTGATTGATTTCCCAATGTTAAACCATCCTTGCATTCTAGGGATGAATCCCACTTGGTCATGGTGTATGATCTTTTTGATGAGTTGTTGGATTCTATCTGCTAATATTTTGTTTAGGAACTTCGCATCTGTGTTCATCAGGGATATTGGCCTATAGTTTTCTTTGTTGGTGGTGTCTTTGTTTGCTTTTGGTATTAGGGAGATGTGTGCCTCATAGAAGCTGTTTGGGAGAGTTCCTGTTTTTTCAATTTCCTGGAAAAGCTTGAGGAGAATTGACAAAAGGTCTTTAAATATTTGGAAGAATTCACTAATGAATTCGTCTGGGCCTGCGCTTTTGTTTTTGGGAAGACTTGATTACCATTTCAATATCCTTGATATTAATGGGTCTATTCAGGTGTCCCAAGTCTTCCTGGTCCAATCTTGGAAGATTATAGGAATCCAGAAATTTATCCATTTCTTCTAGGTTCTCTTGTTTCGTGGCATGCAGACTCTCAAAGTAATCTCTTATGATATTTTGAATTTCATTGCTTTCTGTTGTGATGTCCCCTTTTTCATTTCTAATTTGGTTTATTAGGGTTCCCTCTCTCTCTTTCTTTGTGAGGCTTGCTAGTGGTTTATCAATCTTATTTATTTTCTCAAAGAACCAGCTCTTGGTTTCATTGACCTTTCAGATTGTTTTTTTGTTTGTTTGTTTGTTTCCATGTCGTAAACTTCTGCTGTAAGTTTTATTATATCTTTCCTTCAGCCAATTTTTCATTCCTATTCTTTGTCTTTTTCTTCCTTTGGTTTTCTGGGTATATACTCCATTGATTCTTTGAGTAGTTCCTCTGAATTTCATCTCGGAATTCTTTATCGGAGAGAGCATATTTTTGGATAATCCCAGTTGAGGATTCAGGACTCTTTTCTTCGTCCTCTCCTTGTAGTGGAGATTTGTGCTGTTTCTTCATGTTGTTTGGGTTGTCTAGTGGTCAAACCCTGGAATTCACTAGCACTGTTCCCTCTTATTGTGGGTAAGAATTCTGGGTAGGGTTGGTCGATGGTGGTCACCCTTCTCCCTTTCTAGAGTTTTACCTTCCTCTCAGGCATTGTTCTTTGGCTTGTGATGGGCATCTAGTGAAGCTTTGGAGGAGATACTCTTTTAATATCGGGCTTGTACAGCTTCTTAAGTACTGGTCTTTTGTTAGAATTTGAGTAGGCCAGTTGATAATAGTTGTAGTTGAGGTGGCCAGGAATTTTTCCACAGAATAAGGTAATAAGGGCTGGGATGAAAGTCAAGAGTGGTGGAAGTGGAAAATGTAAGTGGGGCTGCATGGGCAGCAGCCAGCAGTGGAGAAGGCCATGCCCCACCTTTGAGGAGGCCATGCCCACTTTTAGGAGTCCACGCCCCCTACATTGGTGGCCACGCCCCCAGCCAGTCTAGATGCTAGTCCACAGGCCTGTTGGGTTGTGGCCTGGACTAGTTGGGCTGGCGCTAGCTACAGAAGTGGCGGCAGGTGCCCCAGGCTGTGGTCTCCAGCAGCGGCTGGCTCGGGTCCCCAAGTTTGGGTTTGGGGGCATGACAAGCGGGAACAGACCTGTTGGGAGGGGTGGTAACTATGTATCTATGTATTTTTGCTCACTTGCTTTTTTTATACTTTTGGAGAAGCCTGTGCTCCATCTCGAATATGTATTTTCTCCATACCCTCCTCACCTTCACCCACTCACAACTCCCTGCATCTTCCTAGGCATTTTTTGCTCAATAAAATTTTTTTCAATAATAATAATAATAATAAAAAGGAGCATGTTGTTTTACAAGTGGTGTTAATCTAACCTTCTTTCCAAAAGTGCAGTTCGTTTTGATTTTTCTACAGATTGAAATTTTACTGAAAGTACATTTATCAAACCTGGTGTTATTTCATTTAGCATTAGAATTATTGCCATGCTTATTGAATCAAAACTAGTATTTTTGTCTCTGCATAAAATTATCCTATAAAATTATATATTTTTCTTTAGAATGATTCAGTTTATTCATATATAATTACTTTGAGTCATGATCTTAAGTGTTTTATTAATTTGTACACTTATAAAATACTATACGTCTTCCTTCTAAGTAATATATCAATGTTTTAACTATTGATTTAATTTATGGTAAACAAAAATTAATTATCCCGTTTTTTTCAGATTCATCACATAATTTGCGCAAAGATAATACTTTCGAGAAATGCTTGCGTGTACTCACAGTTAAAAGTGTAAGATCATTCTGCAGAACTTTTTCCCTGTGACAGACTTAAATGAGGATTGATGTTTATAAGAATAATACTAATTCAAATTAAGAAAGTATTTTTTTTCTAAATTTGAAAAAGATTTCATTTCAGATACGTTTATAATAAATCTTGAAGTTGCTAGTATTTGGCTACTAACCATTTTTTCCCTATCGCTTAATCATACAACGAATGAAACTCTGAGAGGTCACTGTCTTTGTTCATGAACAATATGACTTCAATTCCTGTTTCATTCATCATCAAGGTGCCTACACCAAGCAAAATAATTTATTGGAATTCCAAGACTCTCACTTATACATAGAATAAAGAGATCCTCTGCCGTTTTAATTTTCTATAAGGTTTATATGAAACTATACATAAAAGGCATTTAATAATACATGAAACAGAAAAAAACACAACACCTTCACAAAATCACATATTTTAAACCAGACTTGTGTTTCTGTGTGTGCAAAATGGCTTTAGTAAATTTTATTCAAAGTAATTTTGGTTGGACATTGTGAGATTGTATATCTATTAGAGTTAGTGATCAAGGACTGCCATGTTTTACTGCTGTCACTGTCCTCCCGTTGTTCATTGATTTGCTCCAGTGGGCCCAGTAACATCTCCATTGGAGACTTTGTTGTTACTGCGTTTGGCATATCGAATATATCACGGGTAGCTTGCCAGGCTCTACCGTGTGGGTAAGATACTCTTGGTAGCTTGTCAGGCTCTCCCAGAGGGGCGGAGGAATCGAACTTGGGTCAGCCATGTTGGCAGCATGCAAGGCAAACACCCTACCGCTGTGCTATCGCTCCAGCCCATGTTTTACTGCATGTTAGGAAAATAGTAAAAAATAGTAAAAGTCATGAGAAGCATGGTAAAAATCTGTTGAAATTTTGGTAACATTCTTTGGTTTCTATAAGTTTACTGCAAATTATATGATGAATATTTATTTTAAAATACTGAATAGGCCATTTTTTTTTTTGTTTTGCTTTTTGGGTCACACCCGGCAATACACAGGGATCACTCCTGGCTCTGCACTCAGGAATTATCCCTGACGGTGCTCAGGGGACCATATGGGATGCTGGAATTGAACCTGGGTCAGCTGCATGCAAGACAAATGCCCTACCCACTGTGCTATCACTCCAGCCCACAATGGTTTCTTTTATCCTTTTAAATAGATTATCCACTATATATAGCATCCACATTCTAGCAAATGTACTGCTACCCTAAAAATTTCTAGGAGATTTTCCAGGTATATCTTTTGTTCGTATAGAAATAAATTTTTTTTTAAAGTAGTGGTAAGGTAGTGGTAGAATTATGTGATGTAGCTAAATAGAAGTAGCTAAATTTAACATGTGGATGAAAGTGTATCAAGATAATTGCTTCGGCTCTGGAAAGAAAGATGGCGGCCGCACGGGAGCCTTGTGGAAAGCGGGTTTGAGCCGGGCTCGGGGGAGCGGCGGGGACCTCATGGGAAGGGGGGCTTTGTGGGCCGTCCCCCACGCCCCACCGAGGTTGCCAGCTGCCCCCCACGAGCGGCTCTCCGGCACGGCCACGGCCCCGGAGGCACAAGGACTTAGCACAGCGAACCAGCCGCTTGGAGCAGAAAAGCGAATGGACTTGTGTTGATCCGCGCCACCAAGCCTGCCCGGAGGGGGAAGGGCGTTGACCGGCCCGCCCGCTCCTCTCTGGAAAGAAAGATGGTGGCCGCACGGGAGCCTTGTGGAAAGCGGGTTTGAGCCGGGCTCGGGGGAGCGGCGGGGACCTCATGGGAAGGGGGGCTTTGTGGGCCGTCCCCCACGCCCCACCGAGGTCGCCAGCTGCCCCCCACGAGCGGCTCTCCGGCACGGCCACGGCCCCGGAGGCACAAGGACTTAGCACAGCGAACCAGCCGATTGGAGCAGAAAAGCAAATGGACTTGTGTTGATCCGCGCCACCAAGCCTGCCCGGAGGGGGAAGGGCGTTGACCGGCCCGCCCGCTCCTCTCTGGAAAGAAAGATGGCGGCCGCACGGGAGCCTTGTGGAAAGCGGGTTTGAGCCGGGCTCGGGGGAGCGGCGGGGACCTCATGGGAAGGGGGGCTTTGTGGGCCGTCCCCCACGCCCCACCGGGGTCGCCAGCTGCCCCCCACGAGCGGCTCTCCGGCACGGCCACGACTCCAGGGCACAGAAACCAATCTCTTAACTAGCTAACTTTTAATAGAAATTCTTCCAGGGTCAATAAGTAAAATAGCAGAAATTCAAAACATCATTTTATTCTTAAACCAAGTTGTAGAAAGCAAATCATTTCACAACGCTGTTTCAGCATGTCTGATTGGGGGGGGGGGGGTCGTAAACTCTAAACAATAATTGTGCATCTTCTATTGAAATAATCTATCTAGTCAAAGTAGATAGAGTATTAACTAGAACTCATCTGCCTCACAAAGAATTGGGAGGGGGTCTATTGGGGTTCGGGGTTAAAAATGAGTATTGGTAAAGGGAAATGTGTTTGGTATCTACATGACTGAGACCTAAACCCGAAAGCTCTGTAACTTTTCCCACAGTGATTCAATAAATAAATAAATTATAAAAAAAAAAAAGATAATTGCTTCGTCATGGCAAGAAACAAAATGTACTACTGAATGAATATTTTTAAATAGTAATGAAAATCCCCTAATAAGTACCTTTTATTATCTTGGAGATTTATAGAACTTGTTTCCAATTAAGCTAATGCCATTGAAAGGAAAAATAATTTAAAAGATGATTATAATCTGACTTATGAATATTGATTACCTGAGTATCATTTGAGCATCAAATTTTTCTCTGAATTCCTTCATTTATTTTGAGTGAATTTTATTAATTGATGCCATAGTTTTATCCGTGTTTGTTTTATAAACTTTTTTGTATGTCTAGGATGAACTCTTTAAACTGTAATGAATTTTTATAACTTTTTAAAGAGTAAAACAGCTAACTTAGTATTAAGTTTTATGAGCACAGAATTGAGTTTTAGGTACTCAAGTTTTATAGTCAAATACTCTACCCACTGACTGAAGTTAGGTATATGTACTCTACTATTTGGGTACCACAAGACTAGTTACTGAAGTTCACTCTACAATTCACAATTTAAAAGCACAATTTACTTGCTATTTCATCCATTCTATCTGATAGATATATTGATTCTGTAGTCTAAGATTTTTATTTCTTCATTCATTTTGTGATGTCTCTCTACATGTGAGTGAAACCATGTAGTGTGGAATTTTCTTTTTCTGACTTAATTTATGAGTGTAATTCTACATACGTATACCCATGTTGTTGCTGTTACTTATACTTTAAATAACTGAGTACTATTCCAGTACTAGGAAAGGAAGAAGTTTTAGAAAATATATTAGAAAAACACGATACACTACAGCAATAAAACTATTATTTGATTAAAATTGGTAGTCTGAATAAAGAAGATATACAGGTAACTAACAGAAACGTAAAAAGTTGATTATATTCATTAGGAAAATACAAACTGAAAGCAATAATTATATGGAGAATGACTTATCCAAAAGACAGGATACATGTGTTGAAGAGATTTAAGGAAAAACAAAAATGCAGCTCTTATACACTGTTGATAGTAAACTAAATCAGTACAGGCATTATAGAAAGTAGTATTGAAATTTCTTACAAAAAAACAGAAATTACAAATGCTTCATTCTGAGTGTTAGTCAGAGAATAAGAAAACATTATTTTTAAGAGATAATATTTATCACTATGTTTATAAAATCATTTTTCATAGTACCCGAGACTTGAAAATTTTAAGTGAATGTTTACTTTCCAAATATATTAACATACATTAACTTTCTGAGGTAATAAAAATGTTCTGTTTTGTTGGAGATTAGATTATATTCAAGTTTGCTTGTTAAAAGTTATTCTAAAATGAGCTTGTTAGTTAAAAATAAACTCAAGACCTGTACATTTTTAAAAAAATAATTATACTTCTAAAGTAAATAATGCACCTTTGATCTTTAAGAAGAAAACATTTTTATATTTAGCAGAAAAATATTAAGATTGTGACTAAGTGAGTACTTTAAATTGCAAAGTTTGATATGTTTATTGTATTTATAGCTTTAATATAACCCATGTAGATTTCATTATTTTAAGATCAGTTTGGTTAATTATATACATTTTATTTCTCAGATTGTGAATGGCTATTAAAAATGAAAATGACTAAATTCAAAAAAACTATTTCAGGTGTCAAAAATTTTAATTAACTGAGTTATATAGGTTTTTAAAAGATTTTAGTTTGTTCAACTTAGGTTAATTGAACCTTACTTTAAATGCAAGTAAAGTTGATTTTATTTCATTTTCTGATTTTAGAAAAAAGGCACGGCAAATTTCAAAAGTTGAACTTTAAAGGCTAGCAATGCCTACATACTTTTAATTTGTAGTTTTAGTATGTTGAAGCTTAATTTAAAATCTAATAACTCCAAATAATTCTCTCTTTGCACATGACAAGTATAACCAAGGACAAAATTATCAGAAAGTCTAAGTTAACAATGACAAGGACATACTTAAGGAAATTCAACAGTAGTTGTCCAAAATGAGTTACCCCCCAACTCTGCAAAATCACAATGGCATAATTCACTGAAAGTGTATTTTAAAAAGAAATTATGACTCGCAGAATTTGAAGGAAGTTATGACAGAAGTTATGAGGGAAGAGTTATAACATGATGATGTCACATGAAAGTTGTTCAATAAGTAAATAAGAAAAAAAATAACTCATTCCAAGTGGGAACGAACACATTTCTAGTAAACTACGATTATTTATGCCATCTTTAAAATATTTTATCCCTGGGGCTGGAGAGATAGTATAGCGGGTAGGGCGTTTGCCTTGCATGTGGTCAACCTGGGTTCGATTCCCAGCATGCCACATGGTCCCCCGAGCACGGCCAGGAGTAATTCCTGAGTGCATGAACCAGTAGTAACCCCTGTGCATCACTGGGTGTGACCCAAAAAGCAAAAAAAAAAAATAAATAAAATAAAAATAAAATATTTTATCCCAAAAGTACAGTTAAAAATGGATAAGTATTATATTTTCAAGTTAATACCCTAACATTACATTGTGATGTGACAATAATTAAAATGTTTTTGTTATTGATGGTTAAAATAACTGTGATATAATTAGAAATTTTAGTAATAATGATATTATATTTGACTATATTCCCTAAAGTGTGCATTAGTCCTCCCAATTATTTATTCATAACCTTTATTTCTAAAACCAAAAATTGTGAATTTTTTGACCAGAGCCTGGAATAAATTGCTTTATTAAATATAATTAACTAGTGTCTACTTGAGTTGTCAAAATGGAAAATACAGCTTCCTAGTAAATTAATAATTTAATTGAAAATGCTGATTCACAGCAAGAATAAGTTCTTTTAAAGACTAAGTATATAAAATAAAACTTTGATAATGTGATTAATATTTTTCATTTGCAACACAGATGTTGAGTCAGTGTATAGTTCCCTTTTTTGCACATGTTGTACTTGTATCTGTATGTGCTTGTATCTATCTATTTTTTTAATAAATTTACAAAAGTGTATATATTGAAAATAGATACAATTTTAAAGAAAATATTGTCCCCTGTGTTTTTCTCACCAAAGTGATTCTAAAGGTATTTGTTAGTATAATTTGTATAAAAATTAAACTCTGTATACCGATGTCTATATGAAATCAAACAAATCTAAACAAGGATATGACTGTTTGGCTAAAGCTAATTTGTGAAGATTTCACATTTACTTAACTCTCTCAGACCAACTGTTTAATCATAAAAGTGATTCTCAGACTGTGGATTGCAAGCATCAAGGACACAAAACACGTATGCCCAAACTTTACATTAAAAAATTCAGTTGTTCTCATGGGAAACATAGGAGCCATTGTCATGTTTTGTTGATTAATTTTTTATTAAAGAATTTCTCATGAAGTGAATAGAGAATCATGAATAGCAAAACCTCAACAGATGCCGGGTTTTATTGCCATGATTATGGACTATATTACATAAATTCTAAGCTGAATTTTTATAGATGAAGAAATTATTTGTGAAAGTAATCTTGGCAACAAAATGTGGCCTTAAATTATAAAATTATAAAATTATAAAATACAAAATAATTATTTTAAAAGTTGCTCAAAATCCCTACAGGGATTTTGTACATTTTTGTCCAGAAAAATAGAGAGAACATGACTACAATTATATTCATCACCATAATATGATTTGGGGAATAGGGAAAATATCAAATGTGTATTATAAAATGAATGATTGTAATCAGAGTTTCAATCTAGTTATTTTATATCCAGAATTTAAGCTTGTATAATTTGAATTAATTTTAGCTTTCTATTAATATAATAAACTTAAGAAAAGATTGTTGAGGAACCCAGGTATGCAGGACCCGTGGCTGAGATCTCCAAGCCTGCTAGGATTGGGACAGGGCCTCCTCCACCCAGATGACCAGTTTTCCAGTAGCTTGTCAGTCACACCCACAAACTGCCCCCCCCCCCCCCGGTGCCATATAATCTCCTCAATGGCCAAGATCCAAGACTATAAAATGAAGCTCCCAGAAAAGAGTGATATAGTATTTCCTCAAGCATTCACGCCACGCAACCTCTTATATTCTAGCCCACTGATGTAACTTAAGTAGCACACTTGTGTTTGGTTTTAACGGACTTGCTTGTATTCTTGTATATACAGGTTTAAATAGGCCCAGAATGAAATACAACAACCTTCACACACTTCCCTCTTATTGTGGTTGGAAGATGCTCGTTGATTGGGTGGGTGTTTGAATATTATCTGTCATGAACTATTGTGAACTACTTTCTGAAAATAAAATGTATAAAAATCATAAAAATAAAAAATTAGAAAGTTAAAAAAAGAAAAGATTGCTAGTTGACATTTAACAAAATATTGTTATAGAGTAGGAGGTTGAGGGATCAGATAATTAAAAAATATTCAACTGGTCATTTTAAATCTTGTTTAGAAGGGGCATAGCTAGTCAGCAGAAATAGCTAAGGATGAAGACATCTTTATCATCTATCTATCTATCTATCTATCTAACAGCTTTTGTTTAGGGCTGTTAAATAAAAGTTGTAACAGAAAAGATATCTGGTGCTCAGCATGATGTTCTTACATACTTATATCCACAACAGATATTTGGTATAACAGTAACAGTTTTTATATGTTCCTAATCATTTTCTAGAAGTTTTGCTTAAATAGAACATAATGCGATATATTGTATTGTTTGATATGACTGTAGCAGTTCTTTTAAGTAAGATTGTTTTATTCCTATAAAATTGCTTAGAGAAATGTGAAGAGAGAGGAAGTGAGAGAGAAGTATTCAGGAAAGAATGCCTGGCTTCTCCGTGGGTAGGGAACTGCAATAGATATTCATGCCTTCTTAACTGAAGAGAGTATCTGACAGTATTATCATAACTTACTCTCGTCAATTTGGAACCTATGAAGACCAAAACTGTAGCCTTTGAATTTATCAACAAATGGTTACATCTTTAGCAGTGCACATAAATGTACTCATTTTTGAAATATCATTGCTTTTAGTATCTCAAATTTGCAGAGAATTCTCATATTTTATGAAACAGTGAGATTTCACTGGCAAATGGTGGTATTTCAGTTCAACTCAGCTTGCCTTGCACGCTCCTGGACCATGCAGATGATGTGCTAATCCTGGCCACTCTCCACCCCTGATGAGGATACTTGACATTTTATCAATGAGCATTTGTAGGACCAGGGAGAAGCCCTCTTGAGCCTAAGGGCCATCAGCTGCTGAGGAAGCCACTGCAGTTGATTGGTCTCACTAACAATCTCCTTCTAGCTTCTCACAGAACCTACACATTTCCTGTTGCTTCCATGGCTGAGTTTTGCTGCTCCAGTTTTCAGTTTTGTAGTAGAGAAAGAAATACTGTTCTTAAAGACCAACTGAACTTAAAAATTTCACAATACAATATTCCCTTGGAAAATTATAGTTGCTAGTATTTTATGGTTTAATAAGAACAAAGCACTTGTATATCTTAGTGGTATCTTTAGTATTGATGATAAATCATGCCACATACTTTTTAATATTTAGGTTGTATTGTCGAGAGGTATGTGGCATATTTATCAAGGAATCCAACCAAGGTTATTGCTTTCTACCTTGAGCTCTAACATTTTTTTCATTGTTATTTGGCATGTATTTGTATGTTATTAACTCAATAGAGTTATAAAAGTTCATTGTAAAGCTAAAAAGAGAAAATATTCTAAAAAAAGAGGAAATATCCTTTTGTAGGAAAAATACAGTATGCCATAACAATTGAGCCTGGAGTCCAAGGTCTCAGAGAGTTCCGCTTATCTTGTTCTGTGGGTCTTCAGTTGTGCGTGGGTCTCGGCCGGAGCTGCCGCGCGGGTCCGGAAAGCGTCCTGGAGTGGCGACGGCTGGGTAGTGGAAGTCGTGTCCAGACAAGGTCAGCACCCGGCCCAGACAAGGTCAGACCTGAACACCTGAAGAACCTGCTGTCAGTACTCATCAATACACTGGCTCGGCTCTTCACTCGCTACCTGTCTGAATGCAAGGTTCCGTCCCAATGGAAAACCAGCAGGACCGTACTACTGTTCAAGAAGGGAGACATCCATGACATTGGCAGCTATCGCCCGATCTGCCTATTGTCTGTCATCTACAAGTTGTTCACTCGAGTCATCCTGAATAGGATTGGCAGAACACTAGATGAAGGACAACCATGCGAGCAAGCAGGGTTCCACAAAGGATTCAGCACCATCGACCATATCCACACGATAACCAAGCTCATTGAGGTTTCTCGGGAGTTCAAGATGCCGCTCTGCTTAACGTTCATTGATTTAAAGAAGGCCTTTGATTCTGTTGAGACGGAAGCGGTCATTGAAGCCCTAGCCAATCAGGGTGTTCAAGCCCAATACATCAGGATCCTCCGTGAGCTGTATTGCGGATTCACTACCAGGATCTCACCATTCTACAAAGAAGTGATCGTTGATGTCAAGAGAGGGGTGCGGCAGGGTGATACCATTTCACCGAAACTCTTCAGTGCCACCCTCGAGAACATCATGCGACGACTGGAATGGGAAGGAATGGGAGTGAAGATAGATGGTCGGCAATTACACCACCTCCGCTTTGCTGATGACATTGTTTTAATAACACCAAACATCAGCCAAGCGGCACAAATGCTGGCCGACTTTGACCGTGAGTGTGGAAAGGTAGGACTACAGCTGAATCTTACGAAGACAATGTTTATGAGAAACAGCCTTGTTCCTGACGCCCCATTCGCTCTCAATGGAACGACCATCTCCGAATGCAACAGCTATGTGTACCTAGGTCGAGAGGTCAATATGACAAATGACCTGGCACCCGAGCTGCGCAGGAGGAAGAGAGCGGCTTGGAACGCCTTCAAGAACGTCGAAGAAATAGCTAAGAGGACGAAGAACCTCCGGCTCCGGGCACATCTCTTTGATTCCACTGTTCTTCCTGCATTAACATATGCCTCAGAGACCTGGGCCCTACGCAAACAAGATGAGAACGCCATTCAGGTCTCCCAAAGAAGAATAGAAAGAGCTATGCTTGGAATATCACGTTTCACTCAAATGAGAGAACGAATCCGGAGTTCTGACATCCGTCGACGATCAAGGATCAGGGATGCTGTCTCATTTGCCAAGGTGTCGAAAATCAGATGGGTTGGTCACGTAATGAGATTTAAAGACGACCGTTGGACTAGAGCTGTTACTGATTGGATTCCACGGGATGTCAAGAGACCGCGTGGCCGCCCACCTACCAGATGGTCAGACTTCTTCGTCAAGATCATGAATGATCGGTTTGAGGCCCTTCATGTTCCCGGAGCGAACAGATGCCATTGGGCTACACTAGCACGCGACAGGGACAAATGGAGACGTTACTGGCACCCGCTCGAGCAAATCGACGACTAACGGGAAGTTAAGTGATTTAAGTGATTTAAGCCATAACAATTAGATCAGGAATGTCTTTAAAAGGCTCTTAAAAAAGATGAACAAGCAAAGACACCACAGTGTTTCAGTGCCATGTCATGTGATATTGTGCCATGGTTGTCAGACATGTCACTGAGGAAGGATCTCCCGATCAACGTAATTAAGGAAAAGTATGTTGAACCAAATTTGAAAGAAGATTAGGTAATGCATTTAGTATTAATTAGTCCTCAGAAATATCCAAACGTATCTAAATTTGTTGACCTATCTGAAAATTAGTAATCACTGAAATGAAGCTTCTTCAAAAGTCTGAGTGCTAAATTTGGATTGCTGCTTACCAATTCAATAATGTCAATCATACTCAAAACTTGTGATTCGTCTTGAACAAAACAATAATAGAATTTTCTTTGACAAATTCTTATATTTTTCATTTCATAGTTAAACTTGATTTCTTATATGACAATAATTAAAGGAATAAATGTCTATATCTACATATTAAAATATGTATACTTTTATGTTTACATAAGTATATATGCACAAATTATATCTCTCAGGGGAATAATTTGGAAGATAATTTTATCTGTTTATTTGTTTATTTTATATATGACATTTTCCCCATACCTTGTCTCTTGGGAAGTTGAGATCTAGACTCTGTGCCAAATATGGTATGTCAGAGAAGACCCAGATTTCTTCAATGACTTTACCAGCACTTTCAACAGTATTTTTAATTTATTTTTTCTGTTTTACAATTGTTACAGAATTTTATTTTTAATTGATAGGTGTATTAATGAGGTTTGCCTTTTAGTTAAATTAAACACTGTTTGCAAAATTTCCTTGGCGAATTCCACTGCAAGTCCAAAAGAAAGTATAGGCAGTAACAAGTGTGCTTCATTACACTTTTTAAAATAAAAATAACAAATATATTTTTCTTAATACTAATGGCATGACTTTATGAATGAATAATTTTAATTTAATTTTAATATTCTAATGAATACATCTAAAATTAATAACTTCATTCGAGTTTTGATAAATTTATTTAAAGTGGTTAATGACAAGCTTTGAAGAGAGATTAGACAGAGATAACTCAATATACATTAGCACTATTATGATATCCAAGTTTTGGGAGATATTAAATGTTCTTATATATAACATAATTATCTAAATCTGTCACATCTGATGGAGGCAACACATTCTCAAACATGTTGCTCGCCTTCCCACTTCATTTGGAGAATTTGGAACTAACTTGCATTTCCTTTGCTTTGTTGAATTTTAAACATAGATCAGGTTACAATAAGATGATCATCTTAGTGTCAGTCCTGTCCTTTTCTTAGAATGAGTAATATTTGATGATTGTCATGGGCTAGACTGAAAGCATTTCAAAATCCATGGATCCATGAAGTTCAGTAAGGATTTTTCAGAAGTTCCTCCAACCAGAGTTTTAGAATTCAGTCAAAGTGTCAATGACTTTTCCACATGTGTGTAGAGAAACTTCCAGAAACCAGGTAAAATCCAGTTTCTAATGGAATCTGTATCATGTAGAGGTAAAAAGACAATTAAAACCAAATATAGGTCAAAGAGATAGTACTTCATGTAGGGCATTTTCCTTGCTTTGCTGACCCTGGTTTAGTCCCTAGCAACCTATATGGTCCCCCAATAACTACCAGGAGTAATTCCTGAGTAAAAATCCAAGGGTACAAAAACCCTGTAGCACTGTCCTCCCATTGTTCATCAATTTGCTCCAATGGGCCCAGTAATGTCTCCATTTTGAGACTTGTTGTTACTGTGTTTGGCATATTGAATACCTCACAGGTAGCTTGCCAGGCTTTGCCGTGTGGGTGAGATACTCTCAGTAGCTTGCTGGGCTCTCCGAGAGGGGTGGAGGAATCAAAACGGGCTTGGTGGGGCTGGCTGCACGCAAGGCAAATGCCCTACTGCTGTGCTACCGATCCAGCCCAATGGGTGTAGCAACAAAACTGAAAAAAATTAAACAAATAAGAATACATTATTTAGGATGAGTGAAAGATAAAAAATGAGGAATCAATATGAAGACTGAGAAGAATGCCAAAAGAAGGACTGTTTTCTCTCCATTGACCACAGAATCTCACTTTTTGATTTCTCAGCCAAATGACAAAATAAATTAGTCCTCTATCAAGTTCAGAGGATACATAAAAAAAACCCTATTTCTACTGAGGGAACTTTGTCTACTTCTAAAGATAGAGGTAAAATATCTCATTCCTGTCTTATTTCTTATATTGAAAGACCTACTCATAGATAAATTTCTGCAAAATGAACTTCCCTTCAATTTCTGCTCCATAAAATGAATTAGTATATGAGTAATAAAGTCATATGAAGTCCTCTGATTGTATGTTTTTATATGGAGAACTTGTGATTTGTTTTGTTGCATAAAAGAAATTTTTATTAATGAACCAGATAATGAAGGTGTAGGCACTTTATGTCAATGTGGCCAATGTAGGTTAGATTCCTGGATGATTTAAAGTTCCAACATGTTCAGATATGATCTTTGAGCACAGGTGAATATGCCAGCCCCCCAACACACAAACATACACACACACACACACATAAAACATAGTTATTTGTATCAATAGCTGCAGAAAATTTATTAAAACTGAAAAATTTTAAGAGGGAAATTTTATACCTGTTATATGGGAACTTAACTACAAGGATTCTATTCAATTCAGCTTGGGGATCTTTCTCTCTCTCTCTCTCTCTCTCTCTCTCTCTCTCTATCACACACACACACACAATTCCTCCCTCCATTACTAAGAGTAAACAAAAGATTACATACATCAACCCAAAGAATGTAACACAGTAATATTTAGTTCACTTGATCACTTGATCACTTGCCATCCCATTACACATCGATTTGCATGAGTGGGCAACAGTAATGTCTCCATTCGTCCCTGTCATATGCTAGCATAGACCAATGGCATCTTCTCATTCTAGAAGATGAATGAAGAGTCTCAAACCTATCATTCAGGGTCTTGACAAAGAAGTCTAACCATCTGGTAGGTGGTCAGTCACGTGGTCTTTTGATATCCAATGGAATCCAGCAGTCATCTCCAAATCTTATTACGTGTCCAGCCAAGCTGATTTTCGCTGCCTTGGCAAAAGAGACAGCATCCTTGATTCTAGACCATTGATGGAGGTTGGAACTCTGGATTCTTTCTCTCATTTGAGTGAAATGTAACACTCCAAGCATAATTCTTGCCATTCCTCTTTGGGAGACATGAATAGCATTCTCATCCTGTTTTCATAGGGCCCAGGTCTCTGAGGTGTATGTTAGTGCAGGAAGAACAGTGGAATCGAAGAGATGTGCCTGGAGCCAGAGGTCCTTCATCCTCTTAGCTTTACTTTTACACTCTTGAAGGTGTTCCAAGTCACTCTCTTCCTCCTGCACAAATCAGGTGCCAGGTCATTCGTCATGTTGACTTCTCGACCTAAGTACACATAACTGTTGCTTTCAGAGATGGTCGTTCCGTTGAGAGCAAATGGAATGTCAGAACGAGACTGTTTCTCATAAACATTGTCTTTGTGAGATTCAGCTGCAGTCCAACTTTTTCGCACTCATGGTCGAAGTCGGCCAGCATTTGTGCTGCTTGGCTAATATTTGGTGTTATTAGAACGATGTCATCAGAAAAGCGAAGGTGGTGTAGTTGCCGACCGTCTATCTTCACTTCCATTACTTTCCATCCAGTCATCGCAAGACATTCTCGAGGGTGACACTGAAGAGTTTCAGTGAAATGGTACCACCCTGCCGAACCTCTCTCTTGACATGGATGATCACTTTGTAGAATGGTGAGATACTGGTAGTAAATCCGTAATACAGCTTATGGAAGATCTTGATGTGTTGAATTTGAATGCCCTTATTGGCTAGGGCTTCGATGACTGCTTCAGTCTCAACAGAATCAAAGGCCTTCTTTAAATCAATGAACGTTAGACAAAGCAGAATCTTGAACTCCCGAGAAACCTCAATGAGCTTGGTCATCGCATAGATATGGTCTATTGTGATGAATCCTTTGCAGAACCCACTTGCTCACATGGCTGTCCTTCATCTAGGGTTTCTGCCAATCCTATTCAGGATGATTAGAGTGAACAGCTTGTAGATGGCAGACAATAGGCAGATGGGGCGATAGTTGCCAATGTCGTGGATTTCTCCCTTCTTATACAGTAGTATTGTCCTGCTGATTTTCCATTGGGACAGAACCTTGGATTCAGACAGGTAGCATGTGAAGAACCAAGCCAGTGTATTGATGAGTACTGATGGCAGGTTCTTCAGGTGTTCAGGTCTGACCTTGTCTGGGCCAGATGCTGTTCATTTCCTTACGGACAAAATGGTGTGTCGAATTAGGAAGAGAGAATATTGGGAATGACATATCCATCCTGCGGAATTTGGTATGTGGGCAGGTCGTGGCTATCAAAGGGATCTGAGTAGAAGTCATGGATAATTTTCTTTATTGCCCTTCTGGAACATGTAATAGATCCATCAGGAGATCTATTACATCGGAGAGCAGTCAGGTCTTGTACTTGGTGATAGACAGGCTGGTATTTTGAATGCTTTTTTCCAGCTTCTGTCGCATCTACCAGCACTGTTGCTCTTCTCTCTTTGAGGTCTTCCTTGAAAGCTCTCTGCACTGCTTTGCGAGCTTAGATGTTCACTTGTGGTTGCCTGAGGCATGTGCCCAGCCACGTTGGCCAGTAAGCTCAAGAGTCTTCAAAGATAGGCTTTTTTTTGTGGCTCTCTCTTTGGCATTCTTCGCACAATCATGGACGTGCTGAATCAGTTGATCGTATTCCTCGTCAATGTTGTCAGCGATGGCATCTTCCCATGTTGCCGTAATAGTGCCAAAGAGCTCTCACAAAGACAATGTTTATGAGAAATAGTCTCGTTCCTGATGCTCCATTTGCTCTCAATAGAATGACCATCTCCAAAAGCAACAGTTATGTGTACCTAGGTCGAGAAGTCAATGTGATGAATGACCTGGAACCTGATTTGTGCAGGAGGAAGAAAGTGGCTTGGGATGCATTCAAGAGCGTCAAAGAGGGCCTAAAGCAATAGCACAGCGGGTAGGGTGTTTGCCTTGCATGCAGCATACCCGGGTTTGATTCCCAGCATCCCATATGGTTCACTGAGCACCGCCAAGAGTAATCCTGAGTGCATGAGCCAGGAGTGACCCCTGTGCATTGCTGGGTGTCACCCCCAAAAGAAAAAAAAGTAAAAAAAAAAGAGCATCAAAGAAATAGCTAAGAGGTCGAAGAACCTCCAGCTCTAGGCACATCTCTTCGATTCCAATGTTCTTCTTGCATTAACATACGCCTCAGAGATCTGGGCCTTACAAAAACAGGATGAGAACGCTATTCAGATCTTCCAAAGAGGAATCGAAAGAGCTGTGCTTGGCATATCATGCTTCCCACAAGTGAGAGATAGAATCCAGAGTTCCAACCTCCATTGACGATCAAAAATAAGTGATGCTGTGTCGTTTGCCAAGGCATTGAAGTGAGCTGATCTGGATACGCAGTGAGATTTGGAGATGATCACTGAACTAGTTCCATTACCGACAGGATTTAACAGGACATCAAAAGATCCTGTGGCCGCCCCCATACGAAATTGTCAGACTTCTTTGTCAGGAACAATCGGTTAGAGGCTCTTTGTGTTCTGGAGTGAGCAGGTGCCATTGGGCTACACTTACAAGTGACAGGGATGAATGGAGATGCTACTGGCGCCCACTCAAGCAAATTGATGAGTAATGGGATGTCAAGTGATCAAGTGACCTTATAATTTCTAGGAGCATCACATTTTTTCATGTGATGACTCCCTGATTATCTTTTTAAGTGTTGAGGAAGATATAAGTTCACTAAGAGTAGAAGTTAGCCAACAGGTGGGAATTCAGAAGTGTCTCCCGAATTTCACTGAGGAAAGGACATCTTGATCTTTTTGCTAAATTGGCTGAAACTGAAAAGTGTCTTCCATTATCATGACATCAGGAGAGAGAGAAAGATAAAAAATATCAGAAATAATCTATTTGCATATAAAAATGAAGTGCACTTTTGTGCACTGTATAGATATTTAATCCAAAATGATTTAATGAAATGCTTAAATTACAGGTTTTTTTGTTTGTTGTTCTAGGCCACAGGTGGTGGCATACAGAAGCTACTATCTATTATACCTTTGAGAGGCGTTTCTAGTGTTCATGACTTCCTACATGCAGTGCATGTGCTTAGTCTTCTGAGCCATCACTCTGATACTTGCTCTCCAAAATGTTTGCTGGGAAGGATCCTGGAAGCAGTCCTCAAAGGTGTCCAATCAAGAAACTGAGCTTCTTTTTCTATGCAAGGCCCTCAAGATGCATTGCTGCTTAGACATTTTGGTGTTTGGTGGCCCTTTGAACATACTGGAGGAGTTGAGGAGGTTGCATATAACATATCAAATGTTGGGCAAGAGTTTCCAGGGCTAGAACTTAGTGAAGTTTAATAGTAGGTTTCTTTTTTTTTAATTTAATCACCATGAGATACAGTTATAAAACTTTCATGTTTGAGCTTCAGTCATACAATGATCTAATGCCCATACCTTCATTAGTGCACATTTTCTACCACCAATGTCCCCAGTATCCACCCCATCCTATCCTTTCCCCTGCCTTTATGGCAGACAATCTCCCCCATACTCTTTATCTATTTGGGGCATTATGGATTGCAATACACATACTGAGAGGCATTCGTGTTAGGGCCTTTATCTACTTTGGGCACACATCTTCTATTCAGAACTATCCCATCAACCATCACTGGGATCATTGATCCCTTCTCTATTCCAGCTGCCTTCTCCCCCAACTCATAAGACAGACTTCCAACCATGTAGCAATATTCCTAACCCAGTCTCATATTATATTATTTTATATCCCACAAATGAGTGTAGTCATTCTATGTCTGCCCCGCTTTTACTGATTCCTTTCACTTAGCATGATACTCTCCATGATCATCCAATTATAAGCACATTTCATGACTTCATCTTTCTGAGCAGCTGTATAGTATTCTGTTGCATAGATGCACCAAAGTTTCTTTAACCATTCATCTGTTTTTGGGCACTTGGGTTGTTTCCAGATTCTGGCTATTGTGAAGAGTGTTGCAATGAACGTACAGGTGCAGATGTCATTTCTACTGTGCTTTTTCACTAGTGGAATATGTTCCCAGAAGTGTTATCATGGGGTCATATAGAAGATCAATTTCTAATATTTTGAGGAATATTCATATTGTTTTCCAAAAATGCTGGGTCACTTGGCATTTCCACCAATAATGAAGGAGGGTCCCTTTCTCCCACATCCACACCAACACTGGTTGTTCTTGTTCTTTTTGATTTGTTCCAGTCTCTGTGGTGTGAGATGACATCTGGCTATTTGGATTTGCATCTCCTTGATGATTGGTGATGTAAGGCATTTTTTTATGTGTATTTTGACCATCTGTATTTCTTTTTTGAGGAAGCTTCTGTTCCTTTCTTCTCCCCATTTTTTTCATGGGATTGGAGGTTTTTTCTAGTATAAATCCACTTGTGTCTTTTATATTCTGGATATTAGTACCTTATCTGATGGGTATTGTATAAATATTCTTTCCCATTCTGTGGGCTCTCTCTATATTTTCGTCACTGTTTATTTTGAGGTACAGAAGCTTCTTAGTTTAATGTAGTCTCATTTGTTTATGTTTGTTTCCACTTGCTTGGTCAGTTGTATTTCATCTTTAAAGATTCCTTTAGCTTCAATGTTATGGGGTATACCTGCATTTTTTCCCACGTGCTTTATGGATTCAGGTCTGATATTGAGGTCTGTAATCCACTTTGATCTGACTCTTATCCCTAGCATTAGACAGAGGTCAGAGTTCTTTTTTGTAGGTAGCTGTCCAGTTTTTTTTTTTTTTTCAGCAACACTTTTAAAGTGCCTTTCCTTGTTCTACTTCACATTTCTTGATCCTTAATCAATCATTAAATGATCATATATTTGAGAGTCTACAACAGAATATTCAACTCTGTTTCTTTGGTCTGTGGGTCTGTTTCTAGCCCAATACTATGCTATTTTAATTACTACTCCTTTGTAGTAGATTTTGAAGTTGGGGAAGGTTATGCCAGCGATCTTCTCTTTCCCAAGGATTTCATTAGCTATTTGTGTGAGTTTATTTTTTCTATATTAATTTCAGGAGTGTTTTGTCGATTTCTTTGAAGAATATCATTGATATCCTTCTGGGAACTGTGTTAAATATTTATAGTGCTTTGGGGATTATTGCTTGTCCCTCTCCTCATTAGATGCATGTCCTTTCAGGAGTATGAGTTCTTCCTGATGCACAGATCCCTTGATCAAAAATAAATTGGCTTCACTGTCTCTTGTGACCTCTTCAGTCAATTCTGATACCAATTCTGGTATCAATATGGTCTGATACCAAAATGACCACCCCAGCATTTTTGAGGGAGTTGTTTGACTGTAGAGTTGTTTTCCAGCCTTTGACTTTGAGTCCGTGATTGCTCTGATTGTTCAGAATGAATCCAGTGTTTGACAATGTCAAGGATGTGGAACATACTCCTGTGTCAAATTGGATACATAGCTTCAGTATAAAAATTTTAAAATTTGTCTACAAAGACTAGAGAGATAGTGCAAGGTATAGGATACTTGCCTTGCACACAGTCAACCCTGGTTCTATCCTTTCCCCCAAAGATAGTCCCCCAAGTTTGCAAGTACTAATCACTGAGTCTACATCCAGGGCTAACCTCTGAGCACTGTCAGGTGTATCCCAGCAGAACGTTCGGTTAAATTTTCTGATCCATCATATCACTCTTCTAATTGGTGCATTTAACTCATTAACATTGAGAGAGATTATTGTTATGGAGTTTTATCTCATCTTTCTGCCAGAATTTGGTGTACTTGAGAGGCTTGTCTTAAAGTATCCCATTTAATTGTTTTTGTAACCATAATTTTGAGTCTATGAGTTCCCTGAGTTGTTTGTGAAACTATGTGTTGTTCCTTCTAATATGAATGAAGTTCTAGGTGTTTATTTCATTGAGTTTTTTCACTATATTCCACCAGTGTCTTCTGACTCTGAGGGTTTCATCAGGTAAGTCTACTGTAAATCTTAAGGATGCTCCGTTATAGATAATTTTTTTCATTGGCATTGCTGCTTTCAGAATTTTATCTCTGTCTAAGGTTTTTGTCATTCTGACTAGGATGTGTCTTTGAGTATTTTTATTTGGATTTCTTCTATCTGGTACCATTCGGGTCCCCTGAATCTGGTCGGATGTGTTCTTTGGCTCTGGGAATGTCTTAGCAATGATGTCTCTGACAGTTTCTTCTTCAATCGGATTTTCTTCCAATCCTTCTTGGACTCCAATGACTCTTATGCTATTTATCTTGGCTTCACCCCAATTTTCTCTTGACATCTGTTGCTTCATTTTTTTTCTTTTAAATTGTTTATTAAAATATTACTTATGATTCTTAAGACTTTTTTTTATCACCTTGGGAAAGGTTACAAAGCTTTCAGGTTTAGGTCTCAGTCATGCAAATATCAAACACATTTCCCTTTACCAATACTATTTTTTTTACCATGAAGAACCCCAATGAAACCCCACCCCCCACCCCTCCCAGTCCCTGTGGGGCAGATGAATTCTAGTTAACACTCTATCTGCTTTGATTAGATTCATTGTTTCAATAAAAGATTCACCACTATTATTTAGAGTTTACCCACCTCCCCCAAATCAGACATGCTGAAAAAGCATTGTGACGTGATTTGCTTTCTACAGCTGGGTTCAAGAATTAAATGTTGGTTTTGGATTTCTGCTATTTTACTTATTGACCCTGGAAGTATTTATACTGAAAGTCAGATAGTTAAGAAATTGGTTTCTGTGATCTGGAGTCGCGGCCGTGCTGGAGAGCCGCTAGTTGGGGGCAACTGGTGGCCTCGGTAGGGCGTGAAGGGCGGACCAAAACGCCCCCTTCCCATGAGGTTTTAGTCGCCCCCACTCCCCCGGCTCATACCTGCCGTCCACAAGGCTCCCATGCGGCCGCCATCTTTCTTTCCAGAGAGGAGAAGGCGACTGGGGCAACACCCTTTCCCCTCCGGACAGACATGATGGCCTGGATTAACGCATAGTCCTTTCACTTTTCTGCTCCAAGCTGCCGGGTTCTGCATTAAGTCCCTGTGCTTCTGGGGCTGTGGCCATGCTGGAGAGCCGCTCGCGGGGGGCAACTGGTGACCTCGGTAGGGCGTGAAGGACGGACCGGAATGCCCCCCTTCCCATGAGGTTTTAGTCGCCCCCACACCCCCGGCTCATAACTGCTGCCCACAAGGCTCCCATGCGGCCGCCATCCTTCTTTCCAGAGAAGAGAGGGCGAATGGGGCAACACCCTTTCCCCTCTGGCAGACTTGATGGCCTGGATTAATGCATAGTCCGTTCACTTTTCTGCTCCAAGCTGCTGGGTTCTGCATTAAGTCCTTGTGCTTCTGGGGCTGTGGCCGTGCTGGAGAGCCGCTCGTGGGGGGCAACTGGTGGCCTCGGTAGGGTGTGAAGGACGGACCGGAACGCCCCCCTTCCCAGGAGGTTTTAGTCGCCCCCGCTCCCCCGGCTCATGCCTGCTGTCCACAAGGCTCCCATGTGGCCGCCATCTTTCTTTCCAGAGAGGAGAGGGCGAATGGGGCAACACCTTTTCCCCTCCAGCAGATTTGATGGCCTGGATTAATGCATAGTCCGTTCACTTTTCTGCTCCAAGCTGTTAGGTTCTGCATTAAGTCCTTGTGCTTCTGGGGCTGTGGCCGTGCTGGAGAGCCGCTCGCGGGGGGCAACTGGTGACCTCGGTAGGGCGTGAAGGACGGACCGGAATGCCCCCCTTCCCATGAGGTTTTAGTCGCCCCCACACCCCCGGCTCATAACTGCTGCCCACAAGGCTCCCATGCGGCCGCCATCCTTCTTTCCAGAGAAGAGAGGGCGAATGGGGCAACACCCTTTCCCCTCTGGCAGACTTGATGGCCTGGATTAATGCATAGTCCGTTCACTTTTCTGCTCCAAGCTGCTGGGTTCTGCATTAAGTCCTTGTGCTTCTGGGGCTGTGGCCGTGCTGGAGAGCCGCTCGTGGGGGGCAACTGGTGGCCTCGGTAGGGTGTGAAGGACGGACCGGAACGCCCCCCTTCCCATGAGGTTTTAGTCGCCCCCGCTCCCCCGGCTCATGCCTGCTGTCCACAAGGCTCCCATGTGGCCGCCATCTTTCTTTCCAGAGAGGAGAGGGCGAATGGGGCAACACCATTTCCCCTCCAGCAGATTTGATGGCCTGGATTAATGCATAGTCCGTTCACTTTTCTGCTCCAAGCTGTTAGGTTCTGCATTAAGTCCTTGTGCTTCTGGGGCTGTGGCCGTGCTGGAGAGCCGCTCGCGGGGGGCAACTGGTGGCCTCGGTAGGGCGTGAAGGACGGACCGGAATGCCCCCTTCCCATGAGGTTTTAGTCGCCCCCACACCCCCGGCTCATACCTGCTGTCCACAAGGCTCCCATGTGGCCGCCACCTTTCTTTCCAGAGGGAGGAGGGCGGAAGGGACCAACACCCTTTCCCCTCCGGGCAGACATGATGGCCTGGATTAACGCATAGTCCTTTCACTTTTCTGCTCCAAGTTGCTGGGTTCTGCATTAAGTCCTTGTGCTTCTGGGGCTGTGGCCGTGCTGGAGAGCCGTTCGTGGGGGGCAACTGGTGACCTCGGTAGGGCGTGAAGGACGGACCGGAACGCCCCCCTTCCCATTAGGTTTTAGTCACTCCCGCTCCCCCGGCTCATGCCTGCTGTCCACAAGGCTCCCATGTGGCCGCCATCTTTCTTTCCAGAGAGGAGAGGGCGAATGTTGCTTCATTTTGAGGCACTTTTTCATTTTCTGCTGTTGTCTAGAGAACCTCTGTACCTCAACTTGGAGCTCACTGATTCTGTCCTCAGCGCTGTTACTCTGTTGCTGAAAAACTACTGAGTTTTTCAATTCTCCTACCAGGTTATTTAGATCTGTCATTTCTGTTTCTAATTTTGTATTCATTTCTGCTCTCAAGTCCTCTTGTATTTTATTGGCAGTGCATTCTATTGTTTCTTTTAGCTCCCTGTGCATCTTAATAGATTCCTTCTAAATTCCTTATCAGAGAGATTGTCTAGCTCACTACTAATGTTTGGGTCATCTTGACTAGCTTCTTCACTTACTAAGCCTGGTGGTTTTCTGCGTTGCTTTAACTTTGAGACCTGGGTGAGTTGACTTTCATATTCACCATTACTATTGTGTTTTTGATTTAGTATTAATTGAGGTAGGGGGTTAATGAAATATTGGTCTAATGTGTTTTGGCAATCAGGCTGCCTAGTGAAAGGTCTACATAAGAAGCTAATTTATAGTTCTTATGGAGTACAGAGAGGGAGATTAATTTGAGGCCGGATTAGTGGCTGCGTCTCCAGAAACCACTCCCTCTGGGATTCTGATCTATAATTAGAGTGTTTTCCGTTCTTGCAGCTGAAAACACAAGTTAGGGATTGTAAGGTTCCTAGGGACCTTGAGAAAAATTCCAGAGCTAAACTTTGCTAATTAGTAATTCTTCCTTACCTGCCCCCTCCCTGGTAAAGCCTTGAGATAAAAATTGTGTCTCTCCATTTGTTGACTCTTCCTAATCGGGATGTAAATTCTGTCTCCATTTGTTGACCCTTCCTTATTGGGTTGTAAATTCTGAAACCATTTGTTGGCCCTTCCTTATATGTTACCTCTGTTAGGAACTTTTCCCTTGTCTGCCTTCACCAGAATGCAGGAGCCATGAGCTGAGAATCAAAGGGAGCCACGTAAACGTAGAAGATAACCAAATGTCTGAGTTACCAGATACCCACTAACCACAATGTCTATGTACGTAAAAGCTGATCTTTGAATCTATAGGCTAAGGATTGATGTACTTTTAAATGGATTGGTTAGAAAGTATATGTTGTTACAAATCTATTGGCTATGAAATGTGCGGGTTTTGCTGTAACAGCCAGTGAAGGCCTACATAAGATCCCCTTTGAAGAAGTTCAGGGTCTTGCCTGATGGCTCAACCCTGGCTAGCCAGTCTTACAATGAACCTTGCTTGCTGTTTGCTGTCTCTGGAGTCTCTTTGTCGTTAAAGGGAGATCACGATCAGCGTCCTAACAGGGATATCTACTCTGGGTTCCAGGGGTCCCACAATATTCTAGAAATAGCTCTGGCCAGAGCTCCCAAGGTAGGTTTCTTCTTTGTAGCTAAAATGCTTGATTTGTTTAGGCAAGATGTTCTAATTTATATGCAATATATGATGTATTAATTTAAGTTCGGGCTGGAGTGATAGCAGAGCGGTAGAGCGTTTGCCTTATAAGCATGCAGATGGCCTGGCTGACCCACATTGGATTCCTCCGCCCCTCTCAGAGAGCCTGGCAAGCTATTAAGAGTGTTTTGCCTGCACAACAAAGCCTGGCAAGCTACCTGTGATGTATTCGATATGTCAAACACATTAACAAGTCTCACAATGGAGATATTACTGGGCCTGCTCAAGCAAATTGATGAACAATGTGCTACAGTGCTACAATTTAATTCAAAATGAGGGGAGAGAAAGGTATATTATGGATATAAGTTGAGACTAAATTCTTCAGAGTAAAGCCTGAATATTCATTGTCTGTAAAATAAAATGTGTGTGAAGTTATACTGATGTAGACATTAAATCTAAACAGTGACTGTTATAGAGAAATCTATAGACAAATTTTCTTGTTTTTCTTTTATTGGGCTACACTTGATAGTCTTCAGAGGTTACCCCTGGCTTTGGACTCAGGGTTCAGTCCTTGCAGGATTAGGGGACCATCTTTTGTGGAAGGGATAGAATCAGGGTTGACTGTGTGCAAGGCAAGTATCCTATACACTGTACTATTACTCTAGTCTCTATAGACAAATTTTAAAATTTCATATTGAAACTATGTATCCAATTTGACACATGAGTATGTTCCACATTCTTTACATTGTCAAACTCTGGCTTCATTCTGAAAAGTTTTGAAGTTTTTACTATCTTCTTCAATAGCTAATTATCTTCTCTCTGTCTGCATTTCCTCTAGACTAAGTGATAGGTTTCCAAATTAACTTGTTTCATGAAATTATTGATTTTATGACTTTGAATCACTATATTATTATTTTCTTTTGTGTTTTTGTGCCACACCTAGGTGTTCTCAGGGCTTAATCCTGTCTATGCTTAGGGATCACTTCTGGCAGGGCATGTGGGACCATATGAGTGCTGAGGACTGAACCCAGAAGGTATTTTTGCTGACAACTGAAAGCTCCTGTAATATATGTCCAGCCCATTTTTTAATATTTGACATACCTAGATCTTTACTCATAATTAAAAATGTTTTACAGAACTGGTATTTCACAATATTAAATCATGCTTGTGATAGATCAGGAGATAGCTTCACTGGTTGAATGTTCACGTTGCATATAGGAGCCCCAGGTTAGACCCGCTACCATACCATGATTCCCCCAAAGCACTACTCGAAGTGATTCCTGACCCCAAACAGAGCAGGGAGTAGCTCAAAAGCACAGCCAAGTAAGATGTGACCCAGCAAGAAAAACAAAAACAAAGTTAAATAATGCAGATAATCTGGTTGAGTATTGAAAAAAAAATAAAGTTATATCAATCTGAAACCAATTATATCAGCAACTTTATAAATTTCAGTCTTGTTCTATGTGGATATTTATGCAAATTAATTTTATTGTAAAATTAGTATCATGCTTTATTTTTAATGATCATTTATAAATTTCTCCATTTTTAGTTGAGCTAGTATAACATGCAAATACCATTATTATGTTGGTTCTTTGCATCTCTGATTACTCTTTTATAGTATTATCTAACTGTGGACAAACAATGGCAACTTTATTACACATATAGTCCAATATATTTCAGCGATGAACAAATTTGGAGGGACAAATTCTATTTTAAAGTCACACTTCTGGAACTTTATCTCCCTCAGGAAAGGAATCTGAAGTTAAAGAACTTCCCCGTGGATTTTCTGTATTCCTCCATAAGATGAGGAATACAAAGAGACAATGAATTTTCATTCTAATTCTCTGAAACTGTCAGAGAAGGAAATCAGTCTATTTTAGAATGTGTTGTAACAGAAAAGTTTTCATGAGTAGACATATCATTTATCCTTCACAATCCAAGGATTGCTAGTGAGGCAGATCTGGCTTGTACACACTCAATGTCCCCATTAATATTTGCAGGGAGGCACTGACTGATTCAGTATTTGGGGGAAGAAATCTTGCTGGCAATATTTTGTGCCTGACTTGGTTAAGGACTCAATCATTAGTCAAAAATCATTAACTAAAGGAACATCTACTGAGTTTATCCTTGGATGTTTCAGTAAAATCTTGATTGAAGTTACAGAAAAATTCATAGGACTGACTCATGATAGAGAAGAGCTTGCTGCACAAATCATCTAAAATCAATGAAAAATAAAATGCAGAAACACGGTGTTAAGGAGAATCACACTTCTGAGCATAGCTGCTCACATTCTTGTATTCTCTCCTTGATGTTTGGATTCTGCAATAAATTAGACTATATGAGTTTCTAATTCTTAATTTTTTTCTGTCAGTGATTTCTCTAAATATTTTACTTTTACTTGAATTTCCCCCAATTAATTTTTACCCACTTAAATACTTGATATCACTGCTGTCCCAATTTATCAAAGCAGAAAAGAGGTAGAAAAATCTATTCTTCATTTTTCTTTTTCCAGTACATGGAATTCTGCCTCTGGGCACATCCCTAAATCTTTTATTTTCTCTTACAGCCCTTTGACCAGATTCATTCGAAATGACTTCATTTCTCTTCTGGATTTCTGAGATAACCCCAGACAGAACTACAGGCTGTTACTGTACCCTGCAGTTCATTCTCCCTACTGTATATTAGATAACAAATTTGATAAGATATCTCATGATAGATTCTAATGGGATATTTTATGTCTAATACATACTTTTTATATATAACTTTACTACACAAAATAACTTCTTTTGATATCTCAAACTCTACTTGTTAAAATGCTCATTTAGATAAGTGGTTCATGTTAAATACACAATAGAATACTACACAGTTATAAGGAATGATGAAATCAAGCAGTTGTCAGAAACATGGATGAAACTGCAAGACATCATATTAAGAGAAGAATGACAGAAGGTTAAACACAGGATGATATAACTTCTAGGTGGGACTGATAATAATTGGATTGAGGAATGCAATGTTTTAAAGTGTATGCTCTGGTCACATGTCTCCAAGAATTTAGGGAGATAAAGGAAAGAGATAGAGTGAAAGAGACAGTGAGAAGAGACAGATGTGAAGCTGTAAGTTTCCAAGGAAAAAGCATGGGGGCACAGGACTCCTGGGTTCGGTGGCCAAGTGCAGCCTCCCTAGAATGGTCAATGGCCAGGAATGAAAGAAGGACTGGGCAAACAGAGAAACTGTTCCTCAGACTCTTTTGTAGTCAGTTTATTTCTCTCTTACCCAGTTGGATTCCATCTCTCCCTTACAGCACAATCGTAGTGGTAGTTTTGGTCATAGTCCCAGTCATTATCTATTGATCATCCTCATCTGCATAGTCCTCCTCTTTCTCATCTCTAGTCTCCTCTTTCCCTCATCCCCACAGTCCTTGTCATAGTTCTTCTCCCCTCTTGCCCCTTACGGCATAGTTATATAGAAATCAGGAAGGGTGGGGATACACATAGGTGAGGTTTAACATCGACATAATAACAAAAAGAGGTAAGGCCCCTTCTTCAGTGGAAATTCTAGGAGATTTACTCAAGGACAAACTCTCATCTGAGGATTCAGTGCTAGATTACTAGGATATCTGCTCAAGGGCAGGATTCTTATCCAAGGTGTATTGTTTTCTCCTTTCCTCAGCTAGTAATGTATTTAAAAAATCATAGTGAGTTTATGTTTTATAGTATTTCTGGGCTGGAGCGATAGCACAGTGGGTAGGGTATTTGCCTTGCACGTGGCCAACCCAAGTTTGATTCCTCTGTCCCTATTGGAGAGTCTGGCAAGCTGCCGAGAGTATCCCACCCACAAAACAAAGCCTGACAAGCTACTCATGATGTATTCGATTTGCCAAATACAGTAACAAGTCTCACAATGGAGACTGGGCCTGCTCGAGCAAATCGATGAACGAGAGAACAGTGCAGTGCAGTATTTCTAATCATTTTCTATGAACACAGTAAGAGATATATTAAGCTTTAGATTAGATTTTCCTGGGGATATCTCACTATATATCCCAGACTACAGTCCTCAGGCCAAGTTAGTCTTTCCTAACCCCAACAGGGTTCTTCTCCCATTACTTCTTTTAGAGTAATGGCAAAGTTTTTTTCCACTAGCGTGCTCTTAACGTCTTATATTTATGGCCCTTAGCTTGTTCCCTTTTAATGCTGGGATAGCTTACGCTTTACCTGAGTCCATCCAGTCCCTTCACTGCGACACTTCTTTTGGGGTGTTAGGAAGTAAGGGCAACTGAAACTTAAGTCAGGTAAATATGATGGATGCCCAGGAGTAAATGTTATTTTACAGTCAATTAACTGCCATGTTACAAAGTATAGCATCAACTGTCTTCCTGTATTTATACAAAAAGGATATTTCTAAATAAGTCATGCAAATGACATAAAGAAAAGAAAAAAGTAGCATAGGATTATTAGTGCTTGATATAATTAGAGCTTATCGAAAGGGGTATGAAGAACAGGGCACTGTTGTGGGAGTTACTCAATAAACCTAAACTCCCTTTGAAATTAGCGAGGACAACCCAGTTAGTTTTGTAAAAAGAAGCAACAGGAGGCAGAAGTCAAGTGAATTCAGGTACATCAGCAGTGTTAAGCAATGATAGGGCTAAACATATGAATCACAGTCAATAGCACTAAAACCATGAGAGTGAAACTTTAACAACCAAAGGTAAAAAGATGCCTATAAAAAGATCAGGGTGGGTGGCTGTGAGAGTGAACCTGGATACACCGGTGGAGGGATGTTGACATTAGTGGTGAAATTGGTGCCAGAATATGGTATGTCTAAAACTCAACTATGAATAAATTTCTAAATGAAAGTGATTTAATCAAATGTGAAAAAAGAATAGATGTGAGTATATACTATTTTAAAATTAAATGATAGGAATTTTACTTTTAATTTTCTGAGGAACAGACAGAATAAGGGATGAAAAAACAAACTTATAGATACTATATGTGTCAAAAAAAAACAGAAAGAGAGACCTGTGTAAAAGAAGAAGGAGAAAATAAAATATAGGGTACAGGGGTAAAAAAAACTAACTTACATTTAGTTAAAGATAGGATAGTAAAAATAGTGGCTTCATATAATATTTACTTAGATTTAGTATTCACTTTTTTTGTTCGCTGTTTTGTTGTTGTAATTTGTTTTTGATAGCAAACACCTGATGATGTTCTAGGTTTACTTCCATCTCTGTGCTAATATATCACTTCTGGCAATTACCAATTCTGGTTGATAGTTACCATTAGAGTAAGGTAGGGGGGACTGTATGTAGTAGCAGAATTAGAACCTTTATTGGCAAGGTAAATGCTCTATCCCCTGTATTATCCCTTTGTAACAGACAATTGCATCTTTGTAAGATATATTTGCATTGTTTTTCTAATGAAAATAATTTCTAAGTCAGACTGAGTTTTCTTCTTGTACAAAAATGCATAAAGAAGTTTAATCTTATGGTGGAATATGAAAACTAGTTATATGAAGCTGATCAAAATGTAGCATGTCTAAATGTAATGCTGTACATTTCAATTTATACAGTGCTATAACCAAAGCCATGAAACATTTTTGCACCATCTTTTATGTGATGAATCAAAGCTGACAGAATCACATTGTATTCAACTACCTCATTACAGGAAACAATTACATTAACATTTTGTCTTGATCGGAAACTAAGAAAATGTAGGAAATTCAGATAATGAAAGTCTTGTTACTATAACTATTTTGAATCAAGTAAGTTCTGTTGAGACCCCATGCCACTTTGTATACTCATTTCTTATCTTTCTCTCAGAAATAATGTTGTTTGCAGTCTGATCTATTTATTTTTGAACATTTTATCTTTCTTTTACTAACTAGCTAAAATCTTATGTTTTCTATTTCTATTTTACTTATGAAAGCTTCATGAGAGTTCATTTTGCTTTAATCAACTAAAGCAGTATTTTAGCTGTTGAAGAGAATCCTGCACATAAGTGTGTCAATCCACTTAGCAACGATTTACAATCCTGGCTTTATTAATATTAAATTTAAGTATGCAAATATGAATTCTATATTTCAGAAACATATTTGAACATCAAGATATCAACAAATTGGTTGTTCTTTCAGCTCTGACGGAGAGTTTTTTAGGTCTCTCATGGTTATCAATGATCCCCAGATTGTGTGGTTTGTGACAGTATCATACCAAAACGGTCTCATGTCTTATTTGTGTCTACATTCCTCTCTTCTTAGAAGAACTCATCCTATATAATATAATATCACCAAAACGATTGTATCTGCTACTATTGGCAAAATGGATTAAAGAATTGAATTCAACATTCAATTGCCTACAAGAAACACATTTGAATAGCAAACACATACTCAAAGTCAAAGTCTGGAAAAAAACAATTTTTCAAGCAAATAACTCTTGCAAGAAGGTCATTTGGCCACAGTAGTATCCAATGACATAGATTTTAGGCTGAAAACTGTCAGAAGGGACAGAAAAGGCAATTTCTTAATAATCAAGGGAGGTTTACATCAGGAAGAAAATGCACTTCTAAACATATATGCACCCAGTGAGGGACCAGTCAATACTTAAAATGACAACTAACAGACTCCAAGGAGGATATTGGCAGCAACACAATAGTCATTGGAGATTTTGACACCACCTTGTGAACTCTTGATAGATCAATGAGACTAAAATTCAAAAAAGAAATACTGACTTTGAAGGAAGAAATGAAAAAGGGAGAGGGCTAGTAGATATATACAGCTCTTTTCATACCCCCTCCCCAAAACTGAATAAACATTCTTCTCCAGTGCACATGGGACATTCTCCAAGATAAGTCCCATGCTGGGCCACAAAACACACCTCTATAAAATCAAAGTTAAAATAGAGGTTCATCACACATAGAAGCATAGAACCAAATCAAACACCTGAAAATTAGAAATCTTACTACTGAACAATAAGTTGATTAGAGAGGAAATTAAAAATGAAATCAAGAGATTTCTGGAAACATGAGAATTTAGACACAGGCTACCAGAACCTGTGGGAAACAGCCAAAATCAGTATTAAAAGGAAGTTTATTGCTCTGCAAGCATTCATCAGGATGGAAGAAAGGGTCAAATAAACAACTTGAATTCACAGCTTTAGGTCTTAGAAAATGACCAACAAAAGAAAAGTTGCACAGATCAAGTAGGAGGAGTGAAATAATAAAACTCAGATATGAAATTAATGAAATGCAATTCCAAAAAAAAAACAGTCCAAAAGATCAATGAAACCAAAAACTGGTTCTTTAAAAAATTAAATAAGATCGATAAGCCAGTAGCAAGATTCACAAAGAAAGAAAGAGAGAGAGAACCCTAATAAACAAGTCATAAATGAAAGGGAAGACATTGCAACAGAAACAACAGAAATTCAAAAGATTATCAGAGATTACTTAGGAATACTTTATGGCATGAAACAAGAGAATTTTGAAGAAATGGATATATTTCTGCACTGCTATAACCTCCAATGGTTGAACCAAGAAGATTTGGAATACTTTTCCAGGCCTATCACCATTGAGGAAATTAAAATGGTAATCAAAAGGCATCCCCAAAACAAAGGCCAGGCTCAGATGGATTCACTAATGAATTTTTTTAAACTTTAAAGAGGACCTATAGCCAATTCTCTTCAAACTTTTCCAGGAAATTAAAGAAACAAAGAACTCCACAAAAGCTTCTATGAGGCAAATAACATCATGATACCCAAAGAACACAGATACACCACACAAAAAAGAAAACTACAGACCAATGTCCCTTTTGAACACAGATGTAAAGATCCTCAAAAAAATATTAGCAAGTAGAATCCAACTACTCATCTAAAAGATAAAATACCATAATTAAGTAGGATTCTGATTCCTGGTCACTTCCGGACAATTCCGAACTTGGGGGCGCCCGGGCTTCTCTGAGCCGAGACTTGGGCAGGCCACGGCCCGCAGGACGGTGACTGGGCTCGGGCGCCAGCGCGGCAGTCGGCGCCCACCCCGCGGCGCCCCCCGGTCCCAGACAACAGAGAACGCGGAAACAACTGCAGCCGCGAAACGACTTTCGCGCCAACCGCGAGCCCCGGGGAGAACAGTGCAGTCTTTTGCCCCCGTGCCTGGGTGTCCCTCGCCGGGACCCCTTGGAGGGGAGTGGGTTGAGTTTTCCTCCCCGCCCCGACCGGGGCTCCGGCAGCCGAAGACCTCCAGGACCAGCCACCACCATGCTGAGACTACTCTCCGCACACATGAAGGTACTGGCAGAGGGACAAAGCCACGCGGGTTCCATGGCCGAGACCTCCAAGCCTACTCAGATTGGAGTCGAGCATCTTCCATCCAGATCCTCCAAATTCCAGCAGGCGGGGGTCACACCCACCACCTGGCCCCCTGGCGCCGTGTAATCCCATCAGCGGCCAAGACTCAGAGACTATAAAATCCAGATCCCGGACGAGAACAGTGCAGTCTTTTGCCCCCGCGCCTGGGTGTCCCTCGCCGGGACCCCTTGGAGGGGAGCGGGTTGAGTTTTCCTCCCCGCCCCGACCGGGGCTCCGGCAGCCGAAGACCTCCAGGACCAGCCACCACCATGCTGAGACTACTCTCCGCACACATGAAGGTACTGGCAGAGGGACAAAGCCACGCGGGTTCCGGGGCCGAGACCTCCAAGCCTACTTGGATTGGAGTCGAGCATCTTCCATCCAGGTCCTCCAAATTCCAGCAGGCGGGGGTCACACCCACCACCTGGCCCCCTGGCGCCGTGTAATCCCATCAGCGGCCAAGACTCAGAGATTATAAAATCCAGATTCCAGAACCGCACGACATCTTATCAGAATTTTTTATTATGACATCTTATTATCTCATTCCTACTTTGGACAAACTTGCAGGCTATCGAATGTAGCCTGTCCGCAGGGCAGAGTCTGGCAAACTCCCCGTGGCGTACCAAATATGCCAAATACCAGTAACAATGATGGGTCTCATTCTCCTAAAGAGCCGTGAATATAATCTCAGGGCTAGGATGAAAGAGACGTTACTGGGGCCTGCTCGAGGCAATCGACGATTAACAGGATGATGAAATGAAATGAAATGAAATGTAGGATTCATCTCAGAGATGTAAGGAAGGTTTAATACTCTCAAGTCAATCAACATATTATGCCATATCAATAAAAGATAAAAAGCATATAATCCTATCAATAGATGCCGAAAAATCCTTTGAAAAGATTCAGCACCTGTTCATGATAAAACTTTTAACAAAATGGGAGTTGAAGAAACTTTCCTCAATATAGTCAAAGCCATCTAATATAAGTCCATAGCAAGCATTACCTTCAAGAGAGAAAAGCTAAAAGCCTTCCCTCTAAGATCAGGTGCAAGACAAGTTTGGCCATTCTCACTAGTTCTATTCAACATAGTACTAGAGGTACTTACCATAGCTATTATGCAAGAAAAGATATCAAAGGAATTCAGAGAGGAAAGGACGACATCACACTCTCAGTATTTTAGATGGCATGATACTATACTTAGAGAATCCTAAAGACTCTTCTAAAAAGCTCATAGAAACAACAGATTTGTATAGTAGTATGACAGGCTACAAAATCAATACCAGAAGTTCTTGGCTTTCCAATATTCAAATAATGAAAGAGAAGAAATAGATCTTAAAAAAATCATCACAATTTTTTTTTTCAGAAATTCAAGTACCTCAAAAGTATCTTAAACAGCCCATGTGCTGGGGGAAATGACAATTGGGATGGAAAAGGAACCACTAATTAAATGATGATCAGAGGGATCGCCAGGATGGGAAATGTGTGCTGAAAGTAAACCAAGAACCAAACACAATAACCTCTTAGTATCTGTATTGCAAATCATAATGCCCCAAATCAGAGAGACGTAAGAAGGATTGTACCTGCCACAGTGGCAGGGAGCAGGGTGAGGTGGGTGTGGCAGGTGGGACACTGGGAAAAATGGTGATGGAAAATGTACACTGGTGGAGGGATAGGTGTTCTAGCATTGTTTGACTGAAACATGATCAATCAAGTTTGTAACTGTATCTCACAGTGATCTAATAAAACTTCTTTAAAAATTATCGTAAAGAGATAAAGGATCTATATAAAGAAAACTATAAAACTTACTCCATAAAATAAAAGAGGACACAAGGAAATGGAGACACATTCTCTGTTCATGGATTGGGAGAATTGACATTGTAAAAATGGCAATGCTCCCCAAAGCATTATACAGATTCAACAGAGTCCCTATAAAAATACCCATTACTTTTTTTTAAAAAATTATCCATGAAATAGACATAATATTCTTGAAAGTTATATGAAGCAATAACTCTCCATGAATATCGAGAGAAATCCTTTGAAAAAAGCAGATGGCAGGCATGACATTGCCCAACTTCAAACTGTACTACAAAGCAGTAGAAATTAAAGAAGCATGGTATTGAAGCAAAACCAGACATGCAGCCCAATGAAATAGAGTCAAATATCCTAACTCAGGCCCTCAAATATTTATATAGCACATTTAATCTTTGATAAGGGAGCAAGAAGTATTAATTGGGACAAGAAAATCCTCTTTAGCTAGTGGTGTGGGAACACTGGTCTGCTATATGTAAGAAATGAACTCAGCCCTTTTTCTAATGCTATGCACAAAACTCAGATCAAAATGAATTAAATACTTCAATATGATACCTTAATCCATAAGGTATATGGATAGAAACAGAAAAAACACTCCATGACAGGAGTCAGGAATTGAGCGTATATTTCAGGGAAGTAATTATATTTACTGCACTTAAAAATCTAATATAATGGATAATATTTATTTTATAGTTCTTTAAACTTTAATTTTGATGATTGATAACATGTTGGGTAAAAAATACATATTCTTACAATATCTTAGTTTCTTTAAATTAATTGCATGAATATTTATTTGCTATGTATAATGAAAATATTATTACTTGATCTCATTTAATTCCTTTTTTTCCAAAAGTAAGTTTAGCATTTTAGCATTAAAGATGCCAATTACATTAGTCTATTCTTTTAATGTAGGAGTACTGCTCCTTATTTGGCCATTAATTAAGCTGATTGAACTGGGAATGAACTCCACATTACTTTTTTTAAAAAATGTTTTAAATGGATATCTTGGTTAGGTCCATGCTGAGACCATGGAGTAAGGTCAGGGGTATGGTGGCTATATTGGATTCTGGAAGCAAGTGGATCCTGGAGGTTCTGCTTGGGTGGGCAAAAGTCAACCCACTCCACTCTGATTTACATAGGTCTGTTCAGCCATGCGCGGGTCCAAGCTTAACTACTATTTTTTATCTCATTCAAGAATTATCTCTAGGTCTCTAAAATAAGCCCAATAAATGAGCTTGTATAGCTGAGTCAGAAGTGATTTGTGGGCATGGCTCCTACATACCTAACTTTTGACCATTTAATTTCTCAGGAAAATTGGTCCCAAGTCTTTGAGGTCTAACCAAAGGCACAACAGCAATTTTGGGGTGTCAGGAAGCCTGAAGGCACCATCAGGCTGCTGATGCACTGGCCCTGCAGTTACAGATTGACCTATTGGCAGCACCATACCCCCCTACATTAGTCTATTTAAAAACAATAAAACTTTTGTTATTCTTGTGTCATCGTGAAGATACTAATCTGAGTATTAATGAATGAGTATTTTCATTACTATTTCTCAATATATTCTATATTTTCTCTTATTAATTTCATGAACAATTAATGACACCAATTTAACTAAGTTAAAATATCGTTATATATTTTAAGCAAATTATGTTTCTTTATGAAGTTTTTTACTTGCTACATATTTTGTAAATATGTGTCATTTATAAAAATTATATTGACTTTGTGTGTGTGTTGTTCCCTGTTTCATATTTTATCTGTATTTGTAATAGATATAATTATATTTTCATACCTTTAGATTTTACCTTGATTGTATCATTTAAGCTTTCTATGTATCACTTGTCATTGCTTGTCATCCCATTGATCATCGACGTATGGCTGTCCACCTACAAGATGGTCAAACTTCTTCATCAAAACCCTGAATTAACGGTTTGAGGCTCTTCATGTTCCTGGAGTGAGCAGATGCCATTGGGCTACACTAGTACGTGACAGGGATGAATGGAGTTGTTACTAGTGCCCACTCGAGCAAACAGATGAACAAAGGGATGCCAACTGATAAGTGACAAATGAAAGTGATGTATGTATGTGTATATATGTGTATATATACACATATATATATTTGTATGGAGGATGGGTGCATACAATAAGAATGGGTGGATGGGAGGAGACACAGCAAGATACAAGGATACACTGGTTGTGTAGAGCTGTGATACATATATATATATATATATATATATATATATATACATATATATGTAGATAAGGTGGAGAACCAAAAAAAAACTGAAATCATAAGATCCAAACCACAACAACCAAAATTAAAAATATACAAGTCATCTGCGAATAGCGAGAGCTTGATTTCTTCCTTTCCTACCTGGATGCCTCTAATACCTTTTTCTTGCCTAATCGCTATTGCAAGTACTTCCAGTACTATATTGAACAACAGTGGAGAGAGTGGACATCCTTGTCTCGTCCCTGATATTAGAGGAAAGGCTCTCAGTTTTTCCCCATTGAGGAAGATGCTTGCCGTAGGCTTGTGGTAGCTGGCTTTAACTATATTGAGAAAAGTCCCCTCTATCCCCATTTTGGCTAGGTTTTTCATCATAAATGGGTGCTGGATCTTGTCAAATGCTTTCTCTGCATCTATTGATACGATCATATGATTTTTATCTTTTCTTATGTTGATATGGTGGATTATGTTGATTGATTTCCGAGTGTTAAACCAGCCTTGCATCCCTGGGATGAATCCCACTTGGTCATGATGTATTATCTTTTTGATGAGTAGTTGAATTCTATTGGCTAGTATTTTGTTGAGAATCTTTGCATCCGTGTTCATCAGGGATATTGGCCTGTAGTTTTCTTTTCTCATGGTGTCTTTGTTTCCTTTTGGTATTAGAGAGATATGGGCTTCATAGAAACTGTTTGGGAGAGTTTCTGTTATTTCAATTTCCTGGAAGAGCTTGAGAAGGACTGGCAGTAGATTCTCTTTAAATGTTTGGAAAAATTCGCTAGTGAATCCATCTGGACCTAGGCTTTTGTTTTCGGGAAGATTTTTGATTACAGTTTCGATTTCCTTGATTTTGATAGGTCTATTCAGAAACTCCAGATCTTCTTGATCCAGCTTTGGGAGATTATAGGAGTCCAGGAATTTATCAATTTCTTCTAGGTTCTCTTGTTTCATGGCATACAGCCTTTCAAAGAGGTCTCTGATGATCTTTTCGATTTCTTTGGTTTCTGTTGTGATATCCCCCTTCTCATTTCTGATTCGGTTTATTAGGTTCTCTCTCTCTGCAAGAAACTCCTAGAAACAATAGTCTTGTATAGTAAAGTGGCAGGCTATAAAATTAATACCCAAAAGTCCATGGCTTTTCTATATGCAAATAGTGAAAGAGAAGAAAGTGACATGAAGAAAACAATCCCGTTCACAATCATGCCACAGAAAATCAAGTACGTAGGAATCACCTTAACTAAGGAAGTAAAGGACCTGTACAAAGAAAATTACAAAACTCTACTTTAGGAAACAAAAGAGGATACAAGGAAATGGAAAAATATCCCCTGTTCATGGATCAGGAGAATTAACATTGTCAAAATGGCAATACTTCCCAAAGCACTGTATAAATTCAATGTGATCCCTATCAGGATACCCATGACAAACTTCAAAGAAATGGAGCAAACACTCCTGAAGTTTATATGGAATAATAAGCCCCCATGAATAGCTAAAGCAATTCTTGGGAAAAAGAAAATGGGAGGAATCAACCTCACTAACTTCAAACTCTACTAGAAAGTAGTAATAAATAAAACAGCATGGTACTGGAACAAAGGCAGAGCTGTAGACCAATGGAACAGGGTTGAATATTCTGACATCTTCCCCCAAGCATACGAGCATCTAATCTTCGATAAGGGGGCAAGCAAAGTGAAGTGGAACAGGGAAAGCCTCTTTAACAAATTGTTCTGGCAAAACTGGACGGCTACATGCAAAAAAGTGGGTTCAGATCTCTGCCTAACTCCATGTACAAAAGTAAGATCAAAGTGGATTAAAGACTTCAACATCAGACCGGAATCCATAAGGTACATTGAGGAAAAAGTTGGCAAAACCCTCCATGACAGAAGCTAATGGTGTCTTCAATGATGTTGCACCGCTGGCCAAGCAAGTGAAAACAGAGATAGACAAATAGGACTATCTTAAACTAAGAAGCTTCTGCACTTCAAAAGAAACAGTGACCAAAATACAAAGATAGTCTACAGAATGGGAAAGGATATTCGCCAAATACACTTCTGATAAGGGGTTAATATCAAGGATATACAAAATACTGGTTGAACTCCACAAAAAGAAAACATTCAACCCCATCAAACAATGGGGAGATTAAATGAATAGAACCTTTCACAAAGAAGAAATCCGAATGGCTAAAAGGCACATGAGAAAATGCTCCACATCATTAATCATCAGGGAGATGCAGATCAAAACCACATTGAGATATCATTTCAGACCACAGAGACTGGCCCATATCCACAAGTACAAAAGCAACCGGTGCTGGCGAAGATGTGGCGAGAAAGGGACACTCCTTCACTCTTGGTGGGAATGCCGACTGGTTCAGCCCTTTTGGAAAACAGTATGGACGATTCTCAAAAAATTAGAAATTTAGCTCCCATTTGATCCAGCAATACCACTTCTCGGAATATATCCCAGAGAGGCAAAAAAGTATAGTCGAAGTGACATCTGCAATTGTTTGTTCATTGCAACACTCTTTACAATAGCCAGAATCTGGAAAAAACCTGAGTGCCTGAGAACAGATGACTAGTTAAAGAAACTTTGGTACATTTACACAATGGAGTACTATGTAGCTGTTTGAAAAGACAAAGTCACGAAATTTTACATACAAGTGGTACTACATGAAAAGTATCATGTTAAGTGAAATGACTCAGAAAGAAAGAGATAGACATAGAAATATTGCATTCATCTGGGGAACATAAGCTAACAAAATAGGAGACTAACACCCAAGAATGACCGAGAATAGTACCAGGAATTTTACTCCATGGCTTGGAAGCCAACCACACATGCTAGGGGAAAAGAGAGCTCTGATAGAGAAGGGAACATCAAATAAAGGTGTTGGGAGGACCCTCCCAGGATGGGAGAGGTATGCTGAAAGTAGACTATAGACCAAACATGATTGTCACCCATTGCCTCTTTTGCAAACCACAACACCCGATAAGAGAGAGAGAACAAAAGAGAATGCCCTGCCATAGAGGCAGGGTGGGATGGGGGGATGGGGGATGGGAGGGATACTAGTATCCGTGGTGGTGGGAGATGGGCACTGGTGGAGGTATGGGAATTTGATCATTGTATAATTGAAACCCAAGCACAAAAATGTGTAAGTCTGCACCTCATGATGTCTCACTATTAAAAATTTAAAAAAATACATACAAGTCAAGGAGGCAGGGTAAGGGTTGGAAGGAAACTAGGACATTGATGGAGGGAAGCTGACAGTGGTGATGGGGCTGATGTTGGAACATTGTATGCTTGAAACTAAACTATGAATAACTAATTTGTGGTGGCTTAAATTGATTTTTTGTTGTTTCTTTTGGGGCCATATCCAGTGGTACTCAGGGTACCATATGGGATAAGGGGATCAAATCTGGGTTGGCTGCAACAAGGCAAATGCCCTACTCACTTTACTATCACTCCTTCCCACTTTAAAATATTTTTTTAAAATTACTCTGTTAAGGCAGCGATAGCACAGTGGGTAGGGCGTTCGCCTTACAAGCAGCCAACATGGCCTACCCGAGTTCGATTCCTCCGCCCCTCTTGGAGAGCCCGGCAAGCTACCGAGAGTATTCGATATGCCAAACACAGTAACAACAAAGTCTCCAATGGAGACGTTACTGGGCCCGCTCGAGCAAATCGACGATCAACGGGAGGGCCTTTACCTTTACCTTACTCTGTTAAGGCAATCTGAGAACATCTACCTATGTGTGGGTCTATGACCCCAGTTTAGACTGGAAGGTCCTGCCATGCTTAACATCTCATGGTTTTGTTATTTCAAGATTTTCCCTAGAGGTTCTATTTTTTTGGATCTAGTTAGTATACTTTTATTAAAGTTTTAACATTGCATCTAATTTGCTATTTCAAAATACTTTGCTTTATTCGTGGTGGTGTAGGAGTGACATATTCAACAGTGCTCAGAGATTACCCCAGACCATAGCTGTCACTGTCACTGTCCTCCAGTTGTTCATCGATTTGCTTGCGCTGGCCCAGTAATATTGTGAGACTTTTTACTGTGTTTGGCATATTAAATACATCACGGGTAGCTTGTCAGGCTTTGCTTTGCGGGCGAGATACTCTTGGTAGCTTGCTGGGCTCTCAAGAGGGGCAGAGGAATTGAACTCTGGTTGGCCATGTCGGCCACATGCAAGGCCCTACCCACTGTGCTATTGCTCCAGCCCATTTATACAGTCCATTAATACAAAGTTCTGGGATTCAATCCCTGACTTTAGTGGGGTCAAAACTTCAGACTTTTTCATTTTCACATGGCATTCCATAGTGTGATTATAGCATTTTTAATAATTATATTATTTGATCTTATATTTTTAAAAAAATGCTAGCAAGACTGGAGTTATAGAACAGATAGTAAGGAGCTGCATGTGGATCACCCATATTTGATCTCTGGCACCCCATGAAGTCCCCTGACTCACAGGGCTGATCCCTGAGCACAGAACCATTAGTAAACCCTGAGCACTGCCAGGGTATCACCCCTAAATAATTGGTGGATAATTTAGTTTTTTTAATTAAAATATTTTATTAATTTGGGTAATTTTTATATTTAGTAAAATAAGTTTTTGTGACATACTTATATCTCTTACTTTTTAATAAATTCTGCTCTTTGTTTTTGAGGTAAATTTCTTCATGATAAACAGAACACATGCTTATGGATTTTTTTCTAAATGTTATGAGTGAGAAGAGGAAAATGAGGTTATTGATTAGTGGGGTTATTGATTAAATAGTGTTTTCTCACATGTATTATTAACTGACTTGATGATTAAAGGACTATAATAAGATATAAAGAGTAGCTAAAGGCATATCCAAATAGACATGTTACATTAATGTGATAACAAATAAGATAACAAATAAACGTATTTAATCGACAGTTTAGAGTTAAACTGACAGTGAAGAATTCTAGCGTAAGAACTCAACCTCCGCCACCCAAGTACACTCAGCAGAATTCCAAAAGCAAATTGCCTGACAGACTATAACTGTGTCTGCCAGCACGACAGGCTGGGCTTTCCTGCTCCCATCCTCGCTGTGCCCAGGAGTCTGCAGAGACCCCACTGGCACTCATTTCTGCATCTCAGTTCCAAGAGTGGCCCAGCCGTGCTGCTCTAGAGGCATGCTCAAATTGCTTTATACAGATCTTACTCTCTTCTCATAACTATGTCAGATGTGTTAATCCCACTCACTCTCTACCCAGAATTGACTGTCTCCTACTCAAGCCACACCCCAGCACTTAGCATCTGTAGAAAGAAAAAAAATTGCTGCCCATGCAGCCCAGAGACACATGATAAAGATGGCCCAAGACTCTACCAAGCAGGTCTCTTCTCCTTGGAGGCTTCACTGCGTCACTTAGAGCGGCATACTCTCAGTGATAACCTTGTCTCTCTTACTCTTCTGGTAAATTATTTCACTATTCAGCTGTCTGGATCTATAGGCCTGGGTTCAAGCTATACTTTCATCTTCTTCCAAAGTATAAGTTTAAACCCGGTCCTGCTTCCATTCATGTGTGTGTGTGTGTTAATGATTTTAAAACAATCCTTTATCACTTTTTCTGACTATAATATTGCCATTATACTCAATTACTCTGAATATAGAGAAGAAAATTGCTTAAAATTTTGCTTGTGTCCTAGTTTTCTGTCAGATGTATTCAAAATGTAATAAACTGGCTTTAGCATCCTATGTTTTATCTTTAGTTTGACATATAGTCACTGTGCAAATTTGACCAAGTTATTTATCTTTGCAATAACACATAAACCATCCTGGGGGCAAGCAATAAATCTTTTAGCGCTTAACTGAAAGGTAAATGCTTTTAAATGTCTAATGAAATAACACATTTTTTTGTCATGCTCATTGGTGTTTCTGGAATAATATATCAAAAAACCTTTGATACTAAAAAAAGTTTATAAACATTTTAAAATGAAGAGTATTATTTCAATTACAATGGAAATAAACTATCCTAATATTTTATTTGAAAAAAAGTTATGAAAAAGCTAAGTACATGAAAAAATACATTCAAATTTTAAGTACACTAATTTTGTTTCTGCTGTAATACTTTAAATATGTCACTGTATCACTGTCATCTCATTGTTCATTGAGTTGCTTGAGTGAGTGCCAGTAACGTCTCCATTTTTCCCAGCCCAGAGATTTTAGCAGCTTCTACTTACTCGTCCTTCCCCACAGTGCCTTATAGGAGGCTTTTTCAGGGTCAGGGGAATGAGACCCATTATTGTTATAGTTTATGGCATATTTAATATGCCACGTGGAGCTTGCCAGGCTCTACCATATGGGATGAATACTCTTGGTAGCTTGCCAGGCTCTCCGAGAGGGACAGGAGAATGTATATTAGGTACATCAGTGGTATAGACTATAAATTTGTGGCCACACGCTTCTAGGACATTTCTTTTATAATCTCTGGATCTTGGACATTGATGGGATTACATGATGTTGGGGACAGTTTGTGGGACACAGAATCTCCTGCCCCCATGCCAGGCTGTCTTCACCACGGCCCCTCAGCAGAGGGCAGGTTGAGTTTCCCTCCCAACGCCAAGCACAACCCCGCAGCCAAAAACCTCCAGAACCCATCCACAGCCATTCTCAAGGCCACTTTCCACACGCTCCAACAAGCCTCATGCATGAAGGAACTGGCAAAAGAACCCAGGAATGCGGGACCCGTCACCAAGATGTCACCAAGCCTTCTTGGATCGGGACTGGGCCTCCTCTACCCAGATCCTCCATTTTCCGATAGCTTGGCAGCCACACCCACTAACTGCTTTAATATATACATAAGAATTTTCACATCAATCTCTAATTCATGTATAATATATGAATATATTATAAATATAAATATAAAATCATTATAAATATAAATGATTCACATGTAAGGTAATTAAAATTATAGCTTTATTACAATGCAGTTCTATATATATTATAAAAATTCTCTCCTTATTCAGTACTGCATACTATACAACTAACAAACAAAATTTTAGCAATGCCATTTATTGAAATGAAATTCAGATTATTGTTGAAAAAATGTCTTGCACAGTTTTAAAACTGTTCATACAAAAATAATATTACAGGATTTCTTGTGTATGTGTATGAGTGCATGATGTTTATTTTTGAAAACAGTTTAGTTTTTCTAAAACTATTGTCATGTAGTATGTTACTCTACTTTGGGTGTGCTTTTATGAATTATTTATTTCATATATTTATAATTATTTATTTTGGAATGTGTGTGAGAGAGAGCAAGAACAAGAGTGGAGAGAAAAAATACTCAAGAAGGCAGAAAATTTGTTTAAAAGGCGAGTAGCAAGACGGTTCAATAGTTCCTTTTTTCAGACCTATGTTAATGACAAATCTATTCAACTAACTTAACAGCCCCTTGTCAGCTCTTATTTAAAAAGGGCTAAACAACTCTAAGAAGTCAACATATGGCACCTCTTAGATACTGGAGACTGAATATATTCACGATCACATTTGTTGCCAAAACTTGCATTTCTATGGTAAAAGTTTAGTGTATAGTGACAGAAAAGAGGGAATAAGTTAAGAAGGGATCAAAATAAATTAAATTGCATTTTAATCAAAATGTGGAAAATTAAAATATTGATTCCAATCGAATAGTTGGTCTGTGAATATCATTAAAGATGATACAGGGAGATGTTTTATAGACTTTCATTTACAAATTCAAGATTTCCACTTCAGACTGTGCAAGGGTCGTCCAGACTTGAGAGGAAGCAGTGAGTTTCCAGATTTGACCCTTGACAGTACTGGTATCTCTGGAGAATAATGGTTTGAAATTTTTTTTTCCTCAGCTCAGGGTTTCCATGGTGATGTTCTGGGATCATTTCAAACCATTGCAGTGGTTTGAACAGTAGACAAACAGGGTGTGACTATGAAAACCCCAGCAGGTGTGTGGTGTGTATCTGTGTCTGTGTGTGTGTGCGCACGCATGCTCACCCCATACTGGGGCTTTTTGTGCATGTCCATAATTGCTAGTGGATAAAAGGAGAAAAAATAGAAAAAGCTTTTTTGAAAATGTGAATATTGGGGCATAAAGTCAAAATGTTAGCTTTAATGGTAGTATTTTGAAAGCTAAACATAGTGAATCTTGCCTCTAAAAGATTCTAATAATATGTGTACTGTGATTGATGTGCTTCCAAAGATGCACTGAAATTAAAGAATTGAGTTGCAGGAATGGAGTGGAAATATAAAAATCCTTCTTGGGCTAAACATCTGTCATCAATCTGTGCAGACACACAGCTCTGATGGGCATTTCCTGGTTCCAAATAAGACATTCAAACCAAGTTCTATATTATAAAATCAATATGTTATATTTTACACTCCTATCATTTTTTTAAAAAAATGGATAGCAATGCAAGTATTTCTGCTGTGCACATTTTTAAAAGCAATTCTGTGCTGAGAAAATATTCACTAAGTAGACTTGGAATTATATCATGCAATTTGGTTACCGAAAGAATACCGCAAACAAAATTGTTCCCCAAAGATTATTTTTCCTGTTATTGGTGTTTGATTATAAAATGATGTAACATACTCTGTTATTCCTTTATCATTTGTCCAGTTTTTGTACTAGGAGCTCTGTTCAGTAGATGCACCATTTTTGCTATTCTTGAGTCTAACCACTTTAGCCTTAAGGTAACTTCTCAAAATGATCCTTTTCAAGTTATTGCAACTTCTCTTTCTTCTATTCAGGCCATTAAGGTCAACCAAGACTTATGAGTCTTCACAATCTTTATTTTCTCTCCTAGATTCAGTAGGTGGCAGAGCAGGGCGCCTCATTATCACTCATCCAAAGTTTAGATACAACTTGGCTTAGGGAAATGAAGATGTCTGTTTGCATCTGCAGGATGGTAGAGTAAATCTTTCTATGCCTGTCTCAAATCAAGAACTCACTGGCTAGGGAAATTTTCTTGCTGTTTTCTTCTGGGAATATTAAAACAATTCTAAGACCGCTCCAACAAAAGATTCTCCTACAGGTGGAGAGAAGCCAGGTTGAATCCTCAGCTGAGCAGAGATTCCAATAAAGACCTCCGTGTGTCTCTGTGAAAACAGAGCCCTGCAAACAATTGGAACTTTTTATTTAGCAACTGTATTATGATGGGATATGGTTGTGATTGGGTTTCTATATCTGCAGAGAATTTGGTGAAGTGTGATGTGTTTATACAAACACATGGATGATACTACTACATCTAACATATTGAACAAAGCCATTTTTAAAAGGTTTTCTCATTTCCTTTGATACGCCTTTACAACTTTCTTCCCAGAACCTACTCATATATTCTGTCACTGCAGATTAATTTGCCTTTTACAGTTTTAAATAAACTTAACTACATGATGCACAGTTCTTCCAGGCATACCTTTCATTGACATAGTTATTTTGATATATATCCATATTATAACATATAGGAATAGTTTGTGTTTCTCTTTCATTGCTCTACAGTAGTAAATGCAATAACTCACTATAGCTTATCAATTAAAATGGTGACAAAATTTAGATTATCTTGATTTGGGGGAATTTTTGCAAATAAAAATGCTATTAGTGTTCACTTAAAGTGATTGCCATGCTTTATTTAATCTTAGATGAATAGTTAAGATTTGAATGGATAATATAGTAAGTATGTGATTAAGTTTTTAAAGACTGTCAAGTTGCTTTCTGAAATTGTGGCTGTACTATTTCATACTCTCATGAACAGTATCTTAACATTCCCTCTGCATCCTTCACAACACAATAAATGTTCATTCTTTTTAGTTTTTGCAGTTTTGTAGGATGATGACTATAGATTCTACTGTCATTAATAACTTCAACAAATTTCTCACAGTAACAGATCAATAAAATACACCAAAAATCAGCAATTGTATACATGACCAGAAAGACAGTGAATTAAAAATCGCAATTCCCCAGGTGTCACAGGAGGCCCTGAAGATAACTAAAAGATCAATATATCACTGTATCACTGTCATCCCATTTTTCATTGATTTACTCAAGCGGGCATCAGTACCATCTCCATTCGTCCCCACCTTGAGATTTTAGCAGCCTCTTCTTACTCATCTTTCTCAACGCTGCCTTATTGGATGCTCTTTCAGGGTCAGGGGACTGAGACCTGTTATTGATAGTGTTACTGTTTTTGGCATATTGAATATGCCATGGGTAGCTTGTCAGGCAAGTAAAAGATAAGATACAATTAAAAGTAAAAGTGATACAATTATAAAAATTATAAAAATTTGTGAGATGCAGTGAAAGCATTGCATTCATAGAAAAATACCATTTAAGTCACTATCTTAGAAAACAGTTTCCAAAGAAAGTTTGGGTACACAAGGGACTCCAGTTTTCGGTGGCCAAGAGCTGTCTCCCCAGGACAGATGACAGAGATGGACGGACGAAGGACCGGGGGGGATAGAGAAACAGGGCCCCAGGTTTGTCAGTAGTCAGTTGTTTCTTTCTCTTTTCCCACATAGTTTGATCTCTCCCTTACAGGACAATCATAGTCCTAGTTATAGTTCCAGTCATCATAGTTCCATCATTATAGTCTCCTCGGAGATGTCAAAGTCCTCACATTTCTTGTCTAGTGCCCTAGTCATCATTTTTCTAGTACCCTCTTATCCCTTCAAGAATAGTTATATAGAAATCAGGAAGGGTGGGGATACATATAGGTGGAGTTAAACATTGTCATAACAACAAACAGAGGTAAAACCACTCCTTCAGGTGAAGTTCACTGGAATTAACACAAGGACAAAATTTCATCTGATGGTTCAGCACTCTAGATTACTAGGAGATCTGCTCAAGGGCAGGATTCTTATACAGGGTTTGTTGCTATCTTCTTTCCTCAGCTAGTAATCTGTTTAAGCAATCATAGTGAATTTACTTCTTATAATATTTCTGTCATTTTGTAACACAGTAAAAAATAAGTTTAAAGATTGGCTCTTCCTGGGGACATCTTACTATATATCCCAGACCACAATCCTCAGGCCAGGTTTGTCTTTCCTAACCCCAACAGGGTCCGAATTCCATTACTTCTTTTTTGGGTCATAACAGAGTTTGTCCCATGACCATGCTCTTATTATGCTTATGTTTCTTAGCTTATGCCCTTTTGATAACAGGGTAGCTCACAGTTTGCCCTGGGTCCAACCAGTTCCTTCATTTGGGTCCTCCTTTTGGAGGTTTTAGGAAGTAAGGACAACTGAGGCTTAAGTCAGGTAAATGTGATGGTTGCCCAGGAGTAAATATTATTTTGGAGTTAATTAACTGACGTATTATAAAATATAGCACCAGCTGTCTTCTTGTGTCTATACAAAAAGGACATTGCTAAATAAACCATGTAAATGACATAAAGGAAGGAGAAAAGCACTATAGGATTATTAGCACTTGATGGAATTGGGTGTGCCTCAAGGCACAGTTGTGGAGTAACTCAATAAACCTAAGCTCCCTGTGGGAGGAGCAAGGACACCCAATGTTATCCAAGAACAGAGGAAAATTATATGAATATATAACTTACCAAACAAGGCATATAGATGGCAAATGTGCCCACAATTTCCTATATATTCTAATCCCTATTTCACTATTTCAATTATTAATTTTTAAAACTTTAATTCTGTTGTTTGTTGTATTTTATTAAAGGATATGGATTGTAAATAATTCTATAAATATATTAAATCTCACTGAGAGAGAATTACATGGTTATTTTCTGGTATCACATTTTAAAATACTTTTGGGGGTTATGACAATACTTTGTAATATTTTTATCCTGGTAATTTGATAAGATATTAGTACCCTAGGATGAATTTTAATGTATACTTGAAAAAAGATATTTGCGTATTGTTAAATAGTAAATAATATAAATATCAATTTGGTTTGACTTATTTGACATACACTGTAGTTCAGAACGTTAATATCCTTATTGATTTGTTTGTGTACCTGATTTATAAAATACCAATACTGATTGGTGAAAAATTCAACTTTATTAGTGTATTTATAAATTAGTGTGTTCATTAATTCATATATTCATAAAATTATCTCATAATTTTTGTCAATTTAAGTCATATATATATATTTGACACTATATATTATGCACATATAACTTTAGGAAACTTATGCTCAAAGGAAAATTAGCTGAATAATTTATGGCTATACTTTTAACTGTGATCATACAACTTGTTTTGAGGTCAATGTGTCTGAAATTAGTATTATGGTTCTGGTTTTCTTTGGATTAACATCATTACAGTATAATCTCTTTTTCTCCAGTTCTTTATTTTTAATGAGTTCTTGGACTTCATATATGATACTTTTTGATTCAAATTTTAAATTTAATTTTATTTGGTCACTGTGGATTAAGATGTCACTCATGACTGGGTCTCAGGCATACTTCAGTGTTTCATACGTTATTGCAACACTATTCCCTTCACCACTGTCCAGCTCCTTCTAATGCTGCCCCTTCTATCCTGTATAACTCCCCACCATCAATCTGCCTCTAGTAAAGGAACTTAAAAAATACCTTTTGGCACTGTAATTTACAGTACTCTTAGTATACTGTTTCATAAATAACAGTCTACCACCTTTCAGGATACCATCCTTGGCTGCTTGAACATTTGCCTCAACCACTGTAGTGATGCTCACCTCACAGATCCCCCCGCCATGCTTCCCCAAGACATGTTTCTTATTAAAAACCAATTTTCATATTTTTGGTTCATTTTTGATGGCATATTTTCTTTGAAATTTTATTATTCACCTATTATATGATGTTTCTTTATTCTATGATATCTATAAGAACAGTGTAATACATATAATATATGAAATATATATTTATAGATGAGACCCATTGTATTTACAGTAATTCCCGTGACCCTAGAAAAATCCCCCAATACAGCAGCTTTAAGAAGGCTAAGGAAGGAGTCCTTGATAAAATCTCAGGGTTGAACTAGGCTGACAAAATGAAGAAGGAATAAAATGACTGCACTTTTAATGCATGTATGCAGGAATCAAATGCATCCATAGAGGACCTAATGGTGCAAACATGGAAGATCAAATATGAAATCATTTGTCTGACCCAGACAAGAAGGCATCTATCACATCATGACATTTTCAACACTGGAAAGAACTGTTACTGGGAACATGTGACAAAAGAGACGTTGGTGTTGTCGGTGTCCTTGTCAACATAAAATTGGCCATGAGTATTGATTAATTTGAATGCCTAAAAACACAAATCAGATGATTATACTTGAATAGATGTAGCTCTCTGCCAGCAGTTCCGATCTTTGATGTCTACACAACATCCAACTACAATGAAAAAGAAATTGAGAAGTTCTACATGGAGCTAGAGAAGCCCTATAAAAAAGACCACATCTACAAGATCATTGTCAGTGAATTTAATGCCAATATAGGACCGAGAAGATCAGACAAAGAACTCCATATCGGGACCCATGGCCTAGAATGGAATGAACAGGGTGAGAAATGGAGTTCATCATGTCGACTAAGACCAGACATGGTAGCCCACAGTTCCAGAAGGCCAAATCTAAACGCTGGACAAGGGAGTCACCCGGTGGACAGTTCCACAACAAAATTGACCACATCAGATTCAATCGATGGTTTTGCCTGACCAATGTTGCTATTGTCTCAAAATTCCAAATGGGATCGAACCACCATCTCCTTCATGCAAAATTTTTCTTCACGGAGTGGGGAGAAAGGACTGCAAAGGTTAAGAAGAGAACTCTCCGAATGATCACCAACTGGGAGCTCTTTGGCACTATTGCAGCAACATGGGAAGATGCCGTCATTGATAGCATTGATGAAGAATACAATCGACTGGATCAGCACCCCCATGATTGTGCAAGGAATGCCCAGAGAGAGAAAGCCACAAAAAGATGCCTGTCATCAAAAACTCTTGAGCTCATTCACCAACGTAGCTTGGCACAAGCCTCAAGCAATCACAAGTGAACTTCTGAGCTCACAAAGCAGTGCAGAGAAGCGATTAAAGAAGACCTCAGAGAAGAGCAGCAGTGCTGACAGATGTGGCGGAATCCAGAAAAAGCATTTGCAATGCCCACTTGTCCTCCCACTACAAGACCAAGATGACTGCCCTCCGATGTCGTGAAGGATCTATCCCATCTTCCAGAAGGGCAATGGAGAAGATTATCCATGACTTCTACTTGGATCTCATTGATAGCCATGTCCACCTGCCCACATAACAAATTCCACAGGATGCATATGTCAATCCCAAGGTTCTCCATTCCAAAATCTGACACACCATTTCATTGGTAAAGAAGTGAACAGCACCCAGCCTAGACAAGGTCATACCCGAACATCTGAAGAACATGCCATCAGTACTCATCAATACACTGGCTCGCCTCTTCACAGGCTACATGTCTGAGTGCAAGTTTCCATCCCAATGGAAAAACAGAAGGAATGTACTACTGTACAAGAAGGGAAACATCCACAACACTGGCAACTATCACCCAATGTGCCTGTTTTCTGTCGTCTACAAGTTGTTCACTTGAGTCATCCTGAATAGCATTGGAAGAACACTAGATGAAGGACAACCATGCGAGCAAGCTGGGTGCCAAAAAGAATTCAGCATGCTCGACCATATACACACGATAACCAAGCTCATTGAGGTCTCTCAGGAGTTCAAGATGCCACCCTATCTAATGTTCATTGATTTAAGGAAGGTCTTTGATTCTGTTGAGACAGAAGTGTTCATTGAGGACCTGACAAATAGGGAGTTCAAACTCAATATATCAGGATCCTCCATGAGTTGTATTATGGATTCACTACCAGGACCTCACCATTCTACAAGGAAGTGATCATCCATGTCAAGAGAGGGATTCGGCAGGGTGATACCATTTCACTGAAACTCTTCAGTGCCACCCTCAAGAATGTCACGTAACAACTGGAATGGGAAGGAAAGAAATGGGAGTAAAGATAGATGGTCAGCAACCACACCACCTCTGCTTCGCTGATTATATCATTCTAATAACACCAAACATTAGCCAAGTGGCACAAATACTGGCCGAATTCGACTATGAGTGTGGAAAGGTCAGACTAGAGCTAAATGTCACAAAGACAATGTTTATGAGAAACTGTTTTATTCAGTTTCTGTAGTTCCATTCGCTCTCCATGGAACGAAATCTCCAAATGCAACAGTTATGCATACCAAGGTTGAAAACTCAACATGTCAAATATACTGGCACCTGAGCTGTGCAGGAGCAGGAGGAAGAGAGCGACTTGAAATGCCTTCAAGAGCATCGAAGAAATAGCTAATAGGAAGAACCTCCGACTTCGGGCACATTTCTTCGATTCCACTGTTCTTCCTGCATTAACATGGGCTTTAGAGACCTGGGCCCTACCAAAACAGGATGAGAATGCTCTTCAGGTCTCCCAAAGAGGAATTGAAAGAGCTGTGCTTGGAGTATCATGCTTCACTCTAATGAGAGAAAGAATCCAGAGTTCCGACCTCTGTTGATGGTCAAGAACCAGGGACGTTGTCTCGTTTGCCAAGGCATCGAAAATCAGTTGGGCAGGACACATAATGAGATTTGGAGATTACTGCTGGACTTGAGCCATTACCAACTGGATTCCATGGGATGTCGCATGGCCTCCCACCTACGAGATGGCCAGACTTCTTTGTCAAGACCCTGAATGATCAGTTTGAGGCTCTTCGTGGTCCTAGAACTAGCAGAAGCCACTGGGCTACACTAGCATGATACAGGGACAAATTGAGACATTATTGGCACCTGCTCAAGAAAATCCATCACGATGTCAAGTGATGAAGAGATCATGATAGATTTTTATAGATTACATTGCTAAATTAATAGACATTTAAATCTGAGATATCTGTGTAGGTGTTTAAGTTTTTCAAATTTTCCTTAAACAAGGATGCATAAATTAATCCATCATGACACAATGAGAAGCTTTAAAATAGTGGTAACACATATTTTATATTTTTGATGCTAGGCTAAGAAATGGTACTAATCTTTTGCATTAATTTTCATTTAAAGGTACATTAGGAATGTCAAAGGCTCAGTCAGACTAATTGACAAACCCATTCACTGTTTCTCTTGACTTGATCACTGTTTTGCTATTGTTCCAAATACAGTGGGCTTTGTTAGGCTTACAGCATTCCCTGAATCCTCTATTGTGGCAGTCCCTCAAAAGGGGACTTCAATCTTTAAGAACTTAAATACCAGGAAATCACAGGAGTGCTAAGGCCAGAGCTTTCCTCATGGGTTAGTTTTTATAGATTATCACAATTCTCTTGTGATGAAGTACTCTACATAAGAGTTGAGAGTGAATTATTGTATATAAATAGAAATACTATTTACGTGATAATATATGCTTAATTTTTCATTGCAAAATATTTATTTAATATAGCTGCTTTAAAATTTTTTAATGCTTTAACATTTTGATTTATTTATCAGTGATTTTCCTATCTTTTCATTTTTATTACTGAATTTTCCATAAGGGAATTACAATTTTTTAAATATTTTTTTCTATTTTTTAATTTCACTTTTTTCATTTGAGTATGGGGCCATACTTGTTAATTTTGATTTTAAGGATCACGCATGTTGTTGCTTAGAGGCTGCTTCTGGTTCAGTGCTTGGGAGTTTCCTTCTGGAGTGCCCTGGAATCCATCTAGCACCTGTTATGGAAATGGACCTCCAGGAAGAAAGTATGCTCTCACCATTTTGACCTATTGTTCCAGCCCTTAAATAGCTCTTATATATTTAAAAAAATGTTTAGTGTTTAAATAAGATTGTTCACACCAGTCTGTGCCAAGGGACCAACCATATGGGGTAGTGTGGATTTAATCCAGATTGGTTCCATGCAAGAAACACGCCCTAACCACAATGCACTCAGTGTTCTGGCCCCAATTCTTTAAAGTATTTTGAGTTCATTAGTTATGAAATATTTTATTTAAATTTTTATTTGTTTAGAAGTATTTTAAATGTAATCACTTGTAATAACTTGTCATCCCATTGTTTGTCAATTTTCTCAATCAGGGAGTAACGTCTCCTTTTGACCCTGTCGAGTGCTAATGTAGCCCAATGGCATCTGCTCACTCCAGGAATACGAAGAGCATCAAACCTTTTTTCAGGGTCTTGACGAAAAAGTCTGACCATCTCGTAGGTGGGTGGCCAGGTGTTCTTTTGACGTCCCATAGAATCCAGTCGATAATGACTCTAGTCCAGTGATTGTCTCCAAATCACGTTACATGTGGGGCCCATCTGATTTTCAATGCCTTGGCAAATGAGGTAGTGTCCCTGAATTGTTGATGGAGGTCAGAATTTCGGATTCCTTCTCTCACTTGAGTGAATCATGATACTCCAAGCATAGCTCTTTTGATTCCTCTTTGGGTGACCTGAATAGCGTTCTCATCCTGTTTTGTAGGACTCAGGTCTCTGAGGCATATGTTAGTGCAGGAAGGATAGTGGACTCGAAGAGATGTGCCCGAAGCCAGAGGTTCTTAGTCCTCTTAATAACTTCTTTGATGCTCTTGAAGTTCCATGCTGTTCTCTTACTCCTGCACAGTTCTGGTTCCAAGTCATTCCTCATGTTGATTTTAATATGTAAAATTTTAATAATTTCTTTGAAGGTGTTTTATTGTTAATGTAAAAGATTATATAATTTCTTTTCCCTTTTTTTCTGAATCCTGAGTATGTGACCCATCCTCACACTTACTTTTCTTCTTAATGTATTATCTTCCTTTTGAAAGGGAATCATATTTTTTCTTTTTGGAAAAGTCATATATGTTTTTGTCCCTCTGGCTTGTGTCAAAGTGATTTCAGAAGTTTGTATTTCACTAGTTGTGAAAGGGAATTCCTTTTATTTCATGCTTTTATGGATCTTTATAGCTGCATGGTGATTTTCCAGTCATAAATTATTTCCCAAGGCCATGTTCCTGTTTTTTTTGTTTTTTTGTTTTTTGTTTTTGTTTTTTTTTTTTTTTGCTCACAGAAAGCCATGGGGCTGTCTTATACCATCACTATGAAATTCTCAGCTGTGACAAAATAAGTGACAAAATATGCTTCTGCTCCCTTCAGCTAGGTAGGAGGTAGTCAGAATCTCCCACTTTCCCTCAAGCCCTACAGCCCTACAAGAACAGTCAGATACAAAGATACAATTTGGTTTCAACATAAAAAAATAATTTGGCTTTTTATACTTCAAAATCTAAGAAGACCCTATTCTCTCTCTCTCTCTCTCTCTCTCTCTCTCTCTCTCTCGCTCTCTCTCTCTTGTTCCTCTCTTTCATCTCTCTAACCTCCTTCACATTTTTCAAGTAAATTTATGTTTGTAAAATTCATGTATACAAAAAAACTTAAAAAAAAGCTTTGAGATACTAACATACTTTTAGAGACTAACACACTGGAAAAGAAAACCCCAAAACTTTCAGAGTATAATTCTGTGATCAATATTTGTGTCACCTGTCCTATTGCAGAAGGTAGAGATACTGAAATATAATCCATAGAAAGTATAGAAAAATATAAAAGACAATATGCAATATATAAAACATAGAGATATATATTATTGAAAACATATTATATGAAATGTAGAATTTTAATAATAGAATTTAAAATGCACTGTACTTTCCTACAATGACTTATCACACAAAGCTTGTGCTCAAAATGTGTCTTGGCCACAACACCCAAAAGGAGAGAGAGAACACAGGGGATTGCCCTTCCACAGAGACAGGGGGGATGGGGGGATGGGGGTGGGAGGGATATTATCCATGGTGGTGGAAAATGGGCACTGGTGGAGGGATGGGTATCTGATCATTGTATAATTGAAACCAAAGCACAAAAAATTGTAAATCTACAACTTAAAAAAAATAAAATAAAATAAACGGGAAAAAATGTGTCTTGGAATATGAGAAAAAAAAACTTCAGTCATCTTCTGCTTAAACAGTAAGCAGAACTGACCAGCTGGTCTCTGGGCTGGACACCTTGGGGAACCCTGTTAGCATTCTCACAAAGCAAGTGCTTTGTTTTACAGCACTCACAGTGCCCCGATACTGGTGTGGGCCATGATCACTCTTGGTTGGATTTGTCTGCAAAGAAATGCCAAAAGCTTTTTTTACCTTTGTTTGAAAACTTTTTGCTGTTGTTTCTACTTAGAAAACAGTATTTTTATCTACAACTCAACTGTATATCTCAAAGAGATACAGAAAATTTATCCTTTTCCACCCTTCTCTATTCAGTGTCGCTCCTCAAAGAAGGCCAATGTTGAGAGGAATAGGCCAATCCACATTTCTCTCCATCATATTTTAACTGTTTCAAAATTTCTCTTTTGGTTTTCATTTTCTCTACATTAACTACACTTCCAAAGTCCAAGGACAATCCTCTCCCTGCAACCATTTTTAGGTATTTGTTTGAACTACTGTATCAGAAGAAAAGAGGCAATAGGAGAAACAGGTGTCCACAGTTTACATTCTTTTGGGTTGGACATGTCTGCTAAACAGAAAATATACACTACAGTCTTCATCCCTGCCTCTCTGGGTCAGAGAGAGATGAAATGAAGTGGCAGCATCAATTTATTGACATCCTTTCATCAATTTATTATAGTCAACCTATACTGTAAACTGTTTTTATTCATATGAATTTAAAGTTTTGGCAATAATCTGTTGTGATCAATTTAGTGAATCACAATGAGTTTTATGTTGTTTAAAAATACTTGTTAGAGTTACCTTTGAAGTGGTGTCAAGAGATCCTCTATAGGGATAATTTAATTCAGAATTTCTGTAGAATATTTCTTTCAGTTCATTGAGTACATATGTATTTAACCCTTATAAGATTAAAATATTCTGGTATTAATTTTATGATTAGGTGAAAATAAAACAGATGGCCTAAATAAATATGTTTGCATAAAAATAACTGTACTAGTTTATTACTAAATAACAATAGAGTAATTGCTGACCTTTCTGGTAGAAGAAGTATCAAACTATGGTTTTGTGCATAACTAAATAATCATTATGGGTAGAAAATAAGTGGAATGTAATACAGTAACTCATTATTGTTGCCATAATATTTTTCTCATATGAACTTCTCCATTATTGATATTAAAAATAAGGTTTTGGACAAGTACACTGAAGATTCCTTTGATTTTGATGTTAGTAATTTAATTTTCTATGGAGTTCTCATGGTTAACTTAATATGTTTATATATGTATTGTGTATGTATAAATATATGTATATTAAATTATATTATATAATTAGTTATATGCTATAATTACATTGCCATGGCATTGTCACGGAATTATAGTTGCATAGTTATATAGTTATATAGTTCAAAAACAATATTGTAATCTTTTTATGTTTGATTCTCATGGATTTTAAGTAAATGAGTTTTTGTGAGCAGAATCCCAGCAGCTGAAAATCACAAGAACCCAGCCACAGCTCAAAGCCACTCTCCACACTCTCCACAAGCGTCATGCATGAAGGAACCAGCAGAGGAACCCAGGTATGCGGGACCCGGGGCTGAGATCTCCAAGCTTGATCGTATTGCAGCTGGGTCTCCTCCACCCAGATCCCCCATTTTCCAGTAGTTTGGCACTCACACTCACAAACTGCCCCCGCACTCAGCACCATGTAATCCCATCAAAAGCCAAGATCCAGAGACTATAAAACAAAACTCCCAGAAGCTCTCTTATAATCTAGCCCACTGTTGTAGCTAAAGCAGCACACATGTGTTTGGTTTCACTTGCTTGTGTTCTCTTATATACATTCTCCGTCCCTCTCGGAGAGCCGGACAAACTACTGAGAGTATTGTGCCAGCACAGCAGAGCCTGGCAAGCTCTCTGTGGCATATTTGATATGCTGCATCTGCCAGCACTGCTGCTCTTCTCTGTTTGAGGTCTTCCTTTATGCCACTCTGCATTGCTTTGGGAGCTGGGACGTTTGCTTGTGTTTGACTGAGGCTTGCGTCAAGCCATGTTGGCGAATGAGCTCAAGAGTTTTCTAAGAGAGGTGAACACCCTGTTTGGCTAGGGCTTCTTTCTTCTTCTTTCGAAAAAGAGACCTAAGGAATTAAATTTTAAGTGGTTTATTTTCTTAGACAACATCATAGTATAGAAAGGTTTGAAAAAATTTTCTGGAATTTTTCTTTTGCTGATGGTAGGTAGTGCATACCAGTCCAGGTCATTTGTGATATGACCATTTCATATCATATAGCATCATTTGTGAGTTTTTGTTTTGTAACAATGGCTCCCAAATAATTTTCCCAATTAATACAATATTGCATATTCTCCATTTCTATTCCTGGGCCCCTCCACACTTGCATACACATAGTTTTCAGAGAATTTGCTGGGATCATTCCTGTGAAACTAGGATGTACTATATTTTGCTATTCGTGTTTGTACCTATGGTTTGCTTTGTGAGTGGAAATAGCAAGAACCACTCGAGGGGAATAAAACAAAAGTAGTGATGTGTCTCTTTCAATATCTGTCACAGGATATCTTGCTTCTGTTTTGAGTCATCCATTAGCATAAGACCACATTGAGTAGAAGCAGTCTTCATTGTATTCTGTTTGGCAGGTATCATGAACAATAAGTCAAGCATTATAACTTCAATACTCTGAGATAAAACCATATAGAAATTTACAAATAGACAATTCAAGTATGAATCTGTTTCCTCTTTTCCAAATCCTGCTTTTCCCTTTTTAAAATATGGTCTTATTTGATTAATTCTGTGCATTATCATAGCATTCCCTTTTGAAATCAAGCAAAGATATCATGTAGTATGTCCAAAGGTGTGTATTTAATCAAATAAGCTGATGGTCCAGTAAATATACTAAAGCTTAACCTCCTCTAATTTGGTTTGCTCTAACTTACTAAACAAAGAAATGCTGTGAGTTTTTCATTTCTTTGAGCTAACCTAACTGATGGTTTGTAAGACACCGTGTCAAATCCTATTACAAATTGTGCATACAAAACAGAAAATTTATTGTGTATTTTCAAAGTTGACCCTTACATAAAGCTAGTTCTGTGGGACACCACAGGTCTATTGGGAATTCATAACCTATGCAATTCTAAAAAGCCTTCTATCTTTTATTGCTTTATTATAAAGTTAGTGAAAACTTCTCTTTAAATATGATGATCTTTCAACTTAACCTTGCAACATAGAACTGCAGAGCTTAAGTAACTAATTAATTTTAAAAGATACACAGGTTTTCAGAGTTTCACAGCTACTGAGAACAGAACAGAAAGAATTCCGAATGATATGCTCTATCTTCTATTTTTAAAAATGTTGATGGTAGGTAGTGCATACCATAAAACAAAAATATTCTTGAGCTACTTCTGATAAATCAGAGATAAAACCAAACAGTAAGAGAGTATTAGCTGAAATTGTTCACAAATACTAAATGTCAGATGAATATAAAACTCAAATTCAGCTGCAAGCAAAGTTTTAAATGAATTCTTCCAGAGATCCTGAGAGGGTCAGCTTAGTCACCACCGGCTGCAATACTTGCTAGTAAAACTACTAGCAAGACAGTAGAAAAAATGCTGAAAACTATGGAGATCAGAAGGCCAAGGACAGGGTTTTGGCATGATCTTTCTTCTCTGAAACCTCTCTTTACAACTGACAGAAGTTTCTTCTCTCTGTGTCTTCTCATGACCTTTCTCCAAGTTGTGGTCCAGGAGAGAGAGATCTCTTCCTTCCTTTTCCTACAAAATGACCATCGCTACCAGATTAGAACACTAGTATTATCTTTCACTTAACCAAAATGCCCCAAACATGCTTCCTCTAATATTTTCGTTTTGGGTGTTAGGACTTTGACATGTTAATTTTAAGATAATTAAATTTAGTGTTTTGTTAACACTTTTAAGACATCAGAATAAAGACCCAAACAACCATAAGAAGGGGGTGATACCTAAATATTTGGATATGATTAACAGTTGGTTATAAACAAAGAGATCAGAAAGAAATTGTCCATGATTCTCCATTTTTACTTAGAAACTTTGTGAAGCTCGTTTTAATAAAATCCAACATCAAGTGCTCAAAGGGGAAAATGAGTGGCATTCAAGTTATGAAGTTATTAGATAGCTAGTGTTTTTAAAACACTTGTTTTATATCTGTTTAACTTGAGGTTAGTAAATGCTCGCCAAATTTATTATGACTCTAATTCATTGGTATTCTGTCTATTTTTAGCAGTGAAATTCTTATGATTTCTGGGGCTAATAATAATAATGAAAACTATCAGTAGTAAATTCAGGTATTCAGGTATTACACAGAATCTTTTTGGATTATAATATATATACACACACATAAACTATATATAAAAATGACTTTAATTTAGATTGGCGACATTTGGTATATGCAAGAGAAGTGTGACTAATATCAGATTCTCCATCCTGCATCTGATCACATTATTCGCTGTAAATATCTTTTTAACATGGTGAGCAGAGGAGGGAAGCCCTAATTAGAAGTCAGCCAGCGTACTCCGGGATGTTCCTTCTTTCTGTGCTGTTTATTTTTGGTACCCTACATTTGTTCCTTGGGTCCCCGTGACTCTCTTCATCTTGACTGACATTTGTTCGCTTTTGTCTTAAACCAAAGGTGCACTGCGGGGGCGAGACGGGGAGGAGGGGTGAGGAGGGCCTTCAGAGAAACTTTCAAAAGCCATGATTCCTTTATTGCAAATATCTGTGGTTTTTTTCTACATGTACATTTAACAGCTGAAACCTCTTTTTAATCACTGCGTGTTCTTGAAAAGATTTAGAATCACAGACCTTTTCAAGTGTGTGGACCTGGGGGACATCGGTTGAACCCAATATGAAAAAGTTCTCTCTAATAGTCTTGATAAACTTTGGTCATACTGCTGCAACATGGAATTCTGCAGCCACAGGGTGTTGATGCCTAAGGAAGAAGCGAGGCCTAAGAGCAACCGTATTGAGCAAGCTCACGTCTTCCTACAACTTTAAGCTCGTGGTGATTTTGGCTAGCAAATGGCAAGGCCTGCAGGGTCTAGACCACACTATCTAGTAATTCTTAACATATAGTGCTATGTTGCTCCATATTTTCTTAAATTTAACTTTGGGAAATTTTTGATGGTCAGTAATTACCACTCCTGAAAGTGGCTGAGACTGAATATTGGTAATGTTTCCTAATACTTCGAGGCTGTTAGTCACAAAAATTTGTATAATATCCACTAAGCAATCTATCTATTCTCTCAGACTACAGGTTTTCTTATTAAGCACTTACTCCATTTAATTCATAATTGCCTCACACACTCACCTTTTATTAATCCTTTGGCTACCTAAAGTAAATTTAAGCCAGTTTAAAGTGTCTTTGTTCATAATAGTGGGATAATGTGTGTGTTTAGTTTTACATAAAAATAATTATTCAAATATTAAAGTACTTTGTAAACTCTTGATTCTATAAGACATTACTTACATTTATATTATAATCACATGTCCATGTCAATTAATAAATGAGGACTTAATATGTACATAAAAGTAAAATGTTGGAAGTCTCACTCAATAAGAATAGTAGCTAACCTTTACTATTAGTGCTTTATAATTATTGACCTATTTAATCCACATAAAAATCTTACCAAGATGTGGCAATTTTTCTTCTTTTTCATATGAAAAATATGTATGTAGAAAGAAAAGTAACATAGGTGGGGGTTAAAAGTAGAATTTTGAATTTTAAGAATTCTAGTTTCTTAGGAGTAAGCCCCAAGCACCACCCATAAGGACCCCCAAAAACGCAGACACCAATATTCAGATCTTAACTTTGCTTTTGTACTCTTCTCTGTGAATACTCATCAGTGCTCCAAGCACAAACAAAGTGAGTCGCCAGTGCTTATCTCCCTACCAGGAGCTGCTGAGTTTTAGAGAGTGAGAGAGAGTCACTGACTGACAAGGTATCCTTGCTTATGAAGACAAAACACAAGAAGTATCCTAACTCTTCGCAAAAAACTCAGCACACTGGGTCTACCAGAGAACAGGCAGCTATTCTGAGCACTTGAAGTTTCTATAAATTTACAGAGTCCCTATGTGCGTCTTTTTTCTTTGCATTTTCCTTGAAATAAAAAGATCTGAAGTTGAATTGAAAGAAATATAAAACAAAGACTCCAAACAAGATTTTTGGATTTCAAAGTTGATTATTGACAGCTCTCAGCAAACGTTTGGAAGAACAGGGGAGATAGTTCAAAGACAGGGAGCACATTTCTCACACTGAAAAGGTCAGGAACTTGATCCCCAGAACTTTGTGCTGCTACCTCTCACCCCTAAACACTGCTGGGCTCAGCAGCTCTGCTTTACTGGGTCACAGCACCAAACCATAAGGCCCACACCTTTGGGTTAAATATCTTCAGGAATTGTTCCTTGACACCATTTTGTGGGATCAGGGGTGGGGGAAAAGGATGGGACCTGTAAAAAGCTTTTTGAAAAAGGAAAATATAAAATAAAGGCTTGGAAAGGTTTATTAGAACTCTCAAGCTTTGGAGAGGAAGTTTGAAATCAAATACAGAGAGTATACTCCTAGTATTTAAGACATTATTTACTTTTAAGGTATAATACAAGTTTAACTTAATTTCTAAAATTTGCAGTCACAGAAGTCAAATATTGCTTTTTGCTGCCATTTCTAAAAGCAAAATCTAGCTTGAAAACTGAGGTTATGATGATTTTATATATCCGGGTTGTATCACTGGTACTTGCTACAGCGTCAACTTTATTTTTTACCTTCACTGAAGGTATAGCAATAACTGAAGGTTGGTAAAATTATTCATTGATGTCTGGTAATATTGAGAATATGATTTTCTGAATGCTACTACTGTACTCACTTATCACATGTAAAGAAAGAAAATGTTACAACATAGCACAAAGTCAAATTTTATATTTTTGCCTATCTTTGTTATCTTTGTTCTGTATCCAATGAGCAGAACTTTATAAATGTTCTTCTGAGACTGGACATATATATATAAGCATTAGGGCACTTGCCTCACATTCATCAAGGGCTACAACTCTGGTTGAATTTGAGAACCACATATCATTTTCTGACCACTGTTATATTTGGCCCCTGAGCATGGAGTCAGGTTTGGACCCTGTACACCACTGGGTGTGGCCCCCCTACTCAATTAAAGAGACTATATTCATTTTGTGTTTTTGCTTTGGACTACATCAGTGGTTGCCAGGATTTATTTTTTGCTGTGCACTTAGTAATCACTCCTGTTACAGATTGGGCTACTAGAGGGGATGTTGGGAATTGAACCCATGTTGACCCAAAGCTTGGGAAATGCCCTACTCACTGTGCTATCACTATGGCCCCAGAAAAAATTATTTATATCTTTAAGATTTTATTGGGCTGGAGTGATAGCACAGTGGTAGGATGTTTGCCTTGCGCGCAGCTGGCCCAGCTGTAAGTAAAAAGTAAAGGCCCTCCCGTTGAGGCCCTCCCGTTGATCATCGATTTGCTCGAGCGGGCCCAGTAACGTCTCCATTGGAGACTTTGTTGTTACTGTGTTTGACATATCGAATACGTCACGGGGAGCTTGCCAGGCTCTGCCGTGCGGGTGAGATACTCTCGGTAGCTTGCCGGGCTCTCCGAGAGGGGCGGAGGAATCGAACTCGGGTCGGCCATGTTGGCTGCGTGCAAGGCAAACGCCCTACCGCTGTGCTATCGCTCCAGCCGAGCCGGGTTCAATTCCTCTGTCCCTCTCAGAGAGCCCAGCAAGCTACGGAGAGTATCTCGCCTGCACGGCAAAGCCTGGCAAGCCCCCCTTGACGTATTCAATATGCCAAACACAGTAACAACAAGTCTCACGATGGGAATGTTACTGGGCCCGCTTGAACAAATCGATGAACAATGGAAGGACCATGATCGTAATATATATATATATATATATATATATATATATATTATATATATATATATTTGTCTTCAAGATTTTATTAAAACGAGTAAGTGAATTTTTATTAGGTCCATGGTAAATTTGAACTGTGTTCATAGCCATGCTTTAACTTTTTATTATTATATCATTCGTTATATTATTATACCAAATTTATATTATTTTAATAATGAATAATAATGAATATTTATTATTTAATATTATTATTAAAAATTTATTGACTTACTGCAAGATACATAGACAAATCCAATTCATGATCGGGTTTCAGTCAAACAATATTCCAACACCCATTCCTCCACCAACAATGATAATAATAATAATAATAATAATAATAATAGCCATACTTTAAGATGCTATTTTAGACCATAAAGAAGGCTCTTCACACTCATTTTCTCACTTCAGTATTGTCAGCTTTAACAGGGATTGCCCTTTGGTTTCTTCACTCCTGTCTTTAAAGACTACAGTTCTGACTATGGCAAGATAACATTGTTTTTAACTGATGATAAATTTATAAATATGGAGATGTAGATGGATAGAATAATCTCCTCACTGCAATTCTGTGGTGTTATGTTAATTATAAAATCAGTGCATTGTCTGAGAGAGACAGAGATAGAGGCCTAGATGATGTTTTTATTTGTGTGTGGGGGATGTGGGTTCACACATGGCTGTGCTCTGGGCCTACTGCTGGCAGTACTCTAAGGGATCATTCCTGGTTGGGCTTGGAAAACCTGGTGTGGACGCTGAGAAAACCCTGGGTGGGTCACATGCAGGACCAGCATAGTACCTAATAAACTAGCTCTCCAACTCTCTAGATGACATTAGCTACAATGCTAGCTTGATTCTCAAAAAATACAAAATAATTTATATAAAGGAGTTCAGAGTGTATTTACAAACTTCACAGGAGATAGCTCTTTAATTTTAGTTTTAGATACTATTAAAATTAAATAGATAATATTGTGTATGATTCAGACCTGTCATTATGAACTAGACTTGCCTCCTCAGCTTCTAGATCTGGTTCAACATGTTAGTATTCAGCTAGAATTATTATTGGTGATCACAAATCCAAGGTCAAAAATCAGTTTACTGGCATCCTGTACCCTATGTGAGACCAATAGAGATAATAAGTATCTACCCATTTCAGCACATCTACAGACAATTTCCAGTAATGTGTCACTTAAGATTTTCCCAGGGCTGTGCACAGTAGTGCCAATTTGTGCACCATAAATCTTAGTTATGACATCACATTATATCTCTCCTCAGATGTGATTCCAGTCAGTTTTCCTAATATGCTTGTAAGGGTAATTTCCACTGCCAAGAGGACCTACAATATGGCACTCAGTGCCAGACAGAACTTTGCCTAATGGAGGGATTAAAATGGACTTTTAAAACTGTACCATATGTCACCCAGCAGACAATGAAGACTTTATTGATGGAAGATAGAGCTCAGCATGTCTCTGCCACAAAATCACTTTGCAATCCCTAAAACTTTCATTATTTATGAACTGTGATATTTGACTGTGGACAAAGACTTTATTAGCTAGTACAATCTGGTGTTTCAAAAATAAAATGTAAATAATGTAATCAGTGGCCATTGTAGACTTCACTGTGATTGATAAGCTATTTCACACTAAATATGGAAACTGCAGAGCCTCACTAATTGTATGCAAAGAATCTTCTCTCTCCATTATAAATAGGAGAGAAAGCTGGAAACAAGAGGTACAGATTGACAATAAATGCAGTTGAACTTAAAAGAAGAAAAACCCTCTCCTTTAGCCTGCCAATTCCATGCAAAGGAATTCTGACTAGAATAGAATAAATTATGACAAATATAGTTAGGGCATCTGGATTTATGACCTTGTATTTCTTGAATCTCCAAAACATTTCAACATTTCATGGATATGTTTCCAACAGTGCAAGTAAAACTATTGCTTGATGAGCCCTCTGTCATATAAGAAAGCATGTGTGCTCTGTAGGTTTCGCCTAACTTTTTCTTGTCATCTAAGATAGGGGAGCTGGTAATATGCTTAATTCACTATATGAGATAAATGGGATGTCACACTAGAGGAACTAAAGGATCTATTCTGCAAATATGAGCAACATGTAAGGAAAATCATATGTTAATGGGTTCTGAGGATTCTGGATTAACAGACACCAACTGGATATTTTTATAAAATGGTTTGCTAAATATAGATATATTCTTCCTAGAAACAAAGTTAAGACTAACAAAAGTATGGTGCAAACATGCTGTTCTGAAGGATTCCAGAGACATTTAAAAGGACGACCAGACCGATGAAGATGGAGATGCAGCATCTGACAGTGGATAGGAGAAAAGATAGCAACGTTCAGAGTACTAAAAGTGTTCTGGATATAGGATAAAGGAAGAAAAGAGCTCATAGTATCCCACAAGAAATTCTGATAAATGCATCATTTAGCAAAGTAATAAGAAAAGTGCCAGTGAGGAGGACACACACCAGTGAGAAGGTGTTTCTCTGTCACCTATGGGGAAATTCTGTCAGAGAACCACAAATCTATTACAGCAAAAGCAACAGATATCCAGGCAGGCAAAATGACTAGTTTAAGTTGACAGCCAATCCCTGTCATCAACTGCCTCCGCACAAGAACAAAAGGCAAGTGAAGAGTAGCCAGTGTGGAAGGTCTGAAAATGGCCCCTAACAACTCTGGCCAAATGCAGCTGTAGAGTCTGCCTAAGGAAGAGAACAAAAGTTACTTGTTAGAATGGTACAATTACTTAAAAAGCTGAACTAGCTAGATTGTGACAAGATTGTTACATTGGGTCCTTTCAATGCTGGATGGTGACCATTCATTTCAAAAAGTAAAGTGTACATTCTGGGCCTGGCTTAACTTCCCTATCTATAGGACCTTAACAAGCACCTGCATCAAATCGATACAGATTTCCTGATCTCCTGGCACAGGACCCCGCTAACTGAAAAGTAAGAAAATATTTTATATCAGTGGGCTCAGGAACATCGGGTCTGCTGTTTTTATAACATGACAACAGCTATTGTCTGATAAGATGGTCTGATTAAAGACACAACTGGAAGATTCGCTATGTTCCACCAAAAGATCTTTGTTAAACAATCGGAATACAACCACAAGAACTTCATAATGAGTCATCTTGAATGATGAGCAATAGTTATAATTTGGACACTCCATTCTTCATGCCCCCCCAAACCAGTGAACAACAAGTCTTCATTGTGATAGGTGTAGACATCCTTGATTATGAGGATGCAGTAAGCTGTGATTTAGTAGGAAGAGGTTCATCTAGCCTATAAGTGATTTACTTTGGCTTTTTTGAAACTTCTTACCTGAGTTTGCAGTAACATGGCAGACAGGTATCAGATGTATAAATAATGATCATCTAGTTAACATTAACAAATGAGCAACCCAGGTGAGTAGGAAGAAAAAGGGCAATTAGAGTTTATTGAAGTCTTGTCACCTAATGCAGAAACATGGCCTGTAGCTCATCCTAATGACTAGTCGTTAGATGTTTGATCTTCAGAAAGAGATGAGGAGGTATGGAACTCCTCCAAGAAGCTTACAGGGAAGCACATAGAGTGCTGTGATCCTTCTCACATAGGCCTCTTTAGGGTTCATTTTACTAGCTATTAGAGTGTTATGTAAAGTTAATACTCAGTTATCAGACATGCAGGAAGTGGTGGAAAAACATTCTCTGATTCAAAGTCATTACTTCTTCCAAAGGTAGCTAGAATTCAATGACTGATCAACCTAGGCATATATACACTAAGACATTTCATCATAATTCTTAAACTCAGAAATGTTCTAGCTATCTTTATCTCTAATAGATCAACAAAGTCTTTGTGGAGTCGAGGAAGAATCTAATACAATATTGTTTTCTTTTCTTCACTTCTCAGGCAGCACTTTCTGTCCTTCCATTATATGGGTATCCCTAAAAAACACTGTTCCTATTTATGTCTGTAGTAATCTGTTTCCCTGGGAGAATTTCACTTGTGACCTGTTGTTTTCTTATGCAAATGGCCCCCGTATACAAAACAGTTTTCTTCTGCAAAAATCCAGAAACTGCTTCATCAAAGGTACTATAGCTTTCAATATCCAGTTTTATTTTTAATAATCTCTTTATATCTGATGATTTTTAAATGGTATAAATATATTTTCTTATTGTTCTGTGAATTAGTCTTTGAAATATGTGTGCACCAGTGTGTGTGTGTGTGTGTGTGTGTGTGGTGTGTTGTGTGTGTGTGTTGTGTGTGTATCAATAGAGTCCACTTCTGTTCCTTTCGGCTTTGCTTTATATGATAATCAAACGTTGTTTTTGTTTCTGTCTTCTTTTCTTCTTCCCATCCTCCTTTTTTCCTTCTTTCCTTGCTCTCTGACTTTCTTTTCCTTATACTTTTCTATCTTTTCTTTATTTTACCATAATTTAGATTTTTGTTTTTTGTGGGATATGGGACCTGCTAACATTATAAAAAACAATGATTTTTCTTAGTGGTTGGCTCAATTATGTATGGATTTTTCTAAATCTAAGTATAAAATATTAGTTAAGACATAATATGTTTAAGAATTTATTTGAAAGGCTATTTCAATATTTAAAATAAAATTTTATTTTAAATGTGTTGGTAGTGCTAGGTCCTACTCTAGGATTTTGGTCAATGCTTTCTTTCTGGTGTCTCCCCATCCCATTGGTACTGATGATGTCTGATGACCTCATAGATCTATCCTTAGCAGCAGCTGCATTCACTTGCATCTCATGTATACTAATATGCATGTATTTGTGAACTTGTAGGGGATCAACCTATGAATTGCTATTTCTAAACGGGTATTTTTTTTATGCACCCCAGATTCTCAGTGCTTCGCTAACAATAGATTCTGCATTCTGACTATTTAGTCTTTGAAGATCCTTGTGCTTTTCATTAGTAAATATTCCTCCAACAGAAAATTTATTAGACAAGAGACCTGTTATGAGGCTTCACCTGAGGACTTTTTCTTGCAAAGTCTTTTGTCTAATTCTTGAAACCAGTTTTCTCATATATTTTATCCAGCTGTGCAGTTTTTTTAAATTTTTTTTTATTGTAGGAGAGAACGTCTTATAATAGTACTGTATCATGAGTAGAGAGTAAAAGTCTTTGGGGAATCATCTCTGTATTTTAAAATATATTGTAACACACCCCACAATTTTCATAAAAATGTGCTTTCTGTTTTTCAAATAATAATGATACCCTGATGCAACTTACTTATTATAAATTGGAACACTCTTATCAAGACACCATAGTTTAATTATATATGACATTAAATAAGGAATTTGTGCATTATTACTGACACTATTTTAATTATGTCTGGATATTTTGTATAAGAGAAAGAAAAGAATTCATTTTTATCCTATCTGAAAATACAAATTCTATTAGATGTACTTAAGGGACCAGTTCCACAGGACTTTACACAATTTTACATGCCCATTTCAAGCCCCAAATATTACTTGCGCTTCTAATTATTAATTGAGAGTTACCTAACCCTTCCTCATATTGTATTGATTTACTAGAGTGACTCCATAAGTTGGGAAAATATTCAATTGTATATATCAGTGTATTTTGAAGGTTATTTTTTAATCTGTCAGATACAGTTACAGACTTACAAACTTTCATGATTACTTTTCAGTCATACAATGATTGAGCACCCATCCCTCCACCAATGCCCATTCTCCACCACCAGTGTTCTTAGTATTCCTCCCCCTCCCCCACCCCTTCCCAGCCCCTGCCTCTTATTCAGTCACATTCCCTCTTATTCTCTCTCTCCTTTTGGGTGTTATTGTTTGTAACACAGGTACTAAGAGGCCATCATGTTTGGTCCATAATCTACTTTTAGCACACATCTACCATCCTGAGCGAGTTCTCTAATCATCATTCCATTTACTTAGTGATTCCTCTCTATCCCAGCTGCCTTTTCCCCCAGCATGTTAGGTCAGCTTCCAAGCTGTGGTGCGATCCTCCTGTCTCTTATCTCTATTGTCTGAAGGTTACTTTAAATACTAACAGATTATTCCAGTTTATTATGAAGATGATTCTGAGAAAACACACAATGAGGTTCATAAGATACTATCTTGAAGGGTCTTAAGCACAGGAGTTCCTGTCCCTATATACTCTGAGCCACCATCACAGCATGTTTATCCGGTCACGGTCACGGTCCTCCCGCTGTTCATCGATTTGCTCGAGCAGGCCCAGTAACATCTCTATCATGAGACTTGTTGTTACTGTATTTTGGCATATCGAATACATCATGGGTAGCTTGCCAGGCTCTGCCATGCGGGTGAGACACTCTCGGTAGCTTGCTGGGCTCTCCGAGACGGGTAGAGGAATCATGTTTATGGCCGCTCCAAATTATCAACTCTTTGCTCTTTCTCACTCTCTCCAGCTCTCTTGCCTCTCCAAATCTCCAACTATCCAGCACTCTGGGCTGACACTGCAATCAGTCAGGTAGCAAAATCAACATAAGAAAGCCCTTTCTAAGGGCCCACCAGGTTCAAAGGAGATACCACTTAAGAGGTATTCCAAAGCCCTTCCTGACTGCCCAAGGGCAAAATACCTCTTAAGGTGTTTTTCTCTTTTCCTCAATCCAATAACTATCAATCTCTTAATCCCAGTTATTTTTGTATGGACACAGTAAACCATAACATTGGGGCTTGCAGGGCAGCTCTCCTGGGAACATCTTGCCACAGACTACAGAGCTCAGGCCAGATTAATCTTTCCTAACCCTCACAGGGTCCAAATCTAGTTACTACTTTTTGGATCATGACAGCATTTGTCCATGACCAAGCTCTTTGTTAGGGCACGACTCTGGATCTCCGACCACAAGCAAGGACCACGCAGGAATGCAATCAGCAAGCAGGTAGTTTATTGAGCTGGCTAGCCAGGGTCAAGCCATCAGGCAAGACCCCGAACTTCTTCAAAGGGGATCTTATATAGGCCTTCACTGACCGTTATAGCAAAGCCCGTGCATTTCATATCCAATAAATTTGTAACAACATATACTTTCTTAACCAATCCATTTAAAGTAGATCACTCCTTAGCCTATAGATTCAAAGATCAGCGTTTATGCACGTAGGCATTGTGGCTAGTGGGTATCTGGTAAATCAGACAATTGGTTATCTCATGGCTCCCTTTGATTCTCAGCTCATGGCTCCTGCATTCAGGTGGAGGCAGGATAAGGGAAAAGTTACTAACAGAGGTAACAGATAAGGAAGGGCCAACAAATGGTTTCAGAATTTACATCCCAATAAGGAAAAGTCAACAAATGGTTTCAGAATTTACATCCCAATAAGGAAGGGGCTTGACAGCTAAGGCTCTATTAGGGAGGGGGCAGGAAAGGGAGAGTTACTAATGAGCAGAGTTTAGCTCTGAAATTTTTCTCAGGGTCCCTAGGGACCTTACATCTTAACCTATAGTTAAGCATTGTGGCACTTTGGCCAGGCCCATCTCGATACCAGGGTAGCACACAGCTTACTGCTTGCCCTGATTCCATCTAGTCCCTCCTCGGGACCCTACTTTTGGGGGCACTAGGAAGTAAAGGCAACTGAGGCTTAGGTGAGAGAACAGATGCGCAGGAGGAAAATATCACTGAGAGTCACATTACAAAAGCATAGCATATATTGTCTTCTTGTGTCCATACAAAAAGGATATTGCTCAGAACAAACTATGCAAAAGACTTAGGGAGAAGAGAAAAACAATATTTACAAGTTAACAGAGCACAAAGAAGAAGTTACAAATAAACACAGAGTACTGTGATGGTAGCAACCCAATAAAGGTAAACTGTCTGAGGCTATGCAGGAAGGACAGTACAGCCTTAACCTACAAACTCTTGCTCTTGAGTTTAGAATTGTATTTGAATATTCATCTACCCTTTCCATAGGTTATAGATAGAATAAAATTTCTTTCTTCATTTTTTTTTGTAGAAGTACTGATATTTGTTTAGGCAATGATTAAGCTAATTGAATTGGCATGAACTCCACATTACTTTTGTTTTTTAATTGAATCACTGTGAGATAGAGTTACAAAGCTTTCATGTTTGAGATTCAGCCATACAAAGATGGAACAACCATTCCTCCATCAGTGCACACCTTCCACCACCCACATCCCAGTTCTCATCCTGCCTCTATGGCAGACAATTTCCCCAATACTCTTCCTAATTTTGAGCTTTATATCGCGCTTGAAATTTTCCACCACCATTCAAGGCTACCTGCCAGGGGCAAAAGCTAGATAATTTATTTTCCATTGCTCATTTTGAGTATCATGAGAGATTAAATGGCCATAATTGTAAGTATAAATTTCTGTATTGTAAGTGCTTTGGTTCCAGAGACATCTCTGTATGGCACTAATTCATTTTGGGATTCAACTGGGAGTCTCTGGGACAGGGCTGTTGCTGCACTAAGATGGAGCCCCGAGGCAAATTATGAGTGTGACAGCCTATCTGCTGGGCCCAAGGTGGGGGTGGAAGGAAGCTGGGGAGGGTCATCCCAGGTCCTTTGCTTTCATATTCACCCTGGAGATTCAGTCCTGAACCTGCATAACTGGGTCTTGCTTATGGAAGTTCTTGGTCACTGGGAATTCATCTGGAGTAAGCAGGAAGGCTAAACCTGCTCCATCTGGGGTGCCCTGGTGAAATTGGCTCAGTGTGGAGCCCAGAGAGATCTCTGGCGCTGTAGTGTCTTCCTGGACTTGCTGCTCTGTCTCTGTGCCAGGACTGTTGTTGCACTAAGATTCACATTACAAAATTTTCAGCAGATTATATCTTGGTGAGGTCCATTCTCAGACAGTGGAGTCAGGCTGAGAGTATGGAGGCGATTTTGGATTGTGGAAGCAAGTGACTGCTTGGGCAGGCACAGGTCAACCTGCCCCCTTCCATTTACCTCTGTCTGTTCAGCCATGTATGGGTCCTAGCTTTGCTGTGATTTCTGATCTCTTCTGAGATTTATTTAGGAGTCTCTGAAGCAAGGCCAGCAGTAGAGCTTACAGGGGGGTGTTGGAGTTGGTTCGTGAGGGTGATTGCCAGTTCTTCCATGTGTATTGAGAAGTGAGGGGAAGTAGCCCGCCCCAACTCTGAGAAAGCCTGGAGATTTCAGTCACAGAACCTACATACCAGAATTTCAGCAGATTATATCTTGGTGAGGCCTGTCCTGAGATGGTGGGGTCAGGCTGGGTATGTGGCAGCAATTTTGGATTGTGAAAGCAAGCAGCTGCTGGGGCTCTGCTTGAGCAGGCCATCAGGTCAACCCACCCGCCTCTGATTTACCCATTTTTCAGTCATGTGCAGGTCAGAGATTAACTGTGACTTTGAATCTCTTTCGATATTTATCTATAGTAAATAAGCTTGGGTAGCTGAGTCGGAGGTGATTTGTGAGCCTGTCTCCCACATACCTAAATTTTGGCCTTCTAATTTCTTGGTAAACTTGATCCCAAGTTGTTCAGGTCTGGCCATAGGCACAGTGGCAATTTGGGGGTACCAGGAAGCCTGAAGGCACAGTCAGGCTGTGATGCACTCACCCCGCAGGTACAGGTTGACCTGCTGGTGTTACCATAGCCCAGGAGAATAAAATTTCTAAATTTTTAATAATTTTCTATTTCCTGTGACCAACTCATATGAAAATTATCTAAGGACTCCACCCTCCATTTATCATCTAATTCAAACTTGAAAGGGAAGTCTTTATAAAGGATTATAAATTTTCATCCTCTTAAAACAAAAGATATCTACATTTTTCCCTTGGAGAACATTTATTTTCTAAAAGATTCTATTATAGTAAATGGTAAGTGGATATTGACTGCTGTTACATTTGTTTGCTACTAAATAGTAACTTTCAATTGAAAACTTTGCCACTTTGTTCATTTGAAATACAGATTTTATTCTACTGTACACAGTTAGAAAATAACTGCCAGGAATGTTTAGAGAAGGTCATTATTGTCTAAAATATCTCACCTTCCTCATTTTTCATTCTAAAACAGAGAAGATTATGAAGTGCTGAAAATAGTGTTAGAAAAGGAGAAGTAACACTAAATGTACCAATCAATTTATCCAAAAAGAATTTATGAAGGTATTTTCCTGGCTTTTCCAAAAACAGTATTTTTAAAACCAATAATAAAGAATACATTTCAAAACTCGAAAAAGAAGTAACATTGCATGAGAAGTAGCACAGATTCTGTCTTCATGGAAATTGAGGCCAGAAAGATGCAATGCAGCAAGGGGATGAAAGGATTCTTCCTCTGTCTCCAGTTTGCCTAGCTTTTAATTTGGGCCCAGACCTGGACTGTATGGTCTAATATTCCTAGATTCCAACATGTATCAAAAAATGCACTATTTCTTTGATTTTCATCTTTCTTTCTTTCTTTCTTTCTTTCTTTCTTTCTTTCTTTCTTTCAAGATTTTACTACAGAACCGTGTTTTACAAAGTTATTGGTAGTTGAGTATTGTACACAAAATGTACATATAGTCCCAGCACCAATGTCAATTTCTCTTCACCTTTCAGGGTTCCTTTCAATCACTTCCACCTACCTGATATCTTGACAAGCACATTTGTGGGTTTGGTTGTTATAATTTGACCCACATGGTGTCAGTTCTGTCTGCACTATGGTTTGGGTCTTTAGCTTTTCTACTTCTCTTTACCACTTACATACTTGAGACCCTTGACTCCCACCATCCCCCTGCTCTTTACATCCAATCCTCCCTTTCTTACTACCCCACCCTCAATTATTACACTCCTTTTTGTCCTTATCCTCCCTATACTCTGATGTCAGAACTCATCTAGGTTATCCCCTCTTTGACTCTTTAATATAATGTATTCCTCATCTATATATCTTATTTAGTCACTGAAATTACAAAGCTATACATGGTTGTGTTTCAGGAATAAAATGTTTCAACACAAACCTCTTCACCAATTTTCACTTTCCTCCACCGCCCCCCCTCCAAATTTGCCTCCTACTCACCAGTCCACCTCTTCAAGAGAATACCTGGATATGCTATGTACCACTAATAATTGAGATCACCTTCACTCATAAAACATGATATCTCCCAGCTCCACCCAGATTGTAGCAAATTGGATGATTGCATCATTTCTTACAGTTGCATAGTATTCCATTCTGTATATATACAAATGCTTAATTATCCACTCATCTGTCATTTGGCACCTAGTTGATTCCATATTCTAGCCATAGTACTAAGTGCCGCCATAAGTAAAAGAGTGCACGTGTGCTTTGAATGAACGTTTTTATGATCTGTTATCATTTTACATGAAAGAGAATGACACATATTAAAAATACTGGGAACATCTCATTAGTTTCCTATTTCAGTTGATTTTTGTCTCTATGAGAGGACAGTGCTACAGTGCTATATTCTTGGTAGAGAAGAGAGAGAGAGGGAGGGAGAAAGAGAGAAAGAGAGAGATCTTGGCATTGTTTTTGGCACTAAATTTACTTCTTTGATTTTGATTCCCAGTTTTAGAAAATAAAAACTGCCTCTATTACTACTAACTTCTTGAAAAAAGTATAGCTTAGCTATTTTCATTAAGAAGCTTAAAAGTGTGTCCAATAAGCACTTATAGGAAACTGCAGAAAAAACAATGCTACTATAAATAAATAAGAAGCAGTTATCTTAATGAGATATTTTGAATTAATAAGATTAAAGATGAATATAAAATAATTGATTTAAGTAATAATTTATTTTTAAAATTAGTATCTTATAGAATTAATAGTTTATTGAAAAACTAATTAGACTTCTTTTATCTACAAAAATAGATTTAAGTGTAAGCAATTGATATACCAGAAATTCGTCCAGGGAAGTTAAAAGGAGTGTTCCAAGAAAAACCTTTTTGGTAACTCTTTTTAGGGACTCTAACTACCTTACTAGAATAGTTTTTGCCCAAACTTAGAACACAATGTACATTGGGGAAAACATTAAGTGAATAATATCCTTAGTTTTTTGTTTGCATTTTATTGTGTGGAAAGGATGTTATGGTGGTATTTAGGAGAATGACTGGTACAGTTTTTACGAAGAAAAATATGAGCATTCCTCAAAAAGCTATAAATTAAAACTTCCATAAGATCCAGCAATACCACGTCTGGGAATTTAACTTGGGTGCCCCAAAACACACAACACAAATGCCATCTGCATTTCTATGTTAATTGCAACATGATTCACAATAACCATAATCTGGAAATAATCCCAAGTGCCAAGAACAAATAACTGGGTAAAGAATCTATGTCATATCAGCACAATGAATGGAATGCTATGCAGTCACCAAAAAAATGCAGTAATGAATTTCGCTTATAAATGGTTTGACATGGAGAGTATCATATTGAGTGAAATAAGTTAAAAGGAGACGGACACACATAGAAGGATTTCACCCATTAGTAAGATTTAATTTTAGAAATGCAGTATGAGATTAATAAACAAGAACAGTAGGAACAAAGGCCAAGATAACTGGTCCACAGTTAGAAGCTTGCCACAGTCGTGGTCGTTGAGGTGAGGGCAGTTAGATTAAAAAAAGGATGACCATAAAAATGATCAGTGGAAATTATCACTCAGGACAAGAATTGCATGCTGAACTTATGTAAAGGGAAAAACATGATGACCTTTCAGTATTTGTACTGCAAATTATAGAGCTCAAAAGGAAAGTGAGAGAGAGAAGGACAGAGAGACAGACAGACAGAAAGACAGAGACAGAGATAGAAAGAGTCAGACAGAGACAGACAGAAACAGATAGAGAGATACAGGCATACAGTGAGAGAAAACTGTCTGAAATAGAGGCAGGCTGGGGTGGATGGGCCTTAGGGAAACTGGGGACATTGGTGGTGGGAAATGTATACCTGTAAAGGGATGTGAATTGAAACCCTGTATAACTGAAACTGAATCACAACCAACTTTGTAACTGTGTATCTCACCGTGATTTAATATTGGTGTTTTTGGTGAAAACATTTGAAATGTGGTGGTGGGAATATGCAGTGGTATTGGAATTGGTGTTTGAATGTTAAATGTAATGAATTATTGTGAAAAACTATTAAAAATAAAAATTTAAGGAAAGAATATTTTTAAGTAATCATCATTGTGCCAGTTAAAATTCAGACATACAGATATTGCATACTTCTACCTAACAGAATTTATGTCAATTTCAAAGTGATCCTATCAGAATATTTTTGGAAGACCTAAAATAAATTCATCAGTAAGAAAATTTATGAATATAGATAAGTAAACTACTTCAAATAATCAAAGTCCCTAATGATTATTGAAATTATAATGTGATGCTACTCTCAATCAGGTTCTTAATTGACACTAAATCCTAGCTAGCAGATTATTTCCTACATAAAATTTACCAGAAGAAACATTAAAGGAATTGCTTAAATCACAGGATGAGCTTCACTTTTTTCTTCTATTTTTTTCTTACACAGAGGTAGGGTGTTTGCCTTGCACGCAGCCAACGTGGCCGACCCGAGTTCAATTCCCCCGCCCCTCTCGGAGAGCCCAGCAAGCTACCGAGAGTATCTCGCCCGCAAGGCAGAGCATGGCAAGCTACACGTGATGTATTCGATATGCCAAACACAGTAACAACAAAGTCTCCAATGGAGACGTTACTGGACCTGCTCGAGCAAATCGATGAACAACGGGAGGACAGTGACTGTGAAATTACTCATCCTTAAAATAGAAGGTAGACCTTTATCAGATATATCACTGTCACTGTCACTGTCCTCCCATTGTTCATCGATTTGCTCGAGCGATCACCAGTAATGTCTCACAACAAATTGTGAGATTTCTTGTTACTGCTTTTGGCATATAGAGTACATCATGGGTAGCTTGCCAGGCTTTGCTGTGTGGGTGAAATATTCTCGGTAGCTTGCTGCGCTCTCCGAGATGCATGTATTTGGTATATTTGTTAAAATATATCATCTAGGTAACACATACATATTCATCTAAGTAACATGATTTTGTAAGAAGAATCTATCAAATGATCTATCACATGATTCATGCCCCTGTAATATTTTTGATCATCCATGTCATCTATCTCCCATATTCATAGTAATTTCAAATCTTTCTAGCCTTTTGTAACAAACCTAACATTTTTTGGGTCTGAAGTATTAGAGAATTTTATTTTATAAGTATCCAAGGGATAGAATGTTGTTTATTTTAGTGTGAACACTAAGATTATAGTTAAAAACATTCACAATGTTTTTAACTATTCCAACCTGGATTCGATTTCCAGCATCCCATATGGTCCCCTGAGCACTACCAGGGGTAATTCCTGAGTGCAGAGCCAGGAGAAACCCCTGAGCACAGCCAGGTATGACCCAAAAAGTCAAAAAAAATTTTTGGCTTATTCTGAAATATTCACTAGCTTTATAAAAAACAAATGACCATTTAGTTTATCTGCATATGATAGATTTGCTGCCCAGAATTCAAATGAAAATACTTTTTGATCCTAAGATCAAAGAAGAGGTTGCCATTGATTTGTATTGGTTATATTTGGATCACAGGAAAAAAGAGGTATGTTTTCAAAGAAGGCTAAGTGTTGAGTGCACCTAGAACATAAAATTCCTATTTTCATGAGAAAGGATAAAAATATGCTGAATAAGCATGTAGGTATATAAAACAAGAATGCAGTCAAGCTTCTCACATTCCTAATATCTCACAGAAAAGGACAGCTCCCCATGGGTGATGTCTGTGCTGTGTACTGTAAGTAAGTAATTTGTCAGGGGCCTAAGAATTGAAAAAGTGAGACTCTGACTATTGCAGATGAAGCATAGAGTATTAAACTCTCACATTGCTCTAATAAGCTCTTTATTCTCTGGAATGTGTTTCATCTGAAATTCCTAAAGAACAATGAGTAAAATAAATTTTCCTGTTTCCAACTATTTTGAAAGTATGCAGAGTAATTATATCATTTTATCATAACTGTCTATGTTAACACCTCTATGAGAGTAATATGGTATTCCCCCTCAAAACCATATCGAAAACACTTTCAATTTTATACTTATATTACAACGATATCAGAAGCATATGCTAATAAACAACAAAAAATTTCTGGCTGAAGCTGTTAGAAAAGATGAAGACGGGGTGGATGGAGTGATAGTACCACGGGGAAAGGCATTTGTCTTGCACGCAGCTGACCCGAGTTCAATCCATGACATCCCACATGGTCCCCTATGCACCACCAGGAATAAATTCTGAGTAAAGAGCCAAAGTAACCCCTGAGCACCACTATGTGACCCAAAAATAAAAAAAAAAGTCATGAAATTTGCTTATAAGTGGATGGACATGGAGAGTATCATGCTAAGTGAATTAGAAAGAGGGACAGATAAAGAATGACTGCACTCATTTGTGGAATATAAAAAATATAAAATAACAATATGAGACTAACACCCAACAATAGTAGAGACAAGGGCCCGGAGGATCACTCCTCAGTTTAGATGCCTACATCCTGTGCTGGGGCATATCTAGGAATTGTTATTTATTCTTTTGCTTTAGACCACACCGCACCTGACAGTTGCTTGGGTCACTTTGGCTGAGTACCTCACTGCAAGCAGTGCTCAAGGAATAAGGCTCCAGTCACACTCAAGACCCTCATATGCAACCCTTCAAACCATCTTGCAGGTTCCTAAAAATTGTTCTCTTTGAGATTTAGGGACATGCCTCAAAGGGAATATTTTGCTTTTCAGTTGCATCTCCGGCATCACAAAAATAAAAGGTATGGTCTGAGACTGACATTTGTTAATGTTCACGGACTTGTTTGCCCATATCATCAAAAATTTTGCCCATATCAGCAAAAATTTTGAGACTAGAATCTCATGGCACCATGTGGGTAAAATGGTTCTGTGCTTCACTCTGTGGTTCTGGCTTGGCATCAAAGCCCTTCTTCTCTCAGCCATTGACAGAGAGGTTGGCAGTGTTTCATGAAAGAGAACACACATATCTAGGGCATCCCCTAACAAGGGTGCAGGTGAGGTCAGATTCTTGAAAGACACAGGTGTCTAGGGCAGTGTAAATACGTCCACCTTGTTAGTTGGCTCTTGACTTTGTGATTTTCTTGTCATCACTTACATATGTGCTCCTGTATGAGTTCTCTATGATTTGTTGCGTATTACAAATCATAGAGAAAATTATATAAATGTATGCCTCTCAGAGAGCACGTTAAGCTACCGAGAGTATCTCACCCACACAGGCAGAGCCTGGCAAGCTCCGCATGGCGTATTCAATATGTCAAATAAAATAATGACAGCAGGTCTCATTGCCCTGACCCTGAAAGAGCCTCCAATCGTTAGGAAAAGACGAGTAAGAAGAGGCTTCTAAAATCTCAGGTCTGGGAGGAATAGAGACATTACTGGCACCCACTTGAGTAATTTGACGATGAATGGGATGACAGTGACAGTGATAAAGTGATTACAATGTGATACTATTAGTTATATAAGATAGTCTGAGAAAATTGTTCATCCTAAATACTATACACTGATTCTTCTCTAAATTAAAATTTTGTGTAGTTAGTAAGAATTTTGGATTGTGATTAGGATATAGAAACTCTGAGAAAGGACTGCACACTTTCCTCAGTAAGGTTTCTAATAGGGGGCTGGGATAGCACAGAGTGATGGCACTTACCTTCCATAAAGCCAACCAGGTGGGATTCCTGGCAACCCTGAGCCCTGCCAGGAGTGATTTATGAGTGTAGTGCCAAAAGTATGCCCTGAGCACTGCTATTGTGGCTGTCACCCCAAATAATGAGGTTTTAATACAGTTATAAGATTACATAAATTTGATATTTTAAATAAAATTATTAACAAATATATAGACTATCTTCAAAAACTTATATTGTTAAATTTTACCTGGATTGATCATTCATTAATAGCATACACAGTGGGAAAGGTGAAAAATGGAAAGGGTGAATACTATAATGATTACTTAATGTTAAAAATCCTTCATGACTTTAAGGTGTATTTTTTCCATGTTCTATTCTGCTGTAGGTTCAAAATGGAAGTATCTATGTGAGAATGAGTTGGAGTTGTTTTTCAGTTTATCGTTTTGTGGGGGTCAATCCTATTGTCAATGACAGCTGTTAATATACCATTTATAGAATAATCTCACATACTTGCTAGTTTATACTTTACAAAACAGACCAGATGCTGCCCTCATTTTTATTGCCACACAGTTATTTACACTATTATTAATGACTGTTTAGTGTGTAGATTGTTCAATACCACACCCACTACTAGACTGTATCTTAAGGTCTTTCCTCCACCAGTATCTTAAGGTCTCATCCCAACTACACCATGACCACCAGAAAAGCCTATTTTGGGACCAACTCTCATGTTATTTTTCTTTGGTCATTTGTTGTTCATTACTATGATCTTTATATCTCGTATATGAAAGATATCATGCTATATCTGTCTTACTTCTTCTGATTCATTCACTTAACATAATATCCTTTAGTTTCATCCACTTAGCAGCACATTTTGACTTTCTTTTCCTTATAGCTGAGTACTATTCTATTGTATAGATGTACCATCATTCTCTATCAAGTCATCTGCTCTTGGGCACTTTGGATGTTTCTAGATCTGGGTTATTGTTATAGTGCTACAATGAACATAGGAGTTATCTTCTCAAGACAAACATTTTCTTTTACTTTTTTTTTGCTCTTTTTAGGAGGGGTCACACCTGGTGATGCACAGGAATACCCCTGGTTCTGCACTCAGGAATTACTCCTGGTTGTGCTCAGGGAACCATATGGGATGCTGGGTATCAAATCTGTGTTGGCCGCATGCAAGGCAAACTCACTACCCACAATGCTATCCCTCCAGCCCCCAAAACAAACATTTTCATTGAATAGAAACATACTTCCTTAAGGATATCAGTTGACAATATAAAGTATGCCTTGGTTATTTTGAACCAAGTACATAAACCTTAGAAATAATCTTGTACAGTTCCACTCCCACAAAGGATCAAATATATTTTCTAAATAGACTAAGGTTCCTGGTCTAATCCTTAAATATATATTTTTATGTGCTGGAGATATTTATTCATCTAACATTGTAAGATATAAAAGAAAATTACAGTTAGACCTATATATATACAAAAATAACATATATGTTTCTGTGTGCTTGAGTATATGTGTAAGATTAACACTACACTTTTAATGTCCCTTGAGACAGATGTGCAGGAGATTTTGCAAGTAAGACATAAAAGTAGGGGAGGGTAATTAATGAAAACTTGTGTCTAGACGAATAGACTTGAATCTTATAAGGATAATGTTCTTCAGACTGGATATGCCACAAAGAGCACTGTAGCACTGTCCTCCTATTGTTCATCGATTTGTTTGAGCGGGTACCAGTAACGTCTCCATGTTTTTGGTATATTGAATATGACATGGGGAGCTTGCCAGGCTCTGCCATGCACGGGTGATACCCTCAGTAGCTTGCCGGGCTCTCTGAGAGGGACAGAGGAATCAAACCCAGGTCAGCCACATGCAAGGCAAACGCTGTACCCACTGTGCTATCACTCTAACCTAAGAGAGGGTACTGAAGTCTTGGCAAACAATGTTTTCCCTGTCAATAAACAATAGACCATCAGAGTTAGTAACAGACATATATTTTGTTTGTTTGGGGACCACACTCTGTTTATTCATATTTTACTCTCATATCTGTGCTCAGTGGTCATTCCTGGCAGGAGTTGGAGAATCACATGCAGTGCCAAGTCTCAAAGCTATTTTGGGATCCATGAAACACACATTTTACTCTCTGTCATATCACCTTTCTCCCAGAAATATATTTTATGTAACATTTTTATGACTGACAGATGATAGGCTTTGCAGATGGATGATAGAGTGAACATTTCTGTATAAAATGATCAATAACATAAATTTTGTCTTACTATCAATAATAAGCAGGAAGAGGAGTGGGACAGGGATAGAAATACTGAGGTCATTATTGATGGAAAATGTGCACTGGTTCGATCACTGTGTGACTGAAACTCAAACAGAAAGTTTTGGAAGTGTAGCTCACAGTGATCCAAGAAAAACAAAAAGAAAAGGAAGAAACAAAAACAAAAACAAAAACAAAAAAACACTTGTCTTACTATAATAATGGCAACAGGTTTGAAGGCCATCATTATTGAAAAAATATCAATTGTTGTTTCTGTTTTTTCTGTTACATTTACTTAAATTAGTGTGGTGACATCATTCACAGTTTTGTCTCTAAAGAACAGAAATGTATAATTTCAATTATAAATTTGTAATTTTAATGTTATGTGTGAAAAGCTAAGCTGAGACGCAATGCTTTTTTTTGAGGTGGTGGCAGTGTGGGGATTAGATCACAGCCAGCTGTGCTCAGGGCTTACTCATCATTGCCCAGGACAGAATCAGAGTCAGTGGTCTACAAGAGTTTTAGTTATGTCTTCAGCCCTGAGGTGAAATTATTTCATGTTGTCAAAGGAAAGTTAGAGTCTAGTAAGTCTTGTTCTCAGTTTAGTTGTCCATTCAAGTTTCATGACTATCAAACCAACTCACAGCTGTCAGAGCTGTTAGCAAATATGCAGCTTGTTTTCTGTGTGATAAAATAATGTCATTTAAAACTAAGAATTGAAAATATATTATGCAATGTTTTGTAAGATATTTAAACTAAAGATAGAGAATTTTTTTTTCAATTTCAAAACTACATGGACTCGTTTCTAACTTATGCTGAATATGCTTTTCTATTAATTCATTTGTTGATTTCTGGGCCTTTGTCACCTTGAGTCCCCGATATGATGTACCCTAATGATTACAAAGCTAAGACACTGTGGTAAGTAGGCAATAATTTAAATAGTGATATCAGCTGTGGCATGATAGCTGCAAATTTCCTGAATTATTCTTTCACGAATCATGACGAATCACGACCATCCTGTTATTTGTCGATTGCCTCGACCAGGTCCCAGTAATGTCTCCTTCATCCTAGCCCTGAGATTATATTCAAGGCTCTTTAGGAGAATGAGACCCATCGTTGTTACTGGTATTGGGCATATTGGGTACTCCACAGGGAGTTTGCCAGACTCTGCATATGGTAGCCTGCCAATTTGTCCAAAGTAGGAATGAGATAATAAGATGTCATAATAAGATGTCGCGGCCGCGCAGTTCCGGGAGCTGGTTTTTATAGTCTCTGAGTCTTGGCTGCTGATTGGATTACACGGCACCAGGGGGCCAGTTGGTGGGTGTGACACCGACCTACTGGAATTTGGAGGATCTGGGTGGAGGATTCTCGGCCTGAAACCCGCGTGGCTTTGTCCCTCTGCCAGTACCTTCATGTGTGCAGAGAGTGGTCTCAGCATGGTGGTGGCTGGTCCTGGAGGTCTTTGACTGCCGGAGCCCTGGTTGGGATGGGGAGGAAAGCTCAACCCGCTCCCCTCCAAGGGACCCCGGCGAGGACAGCCAGGCGCGGGGGCAGGAGACTGCACTGTTCTCTTCCGGCAGCTGGTTTTTATAGTCTCTGAGTCTTGGCCGCTGATGGGATTACACAGCGCCAGGGGGCCAGGTGGTGGGTGTGACCCTGGCCTACTGGAATTTTGAGGATCTGGGTGGAGGATGCTCAGCCCCAATCTGAGTAGGCTTGGAGATCTTGGCCCCGAAACCCGTGTGGCTTTGTCCCTCTGCCAGTACCTTCATGTGTGCGGAGAGTGGTCTCAGCATGGTGGTAGCTGGTCCTGGAGGTCTTCGGCTGCTGGAGCCCTGGTCGGGGCGGGGAGGAAAGCTCAACCCACTCCCCTCCAAGGGGCCCCCGGTGAGGACAGCTAGTTGCGGGGGCAAGAGAATTATTCTTTACTGTTTTAAAAACTTGACTTGAATCTAACACAATACATCTGCAATTGGCAAGAAACTAAGAGCAAAAAGGAGTGATTGGAAAAACATTTCAGCTTTTTCTTAATTGAATCAATTGTGATATACACAGTTTCAAAGCAGTTCATGATCAGGTTTAGATCATAAACTTTCCATCACCAGTCCCTCCACCAATATACATTTCCCACTACCTATGTTTCCTAGTATCCCCACCACCACCATCATCCTCCCAGCCTGCCTCTATATCTCTCTTTCTCCCACTTTTTGGGTATTAGGTTTTGCAGTACAGGTTCCGAGAGATCATTATGTCTGGTTCGTTACCTAATTCCAGGATACAGTTCTTATCAAGAGTGATCATTTCCAGCTATCTTTGTCCCCTCTCTATCCTAGCTGCCTTCTCCCCCAGCATCTGAGGCAGGCTTCCAACTTGGATCAATGCGCCTTGCTCTTGTCTCTACTATCTTTAGTATTAGTCATATATATATATATATATATATATATATATATATATATATATATCGGGCTGGAGTGATAGCAAAGCGGTAAGGCGTTTACCTTGCATGCAGCCAGCCTGGCCGAGCCGGGTTTGATTCCTCCACCCCTCTCGCAGAGACTGGCAAGCTACTAAGAGTATTCAATATGCCAAACACAGTAACAAGAAGTCTCACAATGGAGATGTTACTGGGCCCGCTCGAGCAAATCGATGAACAACGGGAGGACAGTGTTTGTTTGTTTATATATATATACCATAAATGAGTGCAATCATTCTATGTCTATCCCTCTCCCTCTGACTCTTCACTCAGTATGATATTCTCCAAGTCCATTCACTTATATGCAAATTTCTGGCTATTGTGAACAGTTCTGCAAGAAACAAAGGAGTTAAGATGGTATTTCTGTACTGTGTTTTTGGGACTCCAGGATATATTCTCATAAGTGATATCTCTGGGTCATATGGGACTCAATTTCTAGCTTTTCAAGGAATGTCCATATTGTCTTTCATAAAGTCTGGAGCAATCGATACTACCACCAACAATGAAGGAGAGTCCTTTCTTTCTGATTCAACACAGCACTGCTTGCATACTTCATATTTTTGGAGAGATTTTTCTATGATGCATAATAAAAATAAAATGGCTAATTATCTTTAACATGTATTAAATGGAATCATATTGAATTCAGTGTTATGTAACAATTATTTTATACTTCTTACTAATTCAACCTATTCAAATAACACATGCAATTTAACTCAATCCTTTCTACATACAGAGCTCAAGTAAGTATATACCAAGAGCATTTTAATCTGTAATCCTCTTACTAGTTTATTATATATTAAATATTATTGAAAAGGTATTTTTTACAATTGTATTGACATGCATGGTATTCATGTACACAATTCCCTCAACTTTTATTACCAAAATTCGGTAGATAACTCATGTATGTGTCAGCTTCAGTCCACCTACTCCTCTATAAATGGGTGTTTTCAATTTTTAACCCAGTACACAACATTTATTATCAATTAATAATATCTATTTTGTTTTGTTTCCTTAAGCATCACATATGAGAAATATCATTCAGTGATAGTCTTGTTCCTTTAGTTTTTTTCACTCAGCGTTATACACTCCTCCAGTTCCATCCAAATTGCAGTTGTTTCATTTATCCTTAAATATTCATTTTATTTCTATAAGAATATAAATATAATATTTATATAGTATTTATGTAGTCTTATTTATGCAATGGGCTGGAGCGATAGCAGAGCGGTAGGGCATTTGCCTTGCACGCAGCCAACATGGCCGACCCGAGTTCGATTCATCCGCCCCTCTTGGAGAGCCCGGCAAGCTACCGAGAGTATCTCGCCTGCACGGCAGAGCCTGGCAAGCTACCCGTGGCGTATTCGATATGCCAAACACAGTAACAACAAAGTCTCCAATGGACACGTTACTGGGCCCGCTCGAGCAAATCAATGAACAATGGGAGGACAATGACAGTGACATATTTATACAATAGATTATCACTGGACATTCAGATTGTTTCCATGTCTTAGCATTATACTTACTCAAGGAATATATGTTTGTGTCTATCACCTTGGATTTGTTGTTTTGGGTTTTTTGTTTTGTTTTTGAGATATATGACAAGATCTGAAATTGTTGGATTGTGAGGAAAATGTAATCTTACTTTGTTTTGAGAAGTCATCATTCTGTTTTCCAAGAAGCTGAGAAGGATAACTGGAATAAGAGCACACAAACCATCACTGTTTGCATATAAGATGATAGTGTACATAGACAACTCCTCCAAACAATAAACCAGTGAAACAAAGTAGCAGCCTACAAAACTTATATAGAGAAAAAAAAAAGCGTTTCACTGCTATATACAAAAAATGGCAAGGAAGAGAAAGAGGTATTAAAATAGTGTTTCCCAAATCAAATACTTCTTAATAAATAAGAAAATAAGTGAAAGAATTTTACTTTAAAATTTATGTCTACTGTGAAATAAATAGGAGAGAACTTTAGAAAATGGAAAATCAATTCATGTTTCAATATTGGAAAAATAAGCGTTGTCAAAATGACCATCCTATCCAGAGTATTATATGAACTAAATTCAATGCCTACAAAATTCTAATAACTTTCTTCAAGGAATTAGAAAAATCATTAAAGCAAATCAATGGAACCATAAAACTTTCGTGCTACTCAAATATTTCTGAGAATAAAGAAATTGGTGGCATCACATTTCTGGACTTTAATTGTACTTAAGATCTATAATTATAAAAAAAGGTAGTTTTAAATCAAAGACAGTGTAAAATCAGTGGATTAGAATTGATCATAAATAACTCCTCAAATCCATGGGAAGTTTATTAATCCTTGACAAAGCTGTATGCTTGAAGTTACCATGCAACACCTCAGTCAAATGGCGGTAAGAAAACTGAATAAGTATTAAGTATCACTGTATCACTGTCATCCTGTTGTTCATCGATTTCCCCGAACAGGCACCAGTAACGTCTCCTTCGTCCTAGCCCTGAGATTTTAGAAAGTGCCACATTCGAAACTTTTTCAGGGTCAGGAGAATGAGACCCATCAATGTTACTGGTTTTGACATATTAAATATGCCACGGAGAGTTTGCCAGACTCTGCCGTGTGGGCAAGATACTTTTGGTAGTCTGCCAGGTTCCCCAGAGTAAGAACTAGATAATAAGATGTCCACTTCCGGGAGCTGGGTTTTATAGTCTCTGGGTCTTGGCCGTTGATGAGACTATATGGCGCCGGGGGCAGTTGGTGGGTGTAACACCTAAATACTGGGAGATGGGGGATCTGGGAGGAGGAGACCCAGTCCCAATCCAAGTAGGCTTGGACATCTATGTTCCGGGTCCCGCACACCTTGGTTTCTCTGCCGGTTCCTTCATGTGTGAGGCTCCTCTGAACGTGTGGAGAATGGTTTTAAGCATGACTGTGGCTAGAACCGGATCCTCAGCTGCCAGGGCTCTGCTCAGGGTGGGGAGGGAAACTTAACCCACCCTCCTCCAAGGGTCCCTGGTGAGGACAGCTAGGCGCAGAGGCAGGAGCTCTCATAAGTATATGAAAAAAATAAATAAAATGGGATCACTATCTGTTGATTGCACCATTGATTACATTGATTACATCATTCACAAAAGTTATTTCCAAACGGAGTAAGGACTTTAAGATTATGTGAGAAATATTTAGAAGGTTCCTATTGTAAAATAAGTTTAACTTACAATGAAGGCAAATATGTGCCCAGGCAGGAACACTTATGCTAGAATATATTAATTATCAGGCTTAAATATTATACATTGAAATTCTATACATTGTTTATGACCATAGTTATGTAAATACTCCAGCCTTTCTTCTAAATGTACCTGTTAACTCTTAATTCACTTGTTGACTGTTCTTAAGATGCCTATTACCATAACAAAATAGAATAGTTGTGGGAATTATAAGGAGACTTCTCCAGGAACTGTACCTCAAAAGTATTTTTAATTCATTGATCCCACTGGCAAAGATAGTGGAAAAATAAATAAGGAAATTTCAAATAAAACAACTTATGAATGTCAAAAGACACTGAGACTAAAATTAAAAGATGCACTACCAAAAGGAAGAAGGTATTTTTGCCCAGTACATCATACCAAGGGTTAATATCCAATGTACACTTACAAAGCTAAGGCACAAGGAAGCCATGTCCCCATCAAGAAACAGGGAGAAGAAATGAATGGATACTTCCATGAAGTGGCCATTCAAAGTCCTATATTAACATGAAAAAAAATTGTTCATCATTATTATCAGGAAATTCAAATCAAAACAGCAGTTAGATAATATCTCATATGAGTGAGAATGGCATGCATCATCACTGTATCACTGTCATTTTGTTGTTCATCGATTTGATCAAGCGGGCACCAATAACATCTCCATTCGTCCCAGTCCTCAGGTTTTAGCAGCCTCTCCTTACTCATCCTTCCCAATGGTGCCATTTTAGAGGTTCTTTCAGGGTCAGGGGAATGAGACCCATTATGTTACTCTTTTTGGCATATCATATTCTCCACGGGGAGCTTGCAAGGCTCTGCTGTGTGGGCAGGATACTCTTGGTAGCTTGCCAGGTTCTCCAAGAGGGAGAACTAGACTATAAGAAGTCATGCAGCTGTGAATGTGGCCACGTGGCACTCCCAGGAGCTTTTTTTTTTTTTTATAGTTACTGGATCTTGGCTATTGATGGAATTATATCGCACTGGGGGCTGTTGTGGGTGTGGCTGCCAAGATATTGGAAAATGGGGGATCTGGGTGGAGGATACTCAGTCCCATTCTGAGCAGGCTTGGAGATCTCAGCCCTGGGTCCCACACATCTGGGTTCCTCTGCCAGTTTCTTCATGCTTGAGGCTTGTCCGAGTGTGTGGATAGTGGCCTTGAGCATGTCTGTGGCTAGGTTCTGGAGGTCTTTGGCTGCCAGGGCTCTGCTTGGGTGGGGAGTGACATACATCAAAAAAACCCAAAAACAGTCAGCATTATTGGGGATGTTGAGATAACAAGAACTCTTATTCACTACTGGTGACTCAATCTTAAAAACAAAAACAAAACAAAACAAAGCAAAAAAAAAAAAACCCAGTATTTTCAACCTGGAGACTGGAGCCTCTGAAATTTTCTGCAGTTTGGTGTTGATACTGGTCTTCTAAAAAGTATCTTATCTTTGTAGAAAAAAAACAATGAGCTAAGTGAGAAAACAATTTCTCGATGATCTCAACCTATCAAAACCAAACCTATGAGTCTAGTTCTTGGTATTACAACAAACACTGCAGACACATCTCCTTCACATTAACTGTCCTTCAAAGAGTTCAACACAGCTGTTAATAAACAAAAAAATGCATTATTCTTCAATAGATTCATTTAAAACAATATAGAAAAGTATTCTAGAAAAAAATTTTAATTTTCTGACTTGAAATAATTGGTTGTATCATACCCTTGTCCATTTGAAGAAAAATGGCATGCTTTCTCTTAGTTTCTATTTTCTAAGTCTCCAAAGATAGTTACTCCAAAGTAGTCTTATTCTATCACTTAATGATTTATTCTTCTCAAACAGGTATCTTTATATGTGCTCTGCTCAATGGAACTCTTTCAAAGATATCTTCTTTCTATTTTCAGCTAAACTATCAATGAGGTAAAAGTATACCTCTCCCCTTTCTAAAGGTATAAAAGTATACCTTTATCACCCTATCTTCAGGTGATAAAGAAAGCACCTGAATAGAAAGAGGTGCTACAAGACTTTAGAAAGGATGCAATGATTATAGATTAAATCCTGTATGCCTTTAGATACAACAATATAGGAAAGTAAAGGAAATAGGGTGGCTACTGCCATGGTATACTCAGGCATAGAACTGTGGAGTTTTCTCTGTAGAATAACAGCATAGTGTATTACAGAGTTTATGACTAAGCATGGGATAGTAGACAGACATCAATAATAGCAATGCCATAGTTCACATTGTTTATTACTGATTTCCAGTGTTTCAGAAAACACTAAGCATCCAGAGGCCAGAGGCCTGAGATACCCCCGCTATTTGGGAGGTCAGTGACCATCAGGGAGTTCCTGTGATAGCCTACAGAACTCTTGTCCACAGAGGGCATTAACAGCTTATCCTTTGGCCTACATGTGTAGAAAACTGTGGACATTGAGAAGTTGAAAAAATAGAGGAGGTACTAGACAGAAAACTTGTTTCTACTTAGGCCTCTTAATAGGAAATGTGCTCTGCCTCTGGTCTTAGATGCCAGAGTATCTGTTTATCCACATTTGAGTTTCTTTTGAAAAAAAGTTAGTGGGATATCTTAAGAAAATAAAGATAAAGTTAGTATGAGATCAAGGAACCCAGTTCTGGTATTTGTCTAAAGAATCTGGAAATATAAACACCAAAAGGTATATTAATCTCAAAGTTTTAAAGAAGTATAGGGAATCAATTTAAATGATCATCAATCATTGAGAATAAAGACACAGTATATCTATTCCAGAGAGATAGACAATGGTTGAAGATCACTCAAGACCTGAATGATCCCTGAACGCAGTGCCCATAGTTAATTCCTGACAACACTCAGTATGTCTGAAAACCCCAAAACAACAAACAACTCCCCGACAAACGAAACAAATCAAATATTTTTAAAGCACATATTATTAGTATTATTTTATAGAACACTATTCAATAATCAAAAACTTAAGTTTTTCTTTCCGTATTAAATTTGAAGGAACTTGATGGAATTAAAGTGAAATTAGTGAGTTGAATCTAGATAAGTACTTATGTTAATTCAATTTATGTTCAATAAAAAGATACAATTTGTGGACAAATAAAATTGTAAAACAAACTTGAGAACATAAAAAATGGGATCAAGTTAACTTGAAAAGAGAGCTGGTGAAACAGTAGCACTGTAGCACTGTGCTTCTGTGTTCATCGATTTGTTCGAGTGAGCACCAGTAATGTCTTCATTGTGAGACTTGTTGTTACTGCTTTTGGCATATTGAATACGCCACGGGGAGCTTGCCAGGCTCTGCAGTGCAAGTGGGATACTTTCAGTAGCTTGCCAGCTCTCTGAGAGGGTCGGAGGAATCAAATCCAGGTCAGCCACATGCAAGGCAAACACCCTACCTGCTGTGCTATCCCTCCATCCCTGGTGAAATGGTATGAAAATTAAATGATATATGGAATTATGGATTCTATTCCAGTGACATGTATGCTAAAACTGGTGAAATGTAAATTTGGTCAGCATTTTATTGAATAGAAATACAGCAACATTAATCTCTTTTTGTTTAAATTAGTGAATCACCATGAGGTACAGTTACATATTTACAAATTTTTGTACTTGCCTTTCAGTCATAAAATAATCGAGTACCTATCCCTCCACCAGTGCCCATTCTCCACCACCAATGATCCCAAGTATCCCTCCCCAACCCTTACCCTATTTCCCCCACCCCACCCTACCTCCTTCGCAGGACATTCCCTTTTGTTCTCTATTTCCTTTTGGGTGTTGTTATTTGCAAAAGATACATCAAGTGGTCATTGTGTTCGATCAATGGTCTACATTGGCTCTCATCTCCCAACCCGAGCTGGTCCTCCAAACATCCATATGTGGTGTTCCCTTCTCTATCTGAACTGTCTTTTCCCGCAGCATTTGAGGCCAGCTTTCAAGCTGTGAAGTAAACCTCCTGGTCCTTATCTCTACTATTCTCGGTTGTTAAGTCTCCCATTCTATTACTTTATATTCCACAAGTGAATGCAATCTTTCTATGTCTTTCCCTCTCGTTCTGACTCATTTCACTTAACATGATACTTTCCATGTTGATCCACTTATATGTAAATTTTATGACTTCATATTTCCTAACAGCTGAATAGTATTCGATTGTGTAGATGTACCAGAGTTTCTTTAGCCAGTCATCTGTTCTTCTTTTTTTTTTTCCAGAGTTTGGCTATTGAAAACAGTGCAGCAATGAACATACAAGTGCAGATGTCATTTCTACTATATTCTTTGACTCCCTGTTATATATTCCAAGAAGTGGTATTGCTGGGTCAAATGGGAGCTCAATTTCTAATTTTTTGAGAATCATCTATACTGTTGGAGAAAAGCACACCCCAGAGGGCAGGATGGTAGTCTAGGAGGTGGGGTCAGATGGGTTCTGGGTCCAAGGCCATGGATATCACTGTCACTGTCCTCCTGTTTTTCATAGATTTTGCTCGAGCAGGCCCAGTAACATAATGAGACTTGTTACTGTGTTTGGCATATCGAATACATCACGAGTAGCCTGCCAGGATTTGCCATGCAAGCAAGGTACTCTCAATAGCTTGCCGGGCTCTCCAAGAGGGGAGGAGGATTCGAACTCAGATCAGCCATGTTGGCTGCATGCAAAGCAAATGCCCTACAGGCTGTGCTATCACTCCACACTGTCATATATATATATATATATATATATGTATATATATATATATATTTGATCACTTGATCACTTGACATCCCATTACTCATTTATTTGCTCGAGCGGGCGCCAGTAACGTCTCCATTCATCCCTGTCACGTGCTAGTCTAGCCCAGTGGCGTCTGCTCATTCTGGGAACATTAAGAGCCTCAAACCGATCTTTCAGGGTCTTGATGAAGAAGATTGACCACCTCGCAGGTGGGCAGCCACAGAAATCTCTTGACATCTCGTGAAATCCAGTTGGTAATGGCTCTAGTTCAGCGGTTGTCTCCAAATCTCATTATGTGTCCAGCCCATCTGATTTTCGATGGCTTGACAAACAAAACAACATCTCTGATTCTTGACCGTTGACAGAGGTCAGAACTCTGGATTCTTTCTCTCATTTGAGTAAAGCGTGACACACTAAGCATAGCTCTTTCAATTCCTCTTTGGGAAACCTGAATAGTGTTCTCATCCTGGTTTTGTAGGGCCCAGGTCTCTAAGGCATATGTTAATGCAGGAAGAACAGTAGAATCGAAGAAATATGCCCGGAGCTGGAGGTTCTTCATCCTCTTAGCTATTTCTTTGACACTCTTGAAGGCGTTCCAAGATGCTCTCTTCCTCCAGCGCAACTCAGGTGCCAGGTAATTCATCATGTTCACTTCTCAACCTAGGTATACATAACTGTTACATTCAGAGATGTTCTTTCCATTGAGCATTAGGAATGAGTTCATTTATCATAAACATGGTCTTCCATGAGATTCAGCTGTAGTCCAACTTTTCTATACTCATGGTTGAAGTCGGCCAGCATTTGTGCCATTTGGCTAATGTTTGGTGTTATTAGAACGATGTCATCAGCAAAGTGAATGTGGTATATTTGCTCACCATCTATCTACACTCCCATTCTTTCCCACTCCAGTCGCTGCATGATGTTCTCGAGGGTGGCACTGAAGAGTTTTGGTGAAATGGTATCACCCTGCCGAACCCCTCTTTTGACATGTATAATCATTTCCTTGTAGAATGGTGAGATCCTGGTAGTAAATCTGTAATACAGCTCATATGGTTGATCGTGCTGAATCCTTTTCGAACTTGGCTTGCTTGCATGTTTGTCCTTCATCTAGTGTTCTGTCAATCCTATTCACAATGACTCAAATGAACAGCTAGTAGATAACAGATAACATGCAGATGGGGTGATAGTTGCCAATGTCATGGTTGTCTCCCTCCTTGTACAGTAGACATTCCTGCTGGTTTTCCATTGGAATGGAACCTTGCATTCAGAAAGGTAGTGTGTGAAGAGTCGAGCCAGTGTATTGATGAGTACTGGTGGCAAATTCTTCATGTGTTACTGTCTGACCTTGTCTGGGCTGGGTGTTGTTTGCTTCTTTACCAATGAAATGGCGTGTCAGATTTCCAAAGGGAGAACGTTGGAAACAACATATCCATCCTGATGAATTTGTTATGTCGGCAGGTGAATGTGGCTATCGAAAGGATCTGAGTAGAAGTCATAGATAATCTACTCCATTCCCCTTCTGGAAGATGTGATAGATGCATCCAGATGTCGGAATGCAGTCATCTTGGGCTTGTTGTTGGAGAAAGACAGCCGGGCCTTGCAAATGCTTTTACTGGCTTCTGCCCCATCTGCCACCACTGCTGTTCTTCTCTTGTTGAGGTCTTCCTTTATTGGTTCTCTGCACTGCTTTGCAAACTCCGACATTCATTTGCGGTTGCATGAGGCTTGCACCAAGCCATGTTGGCAATTGAGCTCGAGACTTTTTGAAGACAGGCATCTTTTTGTGTTTTTTTCTCTCTCAATGTTCCTCACATAGTCATGGAGGTACTGAACCAGTTGATTGTATTCTTCATCAATGTTGTCAATAATGGCATCTTCCCATGTTGCCACTATAGTGCCAAAGAGGTCCCAGTTGGTGGTCGTTCTGGGAGTTCTCTCTTTAATCTTTGTAGCCCTTTCTCCGTGCTCCATGAAGTAGAATTTTGCATGAAGAAGACAGTGGTCCGATCCCGTTTGAAACTTTGGGACAACAGTGACTTTGGTTAGGCAAAACCATTAATTGAATATGATGTGGTTGATTTCATTGTGGAAATGTCCACTGGTAGACTTCCATATTCAACTTTTAGATCGGCCTTCTGGAACTGTGAATTACCATGAATGGTCTTGGTTGGCATGATGAGGCAGTCTTTCACCCTATTCCTTCCATTCTAGACCATGAGTCCTTATGTTGAGTACTTTAGCTGATCTTCTATGTCCTATCTTGGCATTAAAATTACAGCCTGTCAAACTACCAAGAATATCCCACCCATGTGCAGAGCCTGGCAAGCTATTGGCATATTCAACATGCCAAAAAGAGTAAATACATTGTGTTTCATTCTCTTGAACCTAAAAGAGCCACTGGCAGCTTTAAGAAGGATGAGGAAGGGAGGCTGAAAAAATCCCAAGGCCGAACTAGGTTGCCAAAATAAAGAAGGACTAAAATGACTTTCTGTACTTTCAATGTACGTACACTGGCATCATATGCATACATCGAGGACATGATGGTGCAAGCTCTGAAGATCAAGTATGACATATAATATATATACATATATTATGTCTATGTTTATATAAGTCAAGGCTAGCTTGTTTTCATGTTATAACTCTTCTCATTATTATTATTTATCTAGAACAAAGGTAAAAGATGAAAATACATATATGATATAGATAGCATATTAGAGAAATACAAGACCTATCTGATAGGAATAAACTCTGAAAATGGACAAACGTCATAAAAATGAAGAAGTTTTTAAAAAGTGAAGACATTAATTTTAGAATCACTGTCACTGTCACTGTCCTCCCGTTGTTCACTGATTTGCTCGAGTGGTCCCAGTAACATTGTGAGAGGTACTCTCAATAGCTTGCCAGACTCTCCAAGAGGGCCAGAGGAATAGAACTCGGGTTGGCCATGTTCGCTGCGTGCAAGGCAAATGCCCTACCTGCTGTAGTATGGCTCCGGCCCAATTTTAGAATACGTACATAAATTAGTTTTATAGAGCTGCCTATGTGTAGAACTAGAATTTAAACTTGTGTGAAAATGTCAATTTTAGAATTGTAATTGCTTATGATTTAATTGTGCAAGTGACAATAGTAGAATTTCACGTAGTTTAAGTATTTAAAAGTTAATGTAATCTAATGTTGACATGTAAAATAGCACTGTATCACTATCATCCTGGTGTTTTTCAATTTACTTGAGTGGGCGCCAGTAACGTCTCTATTTCTCCCGGCCTGAGATTTTAACAGTCTCTCCTTACTCATCTTTCCCAATGATTGGAGGCTCTTTCAGGGTCAGGGGAATGAGACCTGTAATAGTTACTGTTTTTGGCATATTGAATATGCCACGGGGAGCTTGCTAGGCTCTGCCCGTGTGGGCAGGATACTCTCTGAGAGGCTGATATTTATATATTTCTCTCTATGACTTATTGACTACTGTCTGAACCCCATCAAACATGGAGTGGTGATTATGGAAAATGGGTAGGAAGTGTCTTATGATGTGTTGCGCAGCTGCAAAGCAGCCTGAAGTGTGACCATGGTTGGGTAGTGGAGGTTGGCTGCCAGGGCCCGGCACCTTGATGCTGGGAGGGCTCTCACCCTCTCCCCTTTGTGGTGCTCTGAGTGAAAACATCCTGGTGTGGAGTGTGTAATCACACAGAAAGGACGGGCAAAGGGACGGCAGCAGCTTATCTCTCCCGCCGCCTGCGTTCGGTAGTCTCAGGCCGTTTCCCCACTCCAGGAAGGTCAATGGCGATGGTCAGGCGAAGTAAGGAAACGAGGGCCAGGCTGGTTGGTCTTAGTAGCAATTTATTACATGGAAGAAATGTATGTCATGGAGGCCCCAGGATCTCTCAAGCATGATATGAATGAAAAATAACTGAAGAAAATAAAATAAGAACTCACAACAAAAATATTTTGTAGACATGAAAATATGTCTACAGAATGGAAGTATATGGGGAAGAGAGTAAACAAAGCAGAGATTTGTTTGATAGTGAGATCACCATTGAAACTTTGTTGTTAGATGCTATGAGGCAATACACAAATTAAAATTATGAAGCTATACTTTTGAAATGTACACAGTATTTTAAACCATTCATAAATAAATTAAATTTTAATACAAAATGAATTACTACCATAAAAGCCAAAATATTAAAAACTAATGATCATTTCATTTCATCATCATTTCATCATCCTGTTAATCGTCGATTGCCTCGAGCAGGCCCCAGTAACGTCTCTTTCATCCTAGCCCTGAGATTATATTCACGGCTCTTTAGGAGAATGAGACCCATCATTGTTACTGGTATTTGGCATATTTGGTAGGCCACGGGGAGTTTGCCAGACTCTGCCCTGTGGGCAGGCTACATTCGATAGCCTGCAAGTTTGTCCAAAGTAGGAATGAGATAATAAGATGTCGCGCGGCCGCGAATGCGGCCGCGCGGTTCCGGGATCTGGATTTTATAGTCTCTGAGTCTTGGCCGCTGATGGGATTACACGGCGCCAGGGGGCCAGGTGGTGGGTGTGATCACTCAGGTTAAAAACAAAAGAATTTTAGATTGAAGAAACTGAAGTAAAACATGGTACTTATTTGCTCCCCAATTTTAACTGGAGCTGGGGAATTGGTTTCATCTAGGAATAAGCAAAGTCTTTATGGTGAACTTAAAAGAACAAAAATCTATTGTCATTGAGCAGGCATATCAGGAAGGTGCTGATATTTGAGTCTGTGTTGAAAATTGAAAAAATAATTCAGGCAGGGAAAAATTGAAATCCAGAACTATATATGATATGAGACAAAGAAACTAAGAGCTGGACACAGAGCACAGCTGTTAAGTAGATCAAAATTGGGTCAGGAATTTCTTCTTTATTATTTTATTAATTTTTATTTGTATTTTATTAAATCTTTTGCAGTATAGGCAGACATAAGTACTATCAATGAGTATAGGAAAACTTTTAGATCCTGGGAACCCGGACCTCTAAGTAAAACTGATGGGTGAATCACAGATAAATTTATTTTCACATCAGGACTGAATGGCATAAGTAGGCAAATATGAAGAGCCTGCAGACTCAATGTAATGATGAAAACAAGAACAATTTGAAAGATATTTTTATCCAAGTGTGCATAACTCCACAAAACATAAAACTAAAAAGTCAGTAAATGTATCATTGAATCATATAAATTAAAATTATAATTGTTTATAAAAGGTAACAAAAATCAGTTACAGACTCTAAAGGGATCTTTCTGTAACTCAAGGTTACCATAAAACTCAATGAAAACTGCCAACTGCAAATTGTTTCTTTTGTTGTATTTGCTTTGTTTGTCATTCTCTCTTCTTTTTTTTAATCCTATCCATGTATCTCTATAAAGGTTCTGATGAAAACATAAATATATTGCCTTGTAAAGAAAAAGAAATTGTGCAAAGAACAATTTCTATTTTCTGAATTCCTTAGAATTTGGAGGACTTATATATTGAACATTGACATTTCAGTAAAAGAAATGTCATGTCTTTATTTTTCAAAATCATAACACAAATGAGCTTGAGAGAGAAGTCTAATTGCCCTCCTTTTCCACAGCCGTGGAGATGATATCTATGACAGTTAGTGCATTCCTTCTACCTTCCAATAGCATCATTCTAGATCCTTTACTGTTATCAGTTTGTTAATGCTGCTTAGCTGTTTCCCTTTCCTTGATGGTATGTGATGCTGCTGTTTGGTCTTTGGTGTCAGGTTTATGGTCTTCAGTCAGGATTAGATTATCTTCCTCTGATCTCAAGTTCATGACAGGCATCAGAAGAGTGAGAGAAAATAATATCGCAGTTTCTCCAAGAAATCTGCGTCCTCAATTCTCCCTTAATATCCTCTCTCCACATTACACCAAGATCTCTATCTATGCTCTCCTGTCCTCCCGAAAATCTCAGCTCAAATTTTTTTTTCAACTTCCAGTTGGAGCAATAGCACAGTAGGCAGGGCATTTGCCTTGCACGTGGTCGACCTGGGTCTGGTTCCTCCACCCCTCTTGGAGAGCCCAGCAAGCTATCTAGAGTATCTCGCCCACCCAGCAAAGCCTGGCAAGCTCCCCGTGGTGTATTCAATATGTCAAAAACAGTAACAAGTCTAACAAATTTTTGTGAGATGTTACTCATGCCTGTTCGAGCAAATTGATGAAAAATGGGAGGACAGTGATAATAGTGCTACAGTGCTACTTCTGAGCTATACCTTGTGGTAGTCAGTATTTCTGTGGTGTTTCTGTGGAGTTGTTCCAGAGTTTTCTCCTAAAGTTGTGCTTCAGGGGACCATACAGGCTCTCATTATAAAAGTACAGCTTCGTGAATAATTTCTGTTAAAAAATTTAAATATGCGTATGCACATTGGATTTAGCAGATGATCGTTTATTAGAAATGAAGTAGCATATCCTTCTCTGAAGACATCTAATTTTCCCAAAAGTAAAGTTGGTGCCTAAATATCTGCCCAAATGATGTTGGTGAGAGAATTGGGGAGAAGGGAGGCATTAGCCTCAATTGCTTTACCCACATGGGTCTCATCCATTATTTTTCTTTTCTTTTTTCTTTTCTTTTTTTTTTATTGAATCACCATGAGATACAGTTACAAAGCTTTCACGTTTGAGTTTCAGTCATACAATAATAGAACACCTATTCCACATCAGTGAACAATTCCCACCACCAATGTTCCCAGTATCCGCCTCCCATCCATCCCTCCCCCTGCCCCTATGGCAGACAATTTCTCCCATGCTCTTTCTCTAGTTTTGAGCATTATGGTTTGCAATACACATACTGAGAGGCTATCACATTTGGTTCTTTGTCTACATTCAGAACCCATTTCGCATCCAGAGAAGTCCCTCCAATCATCATTGACTTAGTGATCCCTTCTCTATCCCAGCTGCCTTCTGCCCCAGCCCATGAAACAGGCTTTATCTGTTCTTACCACAGCCATTTGTTCCAGTTGAAATTTCTACCCTTCTGACAAGGTTCAAATTTTAATGGGCTGGTGCTGGCACATGATTTTCACCAGGCCTCAGTTTGTGCATACACACAGCTGGGTCCAGTTGATGTAGGCAGGGAAATTAGGCAGGGAGGGTAACATTAGGGAAGTTAAAAGCAAACCTCAGAATAAATTTGACTGGAATGTTCTAGAGCCAGATATAATAAAAAGCTAAAGTGATAATGATCTTAAATATCCTACCTATCTCTTTTTTAAAGTACTTGAATGTATCTGGCTTAAGAAGATTATATATTATATAAAATTAAGGGTATATATATACATATATATATGGATATATATATATATATATATATATATATATATATATATATATCCTTGTTCCCCTATGAAGTTGGTTACCAAAGTATAAAGAAAGGGGGTTGCCTCGTCATGCAGTCCACTCCCAGGGTCCCTCCTCCCTTTTCTCACACTCCTCTGCTGAAATATAACCATTTTCATTTCATCAATTGCTTCCAATCTTCAGTGACTACAGACAAGAACTTGAATTCGTTCTTTGTATCTTATATTGATTTTATCCTGAGAAACTCAAACCATGATTCCCCTTTCTACCTGACTACTTCAGAAGCTGTGTGTGTGTGTGTGCTCGCGCGCACGCGTGCATGGGGGGAGATGGGGGCACTGTTTTATTTATCATGATACATTAAATTTGTAATTGATACTCTTTAGAAGATATTTCTATTATAAAAACAAAAATAAAATCTGATGAACTAGACATAGAATGTTACAAGAAGTATCATTTTTCCTAGTCTGGTTAAAATGACTAATAAATGGTTATTTTATAACTGTATACTTACATATGCTATTAATTTCATGGAAATTTAAGTGGATATGTTCAACAATAACAGGACAGTGTACAAAGTGTTGAATAATTCAGTGCTTTAAAATTACTTCCATTTCTGAATGATAAATCTGATTTAATTAAGTCCACTTTGAATGTTGTGGACTTCAAATGAGTTTTTAAAAATAACTACCAACTTTATCCTAGATCATATGTAAAACACTATATTTTAAATGTTTTGTTTGGAAAGAATGTCAAATTTATTATCCAAAGCATTTGCAGAAAAGAAGAAACTCTTATTTTCCTAAATCTCTCAAAGCAAGGATGATTTTTCAAGAAAATGAAATCTTTGTATCTTCTAAATAAAGCTTGGGGAAATATCACAGAAAAGAAAAGTAAATAAATTTCCATGTATAAAATATTGAATTTAACTAGTTTTCACTACATATTCATAAAAATAGAAAATATATATCAATATGCATCATGTAGTTTAAAGTCCCATTATTCAAAGAACTTGTCACATCAAACCAAATTATAACTCTAAAGAATGTCAGAGAGTTACTAATTGATTGTTTTTGAGAATGAACTTTTTGAAAATACTTGTAATTAACAAAACAAAAAGTAGGTTATGTAAAGTCATTGAATGACCTTAAAATCTAACAGCCTGTTTTAGAATCATCTTTATTAGGCAGGATGAAATCACTGCTCATCAAGACTGCATTCTCTGTAGAAATTTAGGGGCAGGGTCATTAACAAAGTTAATGAAAATACTCACAGAACTCAGGATGCTCTCATTGTAGGATAATTCAGATTGAATGATGCATCACAAGACTTGTTAATTATAAAGAAACTAATATATATATATGACTTTCAAATACCATTCTGTCCCTAAAACTAAAATGTCTAATGTATTAAACTGGTTTCTTTTATTAAAATTAGCACTTTCTCTTATTAAATCAGAAGGGTTTCTTTTATTAAAAATAGCATAGAACATTGCATTTGGACTAAGAGCCATAGACTTGAGTTTTTTCTTCTTTCATAATCTATTAAAACAATATATTTACTTTTTTTCAGAAGAGAATGGATATTTCACATATACTCTGTGTACTAGACACAAAGTGCACTTTTTTATTGTAACATGTTCAGATCTTACTTAGGGTTCAAATTTTACAAATAATGACATTTGTATGTGATATCAATAATCCTGTTTCATAGAAGAAATACAAACTAGGAAGAATAAAATGTATTTAGTTCTTGATAAAACTACACATCACCGCATTTCAGGTATTATTTCAAGTTCTGTTAATTATTACCATCTATCTTCAAATATATGGTAATACCTCATTCAAAAATTGCTAGGACATAAATGAAATCACATCTATAAAAATGCCAAGTCACATGCATATGATTCATCAAATGTTAATTTTCGTAATTTGCTAGAGCGGGCCCAGTAACGTCTCCATCGTGAGACTTTGTTGTTACTGAGTTTGGCATATTGAATACCTCACGGGTAGCTTGCCAGCCTCTGCCATGTGGGCGAGATACTCTTGGTAGCTTGCCGGGCTCTCCAAGAGGAGCGGAGAATCAAACTCGAGATGGCCATGTTGGCCGCTTGTAAGGCAAACGCCCTACCGCTGTGCTATCGCTCCAGTCCCTATTTTAAAAATTATTAAACTAGATAAGAAAATAAAAATTAATCATCATATGGAGCTCACAGCGGTAGGGCGTTTGCCTTGCATACAGCCAACATGGCCTACCCAAGTTCGATTCCTCTGCCCCTCTCGGAGAGCCCGGCAAGCTACCGAGAGTATCTCACCCGCACGGCATAGCCTGGCAAGCTCCCCGTGACATATTCAATATGCCAAACACAGTAACAACAAAGTCTTCAATGGAGACATTACTGGACCCGCTCGAGCAAATCAATGAACAAAGGGAGGACAGTGATACAGTGATGGAGCGAAAGCACAAAGGGTAGGGCATTTACCTTGCATTTGGCCGAACTGGGTTAGATTCCTCCCCCACTCTCAGAGAGCCCAGCAGGCTACTGACAGTATCTCTACCACACAGCAGAGCCTGGCAAGCTGCCACACAGCAGAGCCTGGCAAGCTCTCCGTGGTGTATTTGACATGCCAAAAACAGTAACAAGTCTCACAATGGAGACATTACTGGTGCCCACTTGAGCAAATTGATGAACAATGGAAGGACAGTGCTATAGTGCTACATTCAATAAACATTTCACATAAAATAACTAGTTTAGCAGAGTGATGTGAGCTTCCAATTCACCTCTCTTGGGCCTTTTATTCCACTCAACATCAACTGAAGCTGAGTCCTGTGAATAGCAGTGGCAATATTCAGAGGGCCAGCATGCCAGTGAGAAAGAGAGAGAAGAGATAAAGGAAAATGCCAATATTTCAACAAAACATGCTAAAAATCCATGATTTATCAAGAGTCAATGGGCTGGGCAACACTCTCCTTTCTCAAGGACACTGCTCAGACTGAAGACTGGCAATACTATTGCATACCGGGCACTTGTCCTAAATGTGACAGAATCTCTTTTATCCCTGGAGCAGCACATGATACCCTGAGTCCCACCAGGAGTGATCCATGAGTGCAGAGACAGTAGTAAGTCTTGAGCATAGCTGGGTGTAGCTGCCCAAAAATAGCCAAACCAAAAACAGAACAAAACAACCCTAATACCAATGATTCTATTGGTATTAGAACTAGTATTAAAGACTCCTAATCCATTTAGGCTGCTACAATAGTATCACCACCAGTTCATAATTCTCATAAAACTGATGAGGAAGTGGAGCCAGAGTGAAAGTAGAATGGACAGAATGCTTGTCCTGCATGCCATCCCATATCCCTGAACACCGCCCAAAGAAATTTTAGAGTGCGGAGACAGACACAATCACTGGACTGTAGTGGGTGTGGCCCAAACTATAAAAAATTAGTGAAGAATATCAGTGTTTTATACTTTAATATTACACTATAGTACTCCCACATCATATAAAACAAACCTATCATTTCATTGATATTTTCCTCAAATATATGGAAGACTTCATTTGGCACAAACATTTTAATTAGAAACTGAACATTTAGTTCATCAGTAAAAATTTATATCAGTTCAAAATGAGTTTATTCAATGATGTATAAAAATCATACTTTTGCTTTGCATGTGGCTGACATGGGTGAAATGTCTGGCACTCCAAATAGTTCCCTGAGCCTGCCTGAAGTGATGCCTGAATACAGACCCAGGAGCAAGCTCTGTCCACGAAAGGGTGTTACCCACAAACAAACTCAACTGAAAAAAAAGTAGATGGGCCTGTGAGATAGCTCAGTGGGTAAAGAGCTTGTTTTGTATGCAGCCTACTGCGCCATGTCCATCCACCCTTATGGCTCCTAAGCACGCCCAGGAGGGATTCCTGAGTGGAGAGCCAGTAGTAAACCCTGAGCATAGCTGTGGATGCCCACAAGAAAACTGAATGTAGCTAGGTAGAAAGATATGTTGAGATACTTGCCACAGTGCTTTAGTGGTGGGGGACTTGTACCTTTAATTTCATTGAATGCATGAATGACATTTTATTTATCAATTGTGTGTGGCCATAAGTAACAAATGCAACTGTTATGAACATATTTGTACATATATGTATACAAATACATATAAGTATGAATATAAATGTATGCATGTATGTATTTGCATCTGTTTCTTAGTGCAGGCAGGAATCAGTGGGCTGTCCACGAGGTCAGCCAGGCAGCTTTCCTCACCCTCCTCACTTGCGCACTGTCCTCGAGGAGGCGAGCAGCCTCAGAGAGAGAGTGAGTATGTGGAGGCACAAGACACAGCTCATTTACTCCAAGTAAGGTGAACCTTGTATACCACAAGAGGCAAGAAACAATCTTCTTGGGACTTTCAGAACGCACCTGCACAAAGTCAAGCAGGAAGCTAGAATCTTCGGTTTCATTTTGGCTGGACTGGCATTTGCTCACCCATCCCCAACATTGTCCTACTGAGCTCAGGCTCACCAGAGGGAGAGGAACCCTTGCCAGGAAGCCCAAATGGGAGCCTTGGGGACGGTCCACCTACTGCTGCACTCACTGGGGTCAAGTCTCAGGGGATGAATCCTCACCCCTATCTGTCCCCCAACTATGCCTCGCAATGTATCCAACATGCATCCATGAACCTTGAGCACTTATAACTTTATGTCAAGAAATTGAATATCAAAGGATAGAAATATTTGTAGTCATATGGTTTATTTGCTCGAGCAGGCCCAGTAACGTCTCCATTGGAGACTTTGTTGTTACTGTGTTTGGCATATCGAATACGTCACGGGGAGCTTGCCAGGCTCTGCCGTGTGGGCGAGATACTCTCAGTAGCTTGCCGGGCTCTCCAAAGGGGAGGAGGAATCGAACTCGGGTCGGCCATGTTGGCTGCGTGCAAGACAAACGCCCTACCGCTATGTTAAAATATATCTTCAGATTTACCTTCTAATAGCAATGTGTTTTATAAAAGAGGTCTACATATAACTCAAAAAGTACTATGCATATTGTTTGTATGTTTTTACTATTCTATTATAGTATGATATTTAACTTTATTAAATTTTTTGAGCTGAAAATAAATATAGTGAATGTTTTCCCTTAAAGATTTAGAGCTTTGATATCCTAGTAGTAGTAATTATCCATGTGTTTTTTTTTCCTGTTTTTTCCCTTTATTGTCTTTGTTTTTAAATATATAGGTTTTGTTTATGCAGTCATAATTATTTTTGTCATGCATGTACTGTGACATTTTTAATTCAGTTCATAGATGTGTATTTGTATTACTGGATTTTTTTGTTTAATAAGTCTTATTTTTTTGTTTGTCAAGGGATAGTCCCCATACATTGCTCTAGGGAACTGGGAACCACTCCTTCTGATATTTGGCTAACTGGATTTGTTGCTCAGTCCTGGGGCACGAACTTCTGGAACTTCTTGGGCCTTGCAGTGCCAGAGATTACCAGGATTACCATAAAAGTGCTTGGTGTCTCCTCTCTATATTTGTTGATGCTCAAGATCCACCTATGCTAACACCTGAAAGTATTAGGATGCTATTTGGCACCAGCATTAAACCCAGGTCAGAGGAATCCAAGACATGTACCCTAACATCTATACTGTTCTTGGAAGCAACTTCTGTCTTGAATCCAATACAATTTTTAGCAGAGTGATAGCATAGTGAGTGGGACATTTGCCTTTCCTGTGGCCAACTCTGGTTCCATTTTCATTATGCCATATGGTCTTCAGAACAACTCCAGGACTAATTATTAAGTGCAAAGCCATGAGTAAATCCTGAACATTGCAGGATATGCCACGCCCCCAATAAGGTTTTAGTATTTCTATACACTGTTTAATTCATGAATGAATTTCCCTGTTTATTTTCACAAGCTTGTGTTTGGGGTCAGTGATTTCTCTCAAATTACCCTTTCTCTGATGGAAGATTAAGTCTGTGTGGCTGTACTGAAATTTGTCAAACACAATTCCCCAAAACAGATAAATAATCAAAGAATTCCATGAAGTCTCTCAGAGAAGGTCCGTGGGAGTAACAAAAAAAGTGCTCTGGAACAATCCCCATGGGTGCAAAATGATCTTTAGACAAGACAGCATTCTATCATGGTCCAGAGAAGGAAGGCATGAAGTATGGTGGGGAGTCGATAGTGGAGTCAGACAACTGCCTAATCCGGTGAAAACAAAAGTTTTCCTAATTAACTCTGACTGAGGGCAAATATCAGTTCAGAGTCACAAAAGAGGATTTCTCCAAGAAACCTAGCTCAGTTGTGGCTGGATGCCCCAAATCAAGGACTGTGAAAATAAAACCACAGCAAAGAATCAGGAACTGTGTGCTGGGGGCAGAATTTGTATGCACCAAAGTTTCCATGTGGTTAGAAGTAACTATGCTCTGCCCTACTGAATCTGTGTGGAACTGGCTACAGGGGGCCTAGTTGTCACTCAGAACTACAGAAAATCAGACCCTCACTCCCGTCCTCCTCGTGCACCGACACAGTGTGAAAGCAAAGGCCTGTGCCTGTGCCCTCTGGCTTCAGATGCTTCAGAGTGACAGCAATGTTTGTGACCTGAAAACAAACAAACAGATGAACAACAATAGACAATCAGAAAGTTTGAGAGAAGTAGTATAAAGAAATTACAATGAACTTAAGTACAAAGTAAAGTGACCTAACCTGCTCCCACAAGTCCCCAACTAGACTTGGTTTCATAATGTTAGAATCTGATGATGAATAAGTTTGTGTTCGTCAACATGAGAATATGTTGATGGTTTTCATCAACAAATGGAAGACAGAAAACTAATTAAGAACAATGAGGAAAACACCGGATACCAATGGGAAAACTGAAAAACATAGAAAAAAGGGGGAACTTATTGGTTGAAGAAAATATAGCTGAGAAGATTCCCAGTCTGAGATGACATCCTAATCCCAGATCTGAGAATTTAAGACAGTTCTGGACAAAACAAACCAAAATGTAATACCAAGATATATTGTAATTCACTTAATCACTTAACTTCCCATTAGTTGTCGATTTGCTCGAGCGGGCGCCAGTAACGTCTCCATTTGTCCCTGTCGCGTGCTAGTGTAGCCCAATGGCATCTGTTCGCTCCAGGAACATGAAGGGCCTCAAACCGATCGTTCATGATCTTGACGAAGAAGTCTGACCATCTGGTAGGTGGGCGGCCACGCGGTCTCTTGACATCCCGTGGAATCCAATCAGTAACAGCTCTAGCCCAACGGTCATCTTTAAATCTCATTACCTGACCAGCCCATCTGATTTTCGACACCTTGGGAAATGAGACAGCGTCCCTGATCCTTGATCGTCGATGGATGTCAGAACTCCGGATTCGTTCTCTCATTTGAGTGAAACGTGATATTCCAAGCATAGCTCTTTCTATTCTTCTTTGGGAGACCTGAATAGCGTTCTCATCTTGTTTGCGTAGGGCCCAGGTCTCTGAGGCATATGTTAATGCAGGAAGAACAGTGGAATCAAAGAGATGTGCCCGGAGCCGGAGGTTCTTCGTCCTCTTAGCTATTTCTTCGACGTTCTTGAAGGCGTTCCAAGCCGCTCTCTTCCTCCTGCGCAGCTCGGGTGCCAGGTCATTTGTCATGTTGACCTCTCGACCTAGGTACACATAGCTGTTGCATTCGGAGATGGTCGTTCCATTGAGAGCGAATGGGGCGTCAGGAACAAGGCTGTTTCTCATAAACATTGTCTTTGTAAGATTCAGCTGTAGTCCTACCTTTCCACACTCACGGTCAAAGTCGGCCAGCATTTGTGCCATTTGGCTGATGTTTGGTGTTATTAAAACAATGTCATCAGCAAAGCGGAGGTGGTGTAGTTGCCGACCATCTATCTTCACTCCCATTCCTTCCCATTCCAGTCGTCGCATGTTGTTCTCGAGGGTGGCACTGAAGAGTTTCGGTGAAATGGTATCACCCTGCCGCACCCCTCTCTTGACATCAACGATCACTTCTTTGTAGAATGGTGAGATCCTGGTAGTGAATCTACAATAGAGCTCACGGAGGATCCTGATGTATTGGGCTTGAATGCCCTGATTGGCTAGGGCTTCAATGACCGCTTCCGTCTCAACAGAATCAAGGGCCTTCTTTAAATCAATGAACGTTAAGCAGAGCGGCATCTTGAACTCCCAAGAAACCTCAATGAGCTTGGTTATCGTGTGGATATGGTCGATGGTGCTGAATCCTTTGCGGAACCCTGCTTGCTCGCATGGTTGTCCTTCATCTAATGTTCTGCCAATCCTATTCAGGATGACTCGAGTGAACAACTTGTAGATGACAGACAATAGGCAGATTGGGCGATAGTTGCCAATGTCATGGATGTCTCCCTTCTTGAACAGTAGTACGGTCCTGCTGGTTTTCCATTGGGATGGAACCTTGCATTCAGACAGGTAGCGAGTGAAGAGCCGAGCCAGTGTATTGATGAGTACTGACGGCAGGTTCTTCAAGTGTTCAGGTCTGACCTTGTCTGGGCCGGGTGCTATATATATATATATATATATATATATATATATATATATATATTTAATTATATATATTGTAATTAAAATGGCAAAAACAAAGAGAAAGAAGATACTGAGGGCGACAACAGAACAGAATAAAGTTACAAGTAAGGGGTCATCATAAAACCCACCGCAGATTTATCAGGTCAAACTCTAGGGGCAGATGAGAATGATATGACATGACAAATACATTAAATAAAGTGAAAAAAATGCTAAATGACCAATTACTTTACACAAATTTGCTTTTCTTTTGGTTTAGGGCAGACCCGGCTGTGCTCAGGGCTTACTTTTGCTCTGTATCATTGACTGCTCCTGGAGGTACTTGAAAGGACCATCAGCAGTGCCAGAGGGACAGAAACTGGATAAACCACAAGCAAGGCAAGTACCCTGCCTGCTGTTCTATTTCTTTGATGCCAAGTTCACAAAAATTTACAAGACTGCTACAGAGTATCATAGAAAACAACAGCTCTAGTTCATGAGCCTTAACCAGCTCTTCAAGAAACATGAAAAAAGTCTCCTATAAATAGCAAATAAAGTCTATTTGAAGTTAATGTCATATTAATAGGAAAAATATGGGGACGGGAGACGATGAGTAAGTGTACTTGTTTCAGCAATACTTGGTGGTACTCGGGCTAATTCCCAACTCTGTGCTCAAGGATCACTCAGGGCAGGCCTGAGAGGTGAACATGCAGAACTATTGACACAGTCTCATGAGCCATGTGTGAGCCAAACACCCTACCCATTTTCCTATCACTGTGGACTGCTTTCCTGTCCTGTCCTCTCCTGCTTTCTCCTGCCCTCTCCTCTCCTCCTTTCCCTCCACTCCCCTGCTCTCTTCTGTGCCTCCTGCTTCCCTTTCCACTCCACTTCCTCTCCCCCTCCCCTTTTGTGGCTATACACAGCAGTGCTTAGCACTTATTCCTAACCCTGTCCTCAGAAATCACCCCTGGAAAGACTGTACCAAGGCAAGTACCCTGCCTGCTGTTCTATTTCTTTGATGCCTAGTTCACAAAAATACATATTTTTGTGAGGAAACTATATAAAATGCAGGGGGTCAGTCATTTTATTTTTATAAGACAAGCACCTTAACCCTTATGTTATCCATCCTGCCGCAGCAAAGTCATAAAATCTACCTGAGACATAATTTCATTCATTTTAAGAAGGAATATAAACTGAGAATTTCAGAAACAAACTACATGGTGATTTCAAGGCAAACTTAATACAGGACATACCAGGAAAAGGCAACTGTGGCTGGAGAGAAAGCTTAGGTGATTAATGAGTGTTTTGCAAACCGGAGGCCCACATTCAGTCCCAATCACAGACACTGCAGGGTTCCCTGAGTCACTTCCAAAAACAGGATTGAAGGAGCCTCAGAGCACCTCCAGGTGTGCCTCAAAAAGTGTCAAAACAAAACTATGCAACAAAAGGCAATTGCAACCTGAGATCTGAATAAATATTTTTGCTGAATGTACATACATATATCAAAAAGCTGACTGATGTGGTATACCACATCAACAGAAGGAAATAATATGATTATATCAATTAAAGCAGAGAAAGCATTACTTAGTTTTTAGTAGTCATTCATGATAATCAGAAAAGATCCTCTCAATAGTCTAATTGAAAGAACTGACCTTACTATAGTAAAGACTATATGCAACAAGCCCACAGTGAACACTATAACACACTCAATGGTAAACATCTAAATGTCTCTCCTTGAAAATCATGTAGAAGGTAAATATGTTCACTCTTACTTCGCAGCAATTAAACAAGAAGAGAAAGAGATTCAACTTGGGGAATAAAAAAGTCAAACTGCTAGTTTTACAGGTGACATGATAGATGCACTGCACTGTAGCACTGTCCTCCAGTTGTTCATTGATTTGCTTGAGCGGGTACCAGTAACATCTCCATTGTGAGATTTGTTGTTACTGTTTTGGGCATATCAAATATGTCACGAGTAGCTTGCCAGGCTTTGCTGTGTGGGTGGGATACTCTCACTCTCTGTAGCTAAATCTTAAAGACTCTGCCAAAACATTTATAAAAATTAAAACCTATAAAACAATGAGGTAAGCTAAGAAATGAATCCACGAACATTAATCTGTTGATGTTTTATATATATGCAAACTTTGAAAGAAAAAATAAAGTCTTAAAAATTCCTTTCACAATTTGGTTTAAAAAATTAAGGTATCTAGGAATCAGCTTATGAAAGGATGTAAAGAGTTATTCAAAAGAAATTGCAAATAACTATTAAAAATAATAAAAGACACAAATCAGTGCAAATGCATTCCTTATTCATGGATTGCAATAAGTCACTTAATTAAAATGGCCATCCTATCACATGCATTATACAAAGTCAATGAAAGCAATATAAGATTCCAGTGAAATTCTTCAGGGATATGAAACAAACATTTTTGGAATTTATACAGAAAAGGGGCAAAACAATAGTATGGTGGGTAGGGTACTTGCCTTGATCAGGCTAACCCAAATGGTCTGTCTCCCAGTACCACCCAATTGATTTCCTAGCCCCACCAGATGAGAGTGTAGAGCCAGAAGCAAATCCTGCGCAGAGCCAGGTGGAACCTTAAAATAAACAGAGCATAAATTTTATATCACAAACTTTTCACTCTCTATTTGGTCAAAACAAATCTGAGAAAATAAGCATGGAAAGTATTGGATTACCTAAATAAACTTTGTTCTAAAGTTATAGTAACCAAATCATATACTCCACTTCATTGTTCTATTTCCCTGACCTATGCTTTTATATATATATTTTAAGAAATATCTGGCTGCTTTATTTTCATTTGTTTTATGTTCTTCAATTTTCAATGGTCTTGTTGTTTGGTTCATTTTTAAAAAATTAATCAACGTAACTTTTTTCCTCAAATAAATAATTTTTGAGGGTGGGGAATTTGACACACACCCAGGGCACCCAGGGCATATGCCTGGATCTGCACTTGGGTACTCCTCCTGATGGACCCAGTTACCAAACGTGGAGCCAGGGATAAAACCAGAGTTGGCTGTGTGTAAGGAAAACACCCAGAATGCTGTTTGCTCCAGCTCCTTCTTTTCTAATCCATCTTAACACAATAACTATCACTCTAAAAATGATTAAAATAATTATAAAGCTAATATATACTTTAATTTTATTTCAGCTCAAACAATTTCTATTATGATGCTGACTTCTCAATTGACAGGATACTTAATGAAAAGTACCTGGGTTATTCTGACAGATGTGGAATTTGTTTACACTCCACCTGAAGGTACCCAGGCTGCTTCCTTACTGTTTGTTCCAGGATCTGTGGGGCTCAGGGAACACATGTGCAGCTGAAGATCAGCTGAGGTCAGCTCCAGGAATAGGGCAAGCAGCTTACTCACCAAACTCTCTCTGCTCCCTCTTTGGAAAACCTTAGCTCTATTTTTGATTTTGAACTGTACTTTGTAAACTCAAGAATATTTTCTTTTTTCCCTATTTTTCTGATCTAATTTTCTTAATTAATATTATTTAATTTTTGTTTTCTTTTAGAGCTACACTTAACTGGCCTCAGGGCTTTCTCCTCACAGTTCTTGGAGCAGCATATGCTATTTCAAGGATCAAACTCAGGTTGCATGTAAGACAACAGACTTCTGCTCTGTACCATCTCTTCAATAGTATTGAAGATTTTGTTGCAAAGTTGTAGTGCTACTACACCAATCTATCAATCTGAGCTTCAAAATCTCTACATTATTGTCTCAAAATCCTTTTTTCTTTCCCACAACATTATTATTCTCAATTCAGTTTTGATCGATATTGGACTTTATCTTTAACAAATATTCATCATTGACATTAATTTGGGGGCCACATTCAATTCTGCTTACTTAGGGCTCTGCTTTCAAAAATCACTCTGGTGAGGTTCAGGGGACCTTATGGGGTGCTGGGTATTTAACTGCATTGGCCATGTACCATAGTCCCTAACACTTTTTTCTGCTAATCTAATTTACTGTTACGGTGATAAAGGCATGCTTCTACCTTAATTTTCAAAAATCTTGATTACATCATTTAAATTTTTTTCTTTTTATCTCTGGGTGTGTGTGTGTGTATGTGTGTGTGTGTGTGTGTGTGTGTGTGTGTGTGTTTTCCTATTCATTGATTAAATATGTAGGAGTTCCCCTCCCCATCCTTGTGACCTTGATTTGCATTTCCTTAAAGATTAGCAAAAATGAGCATTTTCTCCATAAGCCTGTAGTCATTTGCATGTTTCCTTTGGAATCATGTCTTCTAATCTTACACCCATTTTCTGCTCACAAAACACTAAGATCTAACTCTCTCTTCTGATAGTTCCAAGTCTACTCAGTGCCTCCCTATTCTTCTGCTCCCCTCCACCACTGCAATTTGAACTCTTTCTGCTCATGCAGGTTACCCTGGCCTCCTGCAGAACCAAGGTAGAAGCTGCAAAAACCATTATCCTCTAGGAAAACACCCAGGGCCAAGGTTAGACCTCCTTTCCCTGGCTCTCTACTGCCCTCCCCTCTCCTCCTGTCCCCTCCCCCACCTTTCCTCTTTAATTTGTATATGGCTATCTAGTTTTTCAACTCAATTTATTGAAAGGATTTTCCTGCATGAATTTAATGCACTTAGATCCTTTGACATTGCTAACTTTGCATACTTCTGAGGGCTACCTATCTTTCAACTTTATTTCATTGGTCTAAAAATCTGTTTCGATGCAAAAAGCATAATTATTGCTTCATTGCTAAAAGTATAGTTAGAAGTCAGGAAATGCAATCTCTTGAAATTGAATATGGCTTCAGAGAGTTTGGTGATTGCACAAAAATATTAACATTATTATTCAGATTTTTTGAAGAACATCATCAGAATTTTCATAAATTACATTTAATCTTGCTTAGAATGGTAATTTTGTAAGTTCTAATTCTACTGAACATGTACAAAGAATGCCATTCTTTTGTTTTCCTCTTTTTTATTTAATAGTGTTTTTAATGGGATATCAGATACTAGAGATAGAACCTAGGTCAGTCATGTGCAAGGCAAGCACCTTACTCACTGTATTATCTTTCCAATCACACTAAACTGTGTGAATTTTTATATTTTGAATCTTCTTTGTCTCCCTGGAATAAAGTACTATGTAGCTGTTAGAAAAGATGAAGTCATCAAATTTACATACAACTGGTACTACATGGAACGTATCATGCAAAGGGAAATGAACCAGAAAGAGAGGGACAGACATAAAAAGACTGAATTCATCTGGGGGACATAAAGTAACAAAATAGGAGATTAATATCCAAGAGTAGCCGAGATAAGTACCAGGAGGACTACACCATGATTTAGAGGCCAGCCGGGCATGCTAGGGGAAAGGGCATCTCAGATAGAGAAGGAAGCACCAAATAAAGGGTTTTGGAGAATCCTCCCAGGATGGGAGATGCATGTTGAAAGTAGACTATAGATCAAACATGATTGCCTCTCAATGCCTCTTTTGCAGACCACAACACCCAAAGGGAAAGAGAGAACAAAAGGGAATGCCCTGCCACAGAGGCAGGGTGAGATGGGGGGAATGGGGGTGGAGGGATACTGGGATCCATGGTAATGGAAAATGAGCACGGTGGAGGGATGAGTATTTGATCATTGCATAATCGAAACCCAAGCACAAAAATTTGTAAATCTAAAACTGTACCTATGTTGTTTCACAAATAAAAATTTTAAAAAATTCCGTGTGATCACAGTGCATATTCCACATGTTGATATGTTACTGCATCCACTTCACTAAAATTTGTTGAGGATATTTGCACCCAAATTCATCAGGAACATTAGGATAGTTTAATTTTTAGTAATATTTATATATCTGTACCTACTCTGGGTATTATATACATGTATATATATATACATATATTGACTTCATCAAAGTATTATGGAATGATTCTTCTTTCTTCAATAATCCAGAAGAGCATAAACACTGTACATAAATTATCTTTGAAGACATAAATATGGTAAAACTCTTTAGTCAACCCTTTTTATTCTGGCTTACTTTTTTGGAGGAAGACATTCCTAAAAAGGAAGACTTTTTTGAAGGTTACAACTTCAATTTCCTTACTTATAATTTGTCTAAGATTGGTACTTACTGACTCATTCGTTGGATTCTGCAAGACTCTAGAAATTTATCCATAATTTTATTGCCTCCCAGTTATCGCCATAAAGTTATTCATAAAAGTCTCTTAATATATTTTTCATTTTTAGCTGCTAATGTTGTAATCTCTCCCCTTCAATCTTTAATAATTTTATTTTATTTTTCTATTACTTTTTCTGTAAGCTAGTTAATGGCTTGTAATCTCACTTTTTTTTAACAAAATAATTTTCAATTTAATGAATTCTGTATTATTTTTTCTCTTAATTTCTATAAAATTTATTCTAATTTTATTTTCATTGTCTTTTGTATACTTACTGTTGGTTACATTAATTGTGTTTTCTATCTTATCAAGATGTGAGACAATTCATTTGAAGGTTTTTTTTTCTTTTTCCCTTACATAAGTCTGAAGAGCTATAAATCTATCTCTCAGTGCATTTTTTTTACCGTGTCCCAAAGTTTTTTTGATGAATAATCTCTTTATTTTTTTCACATCATAATAAAATTTTAATTAAGAAAAATTATACTTATTTTACACTTGATCTTAGCCAAAAGGCCGAGAAGCAGATGGGCCTCATGCATGAAAGAACTGGCAGAGGAACCCAGGCATGTGGGTCCCGGGGCTGAGATCTCCAAGCCTACTCGGATTGGGACTGGACCTTCTCCAACCAGACCCCTCATCTTCCAGTAGGTAGGTGTCACAGCCACCAGTTACTGCCAGCACCAGGTTGGTCCCATCAACGGCCAAGATGCAGAGACTATAAAATCCAGCTCCCGGAGGAGAACAGCGCAGATTGTCCTGCCCCTGCGCTTGACTGTCCTCACCGGGGCCCCTTGGAGGGGGGAGGGTTGAGTTTCTCTCCTCCCCACCCCCCACCCCGAGCAGAGCCCCAGCAGCTGAGGACCTCCAGAGCCAGCCATGGTCATGCTGGGAACACTCTCCACACGTCCGGATGGGCCTCATGCATGAAAGAACTGGCAGAGGAACCCAGGCATGCAGGTCCCAGGGCTGAGGTCTCCAAGCCTACTCGGATTGGGACTGGGCCTTCTCCACCCAGACCACCTCCATCTTCCAGTAGGTAGGCGTCACACCCACCAGCTGCTGCCAGCACCAGGTTGGTCCCATCAACGGGAGAGACACAGAGACTAGAAAACCCAGCTCCCGGACATTTTATTATCTTTCCTATGGAGAACCTGGCAGGCTATCAAAAGTATCCTGCCCGCACGACAGAGTCTGGCAAACTTCCCGTGTCATACTCAATATGCCAAATACCAGTAACAATGATGGGTCTCATTCTCCTAATCCTGAAAGAGCATTGAAATGTCTCTTTTAAAATCTCAGGGCTAGGAAGAAGTAGACGTTACTGGTGCCTGCTCAAGGAAATCGACGAACAACAAGATGATTGTGATCGTGATACTTATTTTAAATAATTATAATGTATTAAATTTCCACAGGGTACTAAAGTCATGGTAGAATCTTGGAGGACCTCTTAGGTTAGAAGTCAGAAATAAGAAATATAGAACAAAAATGAGTCGGTGGAGGGATGGGTATTTGATCATTGTGTGATTGTAACCCAAATATAAAAAATTGTAGCTATCTCACAGTGATTCAATATTATTAAAAAAAATAAATCACTTAATCTCTTAACTTCCCATTAGTCGTCGATTTGCTCGAGCGGGCACCAGTAACGTCTCCATTTGTCCCTGTCGCGTGCTAGTGTAGCCCAATGGCATCTGTTCACTCTGGGAACATGAAGAGCCTCAAACCGATCGTTCATGATCTTGACGAAGAAGTCTGACCATCTAGTAGGTGGGCGGCCACGCAGTCTTTTGACATCCCGTGGAATCCAGTCGGTAACAGCTCTAGTCCAACGGTCGTCTTTAAATCTCATTACCTGACCAGCCCATCTGATTTTTAACACCTTGGCAAATGAGACAGCGTCCCTGATTCTTGATCGTCGACGGATGTCGGAACTCCGGATTCTTTCTCTCATTTGAGTGAAACGTGATATTCCAAACATAGCTCTTTCAATTCCTCTTTGGGAGACCTGAATAGAGTTCTCATCTTGTTTGTGTAGGGCCCAGGTCTCTGAGGCATATGTTAATGCAGGAAGAACAATGGAATCAAAGAGATGTGCCCGGAGTCGAGGTTCTTCATCCTCTTAGCTATTTCTTCGACGTTCTTGAAGGCGTTCCAAGCCGCTCTCTTCCTCCTGTGCAGCTCAGATGCCAGGTCATTTGTCATGTTGACTTCTCGACCTAGGTACACATAGCTGTTGCATTCGGAGATGGTCGTTCAGATGAGAGCGAATGGGGCATCAGGAACGAGGCTGTTTCTCATAAACATTGTCTTTGTAAGATTCAGCTGTAGTCCACCTTTCCACACTCACGGTCAAAGTTGGCCAGCATTTGTGCTGCTTGGCTGATGTTTGGTGTTATTAAAACAATGTCATCAGCAAAGCGGAGGTGGTGTAGTTGCCGACCATCTATCTTCACTCCCATTCCTTCCCATTCCAGTCATTGCATGATGTTCTCGAGGGTGGCACTGAAGAGTTTTGGTGAAATGGTATCACCCGAATAAATAAATTAAAAAAAATTAAAAATGAGTCTTCATTTGAAGGATCTTTCACCATATCAAAAAGAAAGCCCTAGAACAATAAAAACCTCAGTGGAGTCTAAGGAGGGAATCATATTGTGTTTTGTATGGCCAATTTTCATTAAACAAAAATGCAGAGAAATGTTTATACTGAGTTTGCTGAGGAATTGAAAGAGTCTAGCAAGAATTGGAATTTTATATTTTTTTTAATTCTGTCTGGGGGTTGGCATAGAAATTCTAAACTAGATAGTACAGTTAGATGTGTTATTATCCTGATAATTTATAGAAATTGGTGTATAATTTGGAAAAGTAGCTAAGTGTGGTCTTCCTAAGACACTACCTTAGATTATGTTGCTTATTTTAAAGGTGGAAAAGCACATCATGAAATCCCCTTCAGCATGCTGTGCCAGTCTGATAGTGAATATCTCATAAGAAACAGTATTTTGTCATTCTTTATCTCAAAATAATTGCTAGGGTGTTTTGTTTAGAGGTGGTGAGAACTTCCAAGCAAGCTGGCATATGAAATCTGAAAGATGAAGTCTCTTTATACAGATTCTATAAATGGTTTAGTGGCTTAACTATTCTTTAGTATGCCAGATGCAAACTGAACTTAGACATTTTTTACTAAAACTATATAAATTTAGGTATTTATTTAATTTTCATTAAATATCACTAATCAGATAAGTTCCATTTTTGTTAAAAATTATAGCTAACTTTCCAAAAATATTAGATACTGGACATTTATTCCATGTTATGGCTCATAACTCTACCTTTTGCTTCATAAAAAAGCCCCAGATTGATATTTTGTACATTTTTCCCCCTTTGTGGAAGGTTATTATTTCTTTAGAAGATTGCCTAAATCTTTTTGAGCTCTGCCCACTATGATTTTCTTTTTTGCTTCTATTCCATTCCCCAAAGGAACATTAACCATCTGGTTCTAAGAGAGGATGAACAGTTACCTTTCTTTAGTTGAATCTTGCTAATAAAGAGCAACCTATCAGAATTATAAAAGCTAGTACTTTACTTTGAGTGAATTTGTTCTTTACAGTAATATTTTGCAAATTTCTTCCTAATGAAAGCATTTCGTTTAGAAACTGCAATCTATTTTGATAATGCTTTCAAAATCTTTAGAAGATAACTTCTGTGCTTTGTATACATGGCTTAGATGAAATCATAGCACAGGAAAAGCAAATTTTAAAGAAATCTGTTCCTGTGTGTTGAAAATATCCCCCTATCCTCCCATTGTTCATCGATTTGCTCAAGTGGGCCCAGTAAAGTCTCTATTTTGAGACTTGCTGTTACTGTGTTTGGCATATTGAATACAGCATGGGTAGCTTCCAGGCTTTGCCATGTGGGAGAAATACTCTCGGTAGCTTGCCAGGCTCTCCAAGCAGGGTGGAGGAATAGAACTCGACTCTGCCGAGCTGACTGCACGCAAAACAAATGCCCTATCACTGTGCTATCTCTCCAGCCTGTTGAAAATATCAATTTTAACAAAAGTGGTAGTTGACATATTTGTATTAGCATAAAAATTGTTATAACAAATTAAGTTATAACAAATTAAGTTAAACAGAGTCAAGTGTTTGTAAATGATATGTTTAAAATTAGATTATATTTCTTCAACTAAATGAGAAACAATTCCTTTGATATTTCATTGTGTGATTTATTAAAATTTGAGTTTTGTTTCTAATTTAATAATTTAAATAAAAATAATAGACAACCATATCTGAAATGAATAATTGCTATTGATTGGATTAAAAAATCTTTGATAAAAAACTCTTTGGTAAATATGGTAAAAAAAAGACACCGCCACTTTTATTATTGACCAATGCACTCAATCTTCATTGGTAAAAGTAAAAGACTTCATATGTATAATAAGTAGCTATAATAATCTTTATTCCAAAAATTACAAGGCCAAATAAGTTATAAGAACCCTTCATTAAATGTAAGAATGATCTCAACTGTTCAGAATGAAATGGAATGTGAGTATTGAAATATGCTTCTTCTTGAATGCAGAATAGAAAATTTTCAGTACATTTGGTCAGCACATTGCACAGAGCTACATGGACACAAACACCTGGACCAACTTCCCTTACCTATCCGCTATGTTTCATATTATATTCTCACCAAGAGCTTTGATTTGTTATATCCTTTTTCAGTTTTTAAGCACTACAGTGAGTTTCACATGATTAATTTAAATATTTGGAGTCATTAAAATGAAAACATACATTGTATCCACAAGTAATACTTTTGTAAGCAAATGCAAAGTTACTTGCTTGGCTGGACTTCCTCTTCTCTCAAGTAGGCTATCATATATAAATAAGTGATTTAGGGCATATTCTTATTTCATATACTTTAATTTTTCTATTAATTATATAAATCAAACTTAAAGTAATAATATTTTTTGTTGATAACTTTGTCATGATGATTCTGAGAAGGTTTAGGTGCAAAAACTTGGATAATTTTCACCAGGGACAACAGTTATTGCAAAATCATATTTAATAAAATCAAGATAATCTGTCTGTCTGGTGGTCGGTGACTGACCATTAGTCTGGAGCTCATAGAAACAGTGGAAAAATCCTGCTTGGGAACTCATTGGCATAGAAAATTAAAATCACTACAATTCTCCATTGTATGAAATTCTATTCTAGAGCAAGTATCTCCAGAGAAATAAAAAAAGAGGTATGAAGTATTAAATGTTGCTTTACAAGTTATTTAAATAATTTCTTTCTTTTTTGACTCATCAAAACAGTCACAAAGCTCACCTCATATCCAAAGAATGAGATAAAAATTGTATACATTAGGGGGCTGGCTGGCTGGCTCCTGCCATAGCACAGTGGTAGGGCATTTGCCTTGCAAGCAGCCAATATGGCCGACCCCAGTTCAATTCCTCCGCCCCTCTTGGAGAGCCCGGCAAGCTACCAAGAGTATCTTGCCTGCACGGCAGAGCCTGGCAAGGTACCCATGACATATTCAATATGCCAAGCACAGTAACAACTAATCTCACGATGGAGACGTTACTGGGCCCGCTTGAGCAAATCAATGAACAACGGGAGGATCGTGACCGTGACCGAGGGGGATGGAGTGGTAGCACAGAGGGTAGGGCATTTGCCCTTCAGGCAGCCTACCCGGGTTCAATTCCCAGCATCCAATATGGTCCTCTGAGAATGCCCAAGAGTAATTCCTGAGTTCATGATCCAGGAGTAACCCATATACATCATCGGGTATAACCCAAATAGCAAAAAAAGATTGCATACATTATTTAGAAGAATGTCAAAATAGACATTTAAACTGCTACAATATATATTAGTATGTTGAATTCATTATTATCAAGGTATTGTCTGAAGTCACCAAAAAGACATTATTTTTCACTATATTTTTCAATTTTCATGAAATAAAATCTATTCTAAAACAGCATATACACCAAAGGATAAATAAGAGTTGTGTAATACACACGTGCTACTTTATATATTGGATTAGATTTCTGACAAGCTACTATAGAGAAGGATCTATCTCCATTTCTGAATATATATATGAAATTGTACATGTACATACATAATCATGCATATAGTATAATACATATATATCACATATATTTAAGAAAATATCACAGCACATGACAAAGATAGACACATTAAATCATGTAATGTTTGCATACATTCTTTTAAATGTTCCAACACCCACCACTTCATCACTGTACATTTCCCACCACCAATGTCCCTAATTTCCTCTTCCAAACCCCCCTACGCCCAGTCTATCTCTACTACATTCTCTCTCTCTCTATCTCTCTCTCTCTCTCTCTCTCTCTTTCTCCTATCTCTCTCTGTCCTGCCCCCATTTTGATCATTATGGTTTATGGTATAGTCACTGTTCTTTCTTGTGTTCTTTTCTTTACAGTATTTCACATTATTTCATAGATCAGTCTTCGGCTGCTGGAGCCCTGGTCGGGGTGGGGAGGAAAGCTCAACCTGCTCCCCTCCAAGTGGCCCCGGCGAGGACAGCCAGGCGCGGGGGCAGGAGACTGCACTATTCTCTTCCGGGGAGCGGGTTGAGCTTTCCTCCCAGCCCCGACCAGGGCTCCAGTAGCGGAAGACCTCCAGGACCAGCCACCATCATGTTGAGACCTCAAGGTACCGGCAGAGGAACAAAGGGCCCTGGGGCTGAGAGCTCCAAGCCTACTTGGATCGGGGATGAGCATCCTCCACCCAGATCCTCCGAATTCCAGTAGGCGGGGGTCACACCCACCAACTGGGCCCCTGGCGCCGTGTAATCCCATCAACGGCCAAGACTCAGAGACTATAAAAACCAGCTCCCGGAACCGCGCGGCCGCGACATCTTATTATGACATCTTATTATCTCATTCCTACTTTGGACAAACTGACAGGCTACCGAATGTAACCTGCCCGCACGGCAGAGTCTGGTAAACTCCCTGTGGCGTACACGATATGCCAAATACCAGTAACAATGATGGGTCTCATTCTCCTAAAGATCCTTGAATATAGCACTTTCTTAAAAATCTCAGGGCTAGGATGAAGGAGACATTACTGGGGCCTGCTCGAGGCAATTGACGAATAACAGGATGGTCGTGATTCGTGATTCGTGATTCATAGATCAGTATAATACCACTTTTTATTACATGGGCAACTTTCAAATATTCTTGTCTAGACATAGAAAGATTTTCTGATCTCTTCTTTTTTCACAAAAGTTTTAGAATGATGTGATTATCTTGGCATAACCAGGCAAGAAAATATTTATGCCATGTCAGTCCTCAATTCAGTGTAATCCCTGCAATTCTCAGGGCACCTATCAGTGCTTAAACAAACTCTGGGACTGGATATTTAATGCTTACACTGGCTGTGAAATTCTGCTAGAGCCCGAAAGATCTGAGATCCCATCAGGGTCTCAGACTATAGTAGTCAGGAGAACATGAAGAGTTCGGATCTGGGACATCTGCTACTGCTTCAGTCCCTGAATTGTCTTCCTGGCTTCTATTATCCAACTCTCTGATAAATTACTAGCATTTCCTGTACATGAAATCTAATAGTAAGTATGATAGTAAGTATGATCAATCTTTATTGATTTTCAGGTTCAAAATAACACTGGAACACAGGGGGCCAAATGAACAAAATGACATCATCTCATGATTATGCTGAGATTTTAGATAATGAACTTATATTAATTATAGGATATTTCTCTGGACATAGAGGAACCCACATATGGTGAACAAAGTCTGAGTCTCCCCTGGGTGAATGACTCCCAAAGACAAATAGCTGTAACACAGGGAAACTCAGAAGAGCCACAGACTAGAAACATCAGGTTCAGAGCTCTAATGTCCCTAAATGGTATTAAGAAACAGAAGGAGGTAGGGGACCAGGTGGAATAGAAGAGTCAGATCCAGCAGTAGGTGTCTCAATAGTTTCTGAAAATCTTAGCAGAAGAGGATATGACTGACCCAAACTCTCTATCCAATGCCAGTGACAGAGCAAACAGGTGACTGAGTGGTATTTGCCTATAACTACGTCATTTGTTGGTCCACAGCTCTTAGTCCCTCATTCTTAGTTTGCAGTCCATGCCTCCCAAATCAGTTTTCCAAGTAGGAAATGGTTCTTGCCTTCTATATGATATTCAGCTCCAGAGAGAAGATTTTGCGAAAACAAGTCAGCAATTGTTTTAAAGGTCATCATTACCTGCCACGTAGATTATATATTCACACAGACTTGTGAAATACACACTGGCTCAGACCTGTGCTACTACACTGGTGAGGTCAGGGATAGCATAGCCCAATAATCTACAGTTCCTGACTGCCACTGAGACCCTCTTAATATATGTACAGACACCATAGTGCATTTCCTATTTGAAGCCTAACTACCCAACACAAAAGAAGCTAAAGTAAAGCTGTCCCCGACCACACAAGTCAAAACTTTATTCACAGTTTGAAAGTTGGTACATAGACATTCCAGGATACTCAGAACCTACTAGTCTATTTAATCTCAGGGAAGGATTATGATATGAATGCACACTATTGGGCATCATCTGTATTTGCTCAAATAGAAGAGCTGTAATACACCTGGAAACCTGCAATTTTTGAGCAGCTGTTTGCAGCACAGGCCCATTCAGCATGGTGCCATAGACTGCCACACACAGCTGATTTTATCAACTGAAACTGTAGACTGAAAAGGAAACACAATACACTCAAAGTATCGAATAAGAAATATCCCCAACCAATAATTAATTTTGTCTGGAAGAATTCTTTATTTTGTTTTTTTATCTTAAGTGTGTGTGTGTGTGTGTGTGTGTGTGTGTGTCTGTTGTATTAGTGAAACACCATGAGGTACAGTTATAGACTTACAAGTTTTTGTGCTTGGGTTTCAGTTATACAATGATCAAGTATCCATCCCTCCACCAGCGCCCATCCTCCACCACCACGGGTCCCAGCATCCCTCCCACCCCCCATCTCCCCATCCCACCCTGCCTCTGTTCTTGTTCTCTCTCTCTCCTTTTGGGTCTTGTGGTTTGCAAGAGAGGCATTGAGTGGCAATCATGTTTGGTCTATAGTCTACTTTCAGCATGCTTCTCCCACCCTGGGAGGATCCTCCCAACACCCTTTATTTGGTGCTCTCTTCTCTATCTGAGCTTCCTTTTCCCCTAGCATGTATGGCTGGCCTCCAAGTCATGTAGCAAAATTCCTGGTACTAATCTCGGCCACTCCTGAGTGTTAGTCTCCCATTTTGTTGCTTTATGTTCCCCAGATGAATGCAATCTTTCTGTGTCTATCCCGCTCTTTCTGACTCATTTTGTTTAACATAACACTTTCCATGTAGTACCACTTGTATGTGAATTTCATGACTTCATCTTTTCTAACAGCTACATAGTACTCCATTGTGTAAATGTACCAAAGTTTCTTTAACCAGTCATCTGTTCTTGGGCACTCAGGTTTTTTCCAGATTCTGGCTATTGTAAAGAGTGCTGCAATGAACAAACAAGTGCAGATTTCACTTCAACTATACTTTTTTGCCTCTCTGGAATATATTTCAAAGAGTGTCCAACCAATAATTCTTGATCAAATATGTTACTATTCAGATTTTAGAAGTAATACTTTTAAATGATAGCTAAATGATCCATTGCTACATAAACTAACTCTGCAAGACATGTTAAATAATCTTCTAAAAATGCAGCGTGTAAGTTGTAAGGGCTGGAGCAATAGCACAGCGGCAGGGCGTTTGCTTTGCACGCAGCCAACATGGCCGACCCGAGTTCAATTCCTCCGCCCCTCTCAGAAAGCCCGGCAAGCTACCGAGAGTATCTCACCCGCATGTCAAAGCCTAGCAAGCTACCCGTGATGTATTCGATATGCCAAACACAGTAACAAGAAGTCTCATGATGGAGACGTTACTGGGCCCACTCGAGCAAATTGATGAACGATGGGAAGACCGTGACCGTGACCATAAGTTGTAAGACATAATTTTTAAATAGGGGGAAAGGAGTTTTAGAATGGCATATCACAAAATTAATTCAAGACTGACATTCTTTACCTCTAAAATTAGAAATAATATTAGAAATTTAGATGTAATTTACATGGTGTTCTCAAGAAGAGACAAACAGGAAGCAAATGGAAAGATTACTATAAATCACACAGACATCACAGTCCAATAGAATAAAATAAAGATCGAAAAAGATAAAAGCAAATGTAGCCAAAATCCATGCAGAAAAAATTAGTAATATATTAGTATATTTCAATAATTTAGCCTGACATCAATATATTGAACTATCTGATCTAAAAGCACAGCAAAACTAAATCAGAATACAAAAACCAAACTTTGGTTTATACGAGAACTACATGGACATGAAAGATAAGCATTGAGATGCAGATCAAAACAACAATTAGATATGATCTCATACCACAGAGAATGGCCCATATCCAAAAGAACAAAAGCAACCAATGTAGGCATGGATGTGGCAAGAAAGGGACTCTCCTTCACTGCTGGTGGGAATGCTGACTGGTTCAGCCCTTTTGGAAAACAGGATAGAATATTCTCAAAAAAATTAGAAATTGAGCTCCCATTTGATCCAGCTATACCACTCCTGGGAATATGTCCCAAAGAGGCAAAAAGGTACAGTTGAAATGACATTTGCACTTCTATGTTCATTGCTGCACTATTCACAATAGCCAAAACCTGGAAAAAACCTGAGTACCTGAGAACAGATGACTGGTTAAAGAAACTTTGGTACATCTACACAATGTAGTACTATGCAGCTGTTAGAAAAGATGAAGTCATGAAATTTACATACAAGTGGTACTACATGGAATGTATCATGCAAAGTGAAACGAGTCAGAAAGAGAGGGACAGACATAAAAAGTTTGCATTCATCTGGATATAGAGTAACAAAATAGGAGACTAACACCCAAGAATAGCCAAGATAAGCACCAGGAGGTTCACTCCATGGCCTGGAGGCCAGCCGGGCATGCTAGGGGGGAGCACCATATAAAGGGTGTTGGGAGGATCCTCCCAGGATGAGAGATGCATGCTAAAAGTAGATTATAGACCAAACATGATTTCCACTCAATGCCTCTTTTGCAAACCACAGCACCCAAATGGAGAGAGTAAAAAAAGGGAATGCCCTGCCACAGGGGTGGGGTGGGATGGGGGGGATGGTGGGTGGGAGGGATACTGGAAGCATATGGAGGTGGAGAATGGGCACTGGTGGAGAATGGGTATTTGTTCATCATATAACTGAAACCCCAGCACAAAAATGATAAGTCTATAACTTTACCTCACGGTATTTCACTAATTAAAAAAATAATTAAAAAAAATAAAAAGATAAACATTGACACAAAATAAAAGGACAGAAACCATTGATATAGGAAAACACTAAAAGCTAAAAAAAAGGTATAGAAAACTGTACTTGCTATCAGAAAAACTTGGGGTAAAATTAAAGGGAGGGCACAGTCATAGGGCAAGGGCCTAATCCAGAGCCCAGTGGCTTGCAGCAGAAATGTGAATGGACTATGCATTAAAATATGGTGCCATGTCCCCCTGGGAGGGAAAAGGTGTCTCTCTCTTCTGTCTTTCCACCTCCCCCCCATCCCCCGCAGCATGTTGTCTGCCACCTCAGAGCTTAGTGGACAGCCAGGTATGAGCCGGCAGTGACGGGGCAACTGCAGCCTCATGAGATGAAGGCAGAACCAGCACATCCTTCACACCCTACCAAGGCCAAGAGTTGCCCCCTCGAGTGGCTCTCCAGCACGGCCATGGCACCAGAGTCACACGGACCTAATCCAGAGCCCAGGAGCTTGCAGCACAAATGTGAATGGACTGGGTATTAAACTACAATGCCATGCCGCCCCAGGAGGGAAAGGTTTTCTGTCTCTTCCGCCTCCCTCCCCCTCCACCTCCCAGCAGCATGGTGGCCACTGCCTCAGAGCTTATTGGACAGCCAGGTATGAGCTAGTGGTTATGGGGCAAGTGTAGCCTGATGGGATCGGGGGGGGGGGGGGGCAGAACTGGCACATTTTTCACACCTGATGGAGGCCACGAGTTGTCCCCCACAAGCGGCTCTCTGGCATGGCCATGGCACCAGAGGCACACAAACCAATCTCGTAAATGTCCATTTCTTGGCAGAAATCCCTCCAGACTTAATTAATAAAATATCAAAAATCCAAAATCACACTGCCCCAATAGTGGCCGCATGACATCATATGGTTTTCATAACCAGAAAAAGAAAACAAATTATTTCACAATGCCTTTTCAGCAGTTCTGATTGTTGGGGGAAATTCTAAACCGTAATGGTGCATCTTTTGTCAAAATAATGAATGTAATCAAAGTAGAGAGAGAGTTAAGTAGAAATCATCTGCCTGACAGGCACTAGGAGGAGTGGGTGTGGGGTATATTGGGGTTCTTGGTAGTGAAAAATAATTACTGGTGAAGGGATGGGTGGTTAATCATTGTATGACCGAGACTTAAACCTGAAAGCTTTGTAACTTTTCTCACAGTGATTCAATAAATAAATTTAACAACAAAAAAACTTAAAAGGAATAATTAGCAACAAATAAATTTTTATATTAATTCAGAAAGTGATAAACCAAAATAATTATATATACCAAATGAAGACATAGTGAGTTTTTGGAGCAGCTATTAATGGAATTGAGGAGAGACCTAGTAACACTGGGCATTCCATAACAGCATTAAGAAAATCTACCAGACATAAATTCAATAAGGGAACAAAAACTTATCAGGAGTTAGAAGAACTAGTTAGTAGACTAATAGAGGGCTCTGCAATGCCCAAACATTCCTATATAGTCACATGGACTGTTCTCAGTTAGACTATGTTTGACCACAAATGTCAATATAATAATCACAAACATATTTTTAAAGCATAATTTACATGGTAATTGGAGATTCTTGGGATTTATCTATTTTATTTGTGAGTTTTATATTTTTTATTGAAGCAACCATATTTTTCAAGTGTACACACATTTCTTAGGGGTAATGTTGCTACAAAAGACTTACCACCTGTGTTAATATTTCTACATAGTTGAGAACATGAGATTATTTCAGTCCTCTTTCCTTACCCTTCAATAACCTCATTTTGGTGTCAAGTTGTATAAGTTTGTTTTCACTGAACTTTGTTTATTCCCTTCTTTTCCATCTTTATATTAATATATGTGTGAAATAATTTAATATTTATCTTTCTCTGTTATACATTTTTCACTTAATATAAAACCTCTAGTTCCATTTGTGTTCTGATAAAACACAAGACATCTTTTCTTCTTATAACTGAGTAGTTTTACATTTTGTATATGCCTAAATGTCTATATCCAATCACATTTTTGTTAGACACTTGGGCTATTTCCGGAATGGGGTTGTATATATCACTGTATCACTGTCATCCTGTTGTTCATCGATTTCCTTGAGCAGGCTCCAGGAACGTCTCCTTCGTCCTAGCCCGGAGATTTTAAAAAGTGCCACATTCGAGGCTCTATCAGGGTCAGGAGAATGACACCCATCATTGTTACTGGTTTTTCACATATTGAATACACCACGGGGAGTTTGCCAGACACTGCCGTGTGGGCAAGATACTTTTGGTAGCCTACTAGGTTCTCCAGAGTAAGAACTAAATAATAAGATGTCCTTCCGGAAGCTGGGTTTTATAGTCTCTGGGTCTTGGCCGTTGATGGAATCACATGATGCCAGGGGCAGTTGGTGGGTGTAATGCCTACGTACTGGAAGATGGGGGATCTGCGTGGAGGAGGCCCAGTTCCAATCCAATCAGGCTTGGGGATCTATGCCCCGGGTCCCGCACACCTGGGTTCCTCTGCCGGTTCCTTCATGCGTGAGGTTTGTCCGACTGTGTGGAGAGTGGTCTTAAGCATGGCTGTGGCTGGAACTGGAGGTCTTCAGCTGCCGGGGCTCTGCTCGGGGTTGGGAGGGAAACTCAAACTACCCTCCTCCAAGGGGCCCCAGTGAGGACAGCCAGACACGGAGGCAGGAGACTCTGTGTATATACGCTTTTCAAATTAGTGTTTTAATTTTCTTGTATAATACCAAGGATTGAAGTTGCTAAGTAATATCAGAGTTTCATTTTTAATCTTTTCAAAAGTTTTTAGGATGTTTCAAATGAACGCTGAAATAGCTTATTGTCCCATCAAGAAGTGGATGAGGGATTCTGTTTTTTATTAATACCAGCGCAGATTGTTATTGACCTCATTAAAATAGGGATTTCTCTGTGAAAGAGGACATATCGTATTGTGCTATTATTTGAATTTCATGGTGAATATTGATGATAAGTATTTTATAAGAAACTTAATCATCTGCATGCCTTTTCGTGGTGTTTGCTCAGTTATTTTCACATTTATTGGTTTCATATAAGAGAACTAATTAGTCCTCCCAATTCTTAGTGGTGAAGAATTTTTGATTTCACTTATGGATGACATTCTCTTAAGAATGTTAAGACATTCTCTTAACATATGTTTTTTCATATCTGTTAGTTAAATCAAAAATATTGATCATAGGTAATATTTATATTGTTCTGATTGCTTATTTTTTTTCTTTTAAAAATACTCATAGTCTTATTTTGATGGGGGCACTGTAGGTTCGGGAAAAATCAATTATAGATATTATTAAAGTGGCCTGCACAGTGGGTAGTGTGTGTGCCTTGCACGTGGCTGATGCAGCCGACTCGGGTTTGATTCCTCCACCCCTCTCGGCGGAGAGCCTGGCAAGCTACCAAGAGTACCTCGCCCACACGGCAAAGCCTGGCAAGCTACCTGTGACGTATTTGATATGCCAAAAACAGTAACAACAAGTCTCACTATGGAGGCATTACTGGGCACACTCGAGCAAATCGATGAACAATGGGAGGAGAGTGCTACAGTGCTACAGATATTATTAAAAAGGAAAGTTATTAAAAGGAAAATATGAAGCATGTTCAGGCCAGATAATCCCAGGGAACAAAAATCTAGGGAGTTGAGCATAGGTTATTTGATTAATTTCAAGTGGGCATAACTAATGAGTCTGAAATAAATAATTTGATATATATTTGATATATATTCTATGAAATGTCCTATTTGATGTATTCTATGACTGTTTAATTGCTACAACCTGTAAAAGAAGAGAAAACTGTGCATTCTCTATAGTTGGAACATTTAACACATTTTCTCTGCTAGCTGATCACATTTTGGCAATTTGTCTCATTTGCACACTATAATTCAAGTTCACTGAGAAATACAACTTAGAAATATGTTTTTTTAAATCATTAGCAAGTTTCTCATTCACATTATCATTGGCACAGATTATGTTTTAAGACGAATTAATAAAAAAAGGTATCGCAGCATTTTCATCACTGAAAGTAGAAAATCAGCTACATCACAAATTACTCCATTGCTCATTGACATATCCTAACCTCTATTCATGTTAGAAATTATATTATATTTTGAGAAAAATGGATGATTATGATCTGGGAAAAAAGTTTATGACCTCAGAACTCTATTGGGATATATGCAGAAATAAATAAAATAAAACAAAATACATTTTCAAATGTAAAAATAATGTAAATAGAAGTAAATCATGTGCCTACTTATAAATCCTGCTTCTTGTGCTGCAGTGGCTGAAGTTTAACCTTTTTATTCTTTTAAAAAAGAGAAAAAAGTTTGCTTGAAGCAAAAGATGACGTTTTAATTTCATAAGTGTTCTCAGACAAACTTGTGTCATACTTCTTTATTGTATTTTCTTTTGTTCTGATTTTCATTTGGGACAAACCTGGAGTTGCTTATGGGTTATCTGCAGCTTTCTGATTAAGGTCACTCAAGTTGGAACTTAGGAACTTAGGTAGTTCTGGAAAAGGAACCCAAAGACTTCCTCGTTGTCCTAAAATAGTGACAATTATACAAGATAGTCCCTTGACACAAAATCACAATTTTGCAAAATGTACCAGACAAATTGTGTCTACCTGTATAAATGATGTACAAATGTTCTCTGTACACATATATCGCAGACCACTGGAAGAAAAGGGATGGCAAAATCAGTGCTTGAATATCATACATTCTTCTTTCTTTAACTCTTTCCTTTATTTCTTCTTTTCTTTCCTTCATTCTTTCCCAATTTGATTTTTCAATTATGTGCTATGATTATGCTAAATCTATTTGCTCTGCTCTGCTGCTGCTATAGGTTCATATATATTTTCTCGCGGCAGCTACAACACAGTCAGCCACAGTGAAGATAGAATTATCTTGTCAGAAATTGAAACATTAAATTACTCCAGGGAAGCATGCAGGTGCAAAATGTGTTTTTCAATGCAAATTTTGGAATTCTAATCCAAACACAGCCTCCTAGCTTCATATCTACCACTTAGACTAAAAATAAAACTGATGAATTTAAGATTTTGTGTGCATGTGTGTTTGTGTTTAAATTCAAATGAGTTAAAACATTTTTTTAAGATAAGAATAGAAATGTCTAACGTATTTTAATGTACTGGATCTTGGTGCTTTGCTAACTAGTCATCTCCTATAATATATCAAATGTCAAAAAATGTTTTCTAAAGTCATAATGTAAAACCCAATCAATATGTATAGTAATAAATATGGCATTTATTATCATAAAAGCACAATAGTAGCCTTCTCATTAACTGCATTGTTTTCTTATGTGTATTTTTCTATAAGGTAAGCAAAAAATGCAAAATAATAAGAAAATTATTTTTAATAATTGTAATTCATTGTCATAAATATCATGTTTTAAAATGTGGAGACATTTAAGTAAGCACAGATAGTACTCTTTTATATTTATATTAGTATCAATTATATTATATCACGGTCCTCCCATTGTTCATCGATTTGCTCAAGCAGGCCCAGTAACGTCTCCATTGGAGACTTTGTTGTTACTGTGTTAGGCATATTGAATACGCCACAGAAGCTTGCCAGGCTCTGCCGTGCATACAAGATACTCTCGATAGCTTGCCGGGCTCTCCGAGAGGGGTGGAGGAATCGAACTCGGGTCGGCCATATTGCCTGCCTGCAAGGCAAATGCCCTACTGCTGTGCTATTGCTCCAGTCCATCAATTATATTAGAAACTAAATATTTAGAAACTTAAGCCATTAGAAAGTTAAGATTTAAAAAGTTAATGTACATGTTTATCTGAGTTTATTTATTCTGTAAACCATGATAGATACTTGGTATTCACAGATATTTTTTCAATTGTTTTGGAATTTATAATATAATCTTTGTTGTTTGAAATTTCAATCTGAAAATTTAAAAGGACATTTTATGTATTTATTTATTTATTTATTTTTAATGAATCACCATGAGGTGCAGTTACAGATTTACAAACTTTCGTGCTTACTTTTCAGTCATATAATGATCGAGTACCCATCCCTCCACCAGTTCCCATTCTCTACCACCAATGTTCCCAGTATCCCTCCCATCCCCCTTATGCCACCACCTACCCGCATATCTATGGCAGGCACTTTCCCTTTCACTCTCTCGCTCCTTTAGAATGTTATGGTCTGCAATACAGGTATAAAGTGCCATCATGTTTGGTCTATAGTCTACTTTCAGCACACATCTCCCATCCCAAGTGGGTCCTCCAGGCATCCTTTACTTGATGTTCCCTTCTCTATCTGAGCTGCCTCTTCCCCTGTCATGTGAAGCCGGCTTCCAAGCTGTGGAGCAATCCTCCTGGTCCTTATCTCTACTATCCTTGGGTGTTAGTGTCCCATTCTGTTACTTTCACTTCACTTAATCACTTAAGTGATTTTCTGTTACTTTATATTTCACAAATGAGTGCAGTCCTTTTATGTCTGTCCCTCTCTTTCTGACCCATTTCACTTAGCATGATACTCTCCATATTGATCCACTTATATGAAAATTTCATGACTTCATCTTTTCTAACAACTGCATAGTATCCCATTGTGTAGATGTACCAGAGTTTCTTTAACCTGTCACCTGTTCTCGGGCACTTGTTTTTTTCCCAGATTCTGGCTATTGTAAACAGTGCTGCAATGAATATACAAGTGCAGACATCATTTATACTACACGTTTTTGAATCTCTGGGATATATTCCCAGAAGTGGTATTGCTGGGTCAAATGGGAAATCATTTTCTAATTTTTTGAGATATGTCCATACTGTTTTCCAAAAGGGATAAACTAGTCAACATTCCCATCAGCAGTGGAGTAGAGTCCCTTTTTCCCCATATCTATGCCAACACTGGTTCACTGGTTGCTTTTGTTCTTTTGGATTTGCCTAGTCCCTCTAGTGTGAAATGATATCTCACTGTTTTGATCTGCATCTCACTGATGATTAGTGATGAAGAGCATTTTTTATGTGGGTTTTGGCCATTTGTATTACTTCTTTGAGAAAATTTCTGTTCATTTCATCGCTTCACGGCGCCAGGGGGCCAGTTGGTGGGTGTGACCCCCACCTATTGGAATTTGGAGGATCTGGGTGGAGGATGCTTGGCCCCAATCTGAGTAGGCTTGGAGATCTCGGCCCCGGAACCCGCGTGGCTTTGTCCCTCTGCCAGTACCTTCATGTGTGTGAAGAGTGGTCTCAGCATGCTGGTGGCTGGTCCTGGCGGTCTTCGGCTGTCGGAGCCCTGGTTGGGGCAGGGAGGAAAGCTCAACCCCCAGGAGTTGGTTTTTATAGTCTCTGAGTCTTGGCCTTGATGGGATTACACGGCGCCAGGGGGCCAGTTGGTGGGTGTGACCCCCACCTACTAGAATTTGGAGGATCTGGGTGGAGGATGCTCAGCCCCTATCCGAGTAGGCTTGGATCTCAGCCCCGGAACCCACTTGCCTTTGTTCCTCTGCCGGTACCTTCAGGTGTGTGGAGAGTGGTCTCACTTATAGGAAACTACAGAAAAAAACAATGCTACTATAAATAAATAAGAAGCAGTTATCTTAATGAGATATTTTGATAATATCTCATGATATTATATGATAATATCTCATGATAATATCTCATGATAATGAGGCAGGAGGCCTCTATTGCAAACTACAACAACCAAAAGGAGAGAGAGAGCAAAAGGGAATGACCTGCCACAGAGGCAGCATGGGTTGGGGGGAATGGGATGGCGGAGGTTGGAGGGATACTGGGATCATTGGTGGTAGGGAGCGGGCACTAGTGGAGGGATGGTACTCAATAATTGTGTAACTGGAACACAAGCATGAAAGTTTGTACCCCATGGAGTTTCATGAATATAAATAAATAAATAAATAAATAAATAAATAAAAGATTAGTGAAGCTTCATATGTCTATAAGTATTACATGGAGATAGGACTTCTTTCATGAAGGTCATCAGAATTATTCTTATCTCTGACAACTTCTCATGATTTTATTCTGACTTATTTTCTCAATAAGCCTTTTATAAATCACTCAGCCCAACCTGAAAGCACATGACAAAGAGTTTCTCTGGCCTCCTGAACACCACTTGGGAGCCCTCCAAAACAAGAACAAAATGTGCTCAGAAACAACACATAAATCAGGTCTAAATCTATGTGATAATTTTGTCAAAGGTATCATTGGTATATTTTTTCAAGTGAGGAAATTTTTTCTTTAATATTGACAAGTCTCACATTGGAGATGTTACTGGTGCCTGCTCCAGCAAATTGATGAACAATGGGAGGACAGTGCTACAATCTGAGGTAGTACAGTTTGTCTAAGCATCTACAAGTTTACTTACCAAAAACTAAAAGTCATTTCTTCATATTGACTATAACACAAAATTGCCCAGAGAATGGTGATTCAATTAATTTTATAAAAGTAATATTAAAATAAAATAAAAACTATGTGATGCTAGAAACAAAAGTTGTCATTATGTGGAGACTTTAAGACAATCTTATGAGAGGTTTGAAGATCTAACTACCATATAATTTTTTTGTTTTCTCTTTAACAGCTAACATTTAGAAATTCTTCATTAAGGCATCAAATAAATATACAAAATATATAAGATGATTTCTTAACTTTTTAAAAATGAAGATCATAGGGGCTGGAGCAATAGCACAGCGGGTAGCGCATTTGCCTTGCACGCAGCCAAGCTAGGTTCGATTCCCAGCATCCCATATGGTCCCCCGAGCACCGCCAGGAGTAATTCCTGAGTGCATGAACCAGGAGTAACTCCTGTGCATCGCTGGGTGTGACCCAAAAAGCAAAAAAAAATATGAAGATCATAAACATGACAAAATGCACTATCAGAGATCAAAATTCATAAATTGATGTAGTTTTTCAGTAATAAGAACAGTAACTATTAAAATACTGATTTCCATAGAATGAAACATAATTTTTTTCAAATTAACTCACCCCCAATTGTTATTTTAAAATGACTAGTGAGAGGATAGCTAGATAGTATAGCCTGTAAGTAATTTCCTTGACAAAGACCCACCAAAGTTTGATTCCGTGGATCCCACATGGTTCCCAGAGACCTGCCCAGAGTGACCTCTCAACTCAGAGTTTTTAGAACTGCAGGGGGTGGCCTCAAGATGAAAACAAAGCAATGACCAGCTGATGTGGAATTAGTGCAACGGTGTATAGTTAATAAATAATGCTGTTCATTAAATAATACTGTTAAAATAATTACATATACTACGTAAATATATGCAGTATCATATATATTATATATTTGTATTATTTTCAAAAATCTCTGAATTGCAGTTGTGTTTACAATATTCACACATACATTTTTCATTAGTGACTACTTCTATGATTAACATTTATCCTAGGTTACTTCTAGCATCATTGACCCTGCTCGTGTGGGCATGATGACCCACAAAGTGCCTCGATAGTTCTGCCTTATTTGACCCAGAAAAGTTCAATTGTACACAGGGCTACAGTGAGTGGTGATGGAGTAGGTACGCGTGCTGCACCAGGGATAGAAAGGGCTCTGCATATATTAGGCCTGTATGCTATGCCTAGTAAAACTGTCATAGCACAGAGCTATACTTGAACTGTCTCCACTACCTACCCATAAGCAACAATATTCAAGAACTATACTTGAACTGTCTTCACTACCTGCCCACAAACAACAATAAAGAAAAATGTGTGCAAAAACCTAATAAACAGTCAATTTTAAATCAATTAGCATAAAACAAACAGATACAGGTAAAACAGAAAGTATTTTATTTTTGTATAACCACTATGAGACGTTACTGGCACTCGCTCGAGTAAATCGATGAATAACGGGGGATCAAGTGATCAAGTGATCAACCACTACCCTGCTGAGCACAGGAGAGCATCTTATGCCAAGGATCTCATACACACCTTCAATCCACTGCTCTTACATGGAAACCATGTACTCCGACATTTTCTGCATCTCTATCACACTGAACAAAAATAGTTTTAACATTTTATATAAAATAGTATAATATATGCAATGGCAATTATTCGAAGAATTAATGACTATAAGAACTTGCATGTGCTGTATTTGAGAATATAAATGGAACATAACTTCTGTAGAAACTTAGTATTCCCAAAGAAACTCAAAATATACATAAGGTATAAATTTGGGATTTCTCCTCTAATATACCCTGCATGGTATTGTTCATACTTGCTAGCACTACACATATACATGTAAGCCTAGTAACTGTTGAATAAACATGGCCCAGTTTAAACCCATTAGAAATAACAAAAATCAATTAAAATCAAACTATACGTGTATATTGACAGAATAGTAAACTTTAAAATGTATAGAAAAATTGAAGAAAAGCACTTTCCATTTATCTGGGTAACATAAAGTAACAAAATAAGAGACTAACACCCAAGAGCAGCTGTGATAAATACCAGGTTGTTCACTCCATGGCTTAGAAGCCAGCCGCACACTGTAGGGGCAAAGGCAGCTCAGATAGAGAAGGGAGCACCAAATAAAGGGTGCTAAGAAGATCCGCCCAGGATGGGAGATGCATGCTGAAAGTAGTCTATAGACAGAATATGATTGCCACCCAATGTCTCTTCTGCAGACCACAGCACCCAAAAGGAGATATAGAACAAAAGGGAGTGCCCTGCCACAGAGGCAGGGTGGGATGGGGGATGGGAGGGGTGGGAGGGATACTGGGATTGGTGGGGGTGGAGAATGGGCACTGGTGGTGGGATGGGTGCTCGATCATTGTATAACTGAAACCCAAGCACAACAACTTGTAAGTCTACAACTGTACCTCATGGTGTTTCACTAATGAAAAAAAGTAAATAAAATGAACGAAGAGCATAAATATAACATTTTGAAGCGGTATATTTAAAAAAAAATTTATGTGAAGTTATTACTCTTCACAAATCACGAAGATCATTTATGCCTATGTGTCTGAGTGCAGATACGTGTGTATTTGGGGTCCATATATGGACACTCTGCAACACATAGGTTGTTTCTGGTATATGGCTATTCTAAACAGAACTAAAATCAATTTGAAGATTTATATCTCTAGGATTGATACTCATTAATTAATTGGGTTAATTAATCATTTTAACATACATCAATGTCAATGTATTTGTTGGGATACCTATAAGTTGGATAAAATCATATGGCATTTCTATTCAATTAAGAGTTTTCAATATTGCTTTTGATCACTGTACCCAATTACATTTTCATTAATATATATAAGTATTACATACTTTGGCAAAATCTTCTGGAGTAGCAAGAAATTACAGAAAAATATATATATAAAAAAAGAGGCTCTGGGGCTCCATAGCATCTTCAATGAGAAAACATTGAAAAACCCTTTCCAGGAGAGAAATTAACTACACAATCTAAAAGGTAGTTAATGTATATAGAGCAGCCTGTGAAATAGAGTGGGTTGGAAGAATGACCAAGTCATTCTTAAAGAGATCCGTAAGGTGAAAGGAATTTGTAAGCGGGAGTCAGGCAGTTTAAGATTATCATCTGGCACTTTATCCTGTTATTCACGCACAACACTTTCAGACTGAATGAGACTACCAGACATACGCATATATGAATCAGCAGCAGACTTCACTTAGTTGTCACTTTCCGACTTACTGGGAGATGCCCTGTTTGATATCTCAAACACAGGTCTTGAGGGCAGAATTCTGAAGGTGAGTTCTGCTCATCCCAAATATCTGAGGATCTTGGAAGCAGAATATTTGTTCAAATGTAGTCAACAAGGGTCAGTTTCTTTCAGTCCACATCTGATGTCTATAGGCAGTCTGCGTCCTTGGAGTAAAAAATCATGTAGGGCCAGTGAGAATTTCAATGGGCTGAACAGATACAGAAGACAGGGTTTGAACCTGGTACCACATGAACTCTTGTGAACCACCCTGAGCTTCCACAAGGCAGCACTAAGCAAGGAGTAGGATCATAGGCAGGGCCCCAAATAAAAACAAACAAGCTAACACAAAGTCACCCAGAGATCCTCTAGGGTCTAATTAGTTAGCAATAGGCAGAGAGAGAGCTTGCCTGTAGCACTCTCCCGACTCCCAGAAGACATTCTTGTGACGGAGACCCCACTCATTGCTTAATCCTCCTCGCAAACAAATTACATACCTATGTGCAGGACTGTGGAACCAAAGCAGGGCATCTTGGTTGCCGGCCAGCCACGGGCAGCTTTGAAACTCTAACTGCCATTCAAACCTTTTCATGTTGGGCACAGGTAACTGGTACCTTTCAATCCTGAATTATAAATCACCACAGAGTCAGTAGGACCAAGGTAATTGGCACTCCAGGTAGTGTTAGGCCTCATTATGTTAGCAGGGCTCCAGGTGGGTGCAGGGCTCCGGGTGCAAATGGAGCTCAGGGCACAGCTCCCCAGGTGGGCATGGCATTCTCCCTGGGCTCAGCTATAGAGGCCATTAAAATATGGTGCAAGTTTTCTAAATATTGGTGACACAGGTCAATTAAAACTGTAAATTTCCATTTTCATTCTGGCCCCCACAGAGCCAAAATCTCTGCATAAAATTTATATCTTTGATCCTCATCACCTTCCAGGTGTTTGTGAAGAGAGACCTTTAGCTCTACCCCTCCTATAGCATAAAGCACAATAATGAAATTTAATGTTTACGAGCAAAATTGAAAAAAGATAGATTTAGTTGTTGCATCCCAAGTTCACTCAATCAAGTACACTGGGGCAGAGATTTAACAAGAAAATTAAGAGGTCTTATTTATACCAGCTGGCCAGACTGGAGAATGTACCTGAAGTTATTGTCAGGAATCAAGTCTTCCAAGAGAATATATATAGAACCTCTTTGGGGCAAGTGAGTTCTTTTTTGTTTTTTTTTGTAGGAGTACTGCTATTTATTCAGCCACTGATTAGCTGATTGAATTGTGCATGAAATCCACCTTACTTTTTTTTTCCATTTTTTATTATTTTATTTATTGAATCACCTTGAGAGCAGTTACAAAGCTTTTGGGTCCAAGTCTCAGTCATACAATGAAACACCCGTACCTTCACCAGTGCCCATTCTCCACCACCAAAAATCCCAGTATACCCCCATCCCACACCCTCCCCCTGCCTGTGGGGCAGATGATTTCCACAGTACTCTCTCTCTACTTTGATCACATTCACTATTTCGACACCAGACCCACCATTATTTGAGATTTTGCCCCAACACTCAGATCTGCTGAAAAGGCAATAGACAATTTGTGTTCTATTGCTGGTTATGAATAACATATGATGTCGTGTGGTTGCAGTAGGGCCATGTGGTTTTGAAATTCCGAAATTTTAACACTTAAATCTGGAGGGATTTCTGCCAAAAACCACTGGGTTTAGAGATCTGCTCCTGAGTCTCTGGGATCATGGCCATTGAGCAGCTTGATGAGGAGCCAGAGAGGCCGTTCGTGGGCGATGACTTGGGGTCTCGTTGGGGTGGGGAGGACAGGCCCGGCTCCCCCCCCCCCCCCCATCCCGTGAGGCCCAACAAGTTTCGTCACTGCGGGCCCAAGCCTGACTGTCCAATGGCCCCTGGAGGATGACAGCCACCAAGTCACCAAGAGGGAGCAGGCGGAGAGACAGCACCCATTCCCCCCTGGGGTGGCCCAGCGACAGTAATGTACTGTGGAGTCCGGATGCATTTCTGCCAAAAGCCACTGGGTTTTGAGATTTGTTTCTGAGTCTCTGGGATCATGGCCGTCAAGCAGCTTGATCAGGAGCCAGAGAGACCATTCGTGGGCGATGACTTGGGGTCTCGTTGGGGTGGGGAGGACAAGCCCGACTCCACCCCCATCCCGTGAGGCCCTGTGTATCTCCTCACTGGGGGCCCAAATGTGACTATCCAGTGGCCTCAACAGGCCAAGGCACGAAACCTATTCCCACCTGGGTTGGCCCAGCACCAGTAGCCTACTGCAGAGACCAGACGCATTTCTACCTAAAGCCACTGGGTTCTGAGATTCGTTTCTGAGTCTCTGGGATCATGTCCATTAAGCAGTTCAATCAGGAACCAAAGAGGCCTTGCCTCCATTTATATAGCTAAGCTGGAGGTGGTTTGTGGGTGTGTTTCCCACATACCTAACTTTTGGCCGTTTACTTTATTGGTAAACTTTGCCCCAAGTTTTTGGGATCTGGCCAAAGGCACAGCAGCAATTTTGGGGTATCTGGAAGTCTGAAGGCGCCATGAGGCTGCTGATGCACTCGCCTCACAGGTTACAGATTGACCTGCTGGCGGCACCATACCCCCCGCAAGTGAGTTCTTATCTAGCATTAAACAGACTGTATAATTATGCCATAAACTACAGCAACAACATTATGGGTACAACATGGCGTTAAGTATAGCAATGATGCTGGGATCATAGTACATCATGGACGTTATAAGAAAAGAAGTTACAATCATGGTATCTTATGACAAGGGTGATTTTATTTTTAATAGCATATACATTTAGGTTATGAATCACACATTTCATAGATAAACAGATATGACATAAATACGAAGAATAATGAGAGATGTCTATAAATAACTTTGCACTATACCACCGTCCTCCCGTTATTCTTCAATTTGCTCGAGCAGGGACCAGTAACATCTCCATTGTGAGACTTGTTATTACTGTTTTTGGCATATCGAATATGCCACAGGGAGCTTGCCAGCCTCTGCCATGTGGATGGGATACTCTCTGTAGCGTAACGGGCTCTCTGAGAGGGATGAGAAACCAAACCTGGGTAGGCTGCATGCCAGGCAAATGCCTCGCCCGCTGTGCTACCGCTCCAGTTCATCAGTAACTTTATGCCACTAAATTGTATACCTTACAAGAACTGCCAGTAAATTGGAGAACTTACAAGAACTAAACACACTTTTAGTGCACACAAGCTTTCAAAATAAATCATAATTTTTTAAAATGTTAGTAGTATAATAATGACAGAGTTCATTTTTTTCTTTTTATTTATTTTTATTTCCATTTATTTATTGAATCACTGTGGGAAAAGTTACTAAGCTTTCATGTTTAGGTCTCAGTCATATAATGACCAAACACCTTTCCCTTCATCAGTACTCATTTTTCACCACCAAGAACTCCAGTATACCCCACCTTCCACCTCTCCAAATGCCTGTGAGGCAGATGATTTCTACTTAACTATTCTCTACATTGATTACATTCACTATTTCGACAAAAGATGCACCATTATTGTTTAGAGTTTCCCCCCAAACAATCAGAATTGCTGAAAAGGCATTGTGAAATATTTTGTTTTCTATAACTGGTTATGAGAATCATATAATGTCACGCGGCCGCAATTTTGGATTTCTGCAAAGAGCCAGATAATCACGGGATTGGTTTCGGTAGGGCTTGAAGGACGTGCCGGTAAAACCCCCCTTCCCATGAGACTGCAGTTGCCCCGTCACCACTGGCTCGTACCTGGCTTTCCTGTATGCTCTGAAGCGGCAGCCACCTTGCTGCCAGGGGGGAAAAAGGCAGAAGGGAGCAGCACCCTTTCCCTCCCAGGGAGGCATGGTGCCCTAGTTTAACGCATGATCCATTCACTTTTCTGCCGTAAGCTGCTGGGCTCTGGACTAAGTCCTTTTGCCTCTGGAGCCATGGCCGTGCCAGAGAGCTGCTTGTGGGGGGCAACTCATGACCTTGGTAGGGCATGGAGGATGAGCCGGTACCATCCCTTTCCCATGAGACTGCAGTTGCCCCTTCACCACCGGTTCATACCTGGCTTTCCAATAATCTCTGAGGTGGTGGCCACCTTGCTGCCAGGGGGGGAAAAGGCGGAAGGGAGCAACACCCTTTCCCTCCCAGGGAGGCATGGCACCATAGTTTAACACATGGTCCATTCACTTTTCTGTCACAAGCTTCCGGGCTCTGGATTAAGTCTTTTTGCCTCTGGAGCCATAGCTGTGCCAGAGAGCCACTCGGGGGTGGGGGTGGGGGGCAACTCGTGACTTCGGTAGGGCGTGAAGGATGAGCCGGTACCGCCCCCCTTTCCATGAGACTGAGGTTTCCCCGTCACTGCCAGCTCATACCTGGCTTTCCAATAAGTTCTGAGTTGGCGGCCACCTTGTATGAAGTCCAGATGCATTTCTGCTGGGTTTCAAGATTTGTTTCTGAGTCTCCGGTATCATGCTCATTAATCAGCTTGATCAGGAGCCAGAGAGGCTGTTTGTAGGCGGCAACTCGGGGTCTTGTTGGGATGAGGAGAAAGAGTTGGCTCCACCCCCATGTGGTGAGGCCCTGTGTGTCTCGTCACTGAAGGCCCAAACCTGACTGTCCAATGTCCTGTGGAGGATGGTGTTCACCAGGCTGCTAGGGGGAACAGGCCAAGTCACGAAACCTATTCCCACCTGGAGTGGCCCAACACCAGTAACCTACTGCAGGAACAGGACACATTTCTGCCAAAAGTCTTTGGGTTCCAAGATTCGTTTCTGAGTCTCTGGGATCATGGCCATTAAGCAGTTCGATCAGGAACCAGAGAGACCATGCCTCCAATTATATAGCTGAGCTGGAGGTGGTTTGTGGGTGTGTCTCCCACATACTTAACTTTTGGTCATTTACTTTCTTGGTAAACTTTGCCCCAAGTTTTTGGGGCCTGGCCAAAGGCACAGCAGCAATTTTGGTGTATCTGAAATTCTGACATTGCCATCAGGCTGCTGATGCACTCACCTCACAGGTACAGATTGACCTGCTGGAGGCACCATACCCACACAGAGTCAATTTTTTAAGTTTTTAATTTTTGATGTAGTTAAAGCCACAAATTTTAATACAATGTCAGAGCTGAAATTGATTAGATTATAAAAATCAAATATTAAAATCATTATCTATAAAAAACAACTTTATGTGAAAATTGCTGTATTTTCTAATAGAATATTTAAGTCCTTTCCTAAAATACATTAAGGTGTTTGTTGCTAGTTGACCTTTCTCTGTTATGGGTTTTAGTTGTGTAGTTTAATTCTCTGTTTTATTCTCATCTACTCAGGTGTGTTCCAATTAGAATTTCAGTAATGAGGAATTAAGAGGTATCACACAGTCACATATATGGCCACATGGTCCAGAGTCTTCAGGATCTATTGTCTGGACCAATGAGTTGACGTGGAGGCAACTGTAGAAAGTGGGTGTGGCTGACAGGGCTTTCCAAAATATACCCATATTGGGGAAGGCAGACCACACCTCCTTAGTAAAATAATTTAAAATGTAATAATTATATTGATGATGATTGTTTATATAAGAGAGTTTGAGACAGTCATTTTGGATTTAATTTTCTGGTTCTATTTATTTCTTCATTTAGTTTTATTATGGACTGTCCTCTTTCAGACTGGAGCGGTAGCACAGCAGGTAGGTTGTTGACCTTGCACACAGCCGACCCAGGTTCAATTCTTCAGTCCCTTTTGGAGAGCCCGGCAAGCTACCAAGAGTATCCCGCCTGCATGGCAGAGACTGACAAGCTCCCCATGGCATATTTGATATGCCAAAAACAGTAACAATTCTCACAATGGAAACGTTACTGGTGCTCACTTGAGCAAATCGATGAACAATGGGAGGACAGTGCTACTGTCCTCTTTTAAATTAAATGTAAGAACTCCTTTCAACATAAATTTGAGAACAAATCTAGTGTTGATTTTGCCTTCAGTTTTAATTTGCCTAAACAACTTTTAATTTCTTCCTCGTGTCTAAAAAGGAGTCTTAGTCTTATAGTACATGATGTTATTCACTGGCAGTTTTAAAATTAGAGTATTTTGAATATGCTGTTCATTTCTACCCTTACCAGTAAATTTTTGATGGAAAGTTAGATGAAAGCTGTATGGGAATAAATTGATATGTTGTTTGCCTCACTTTTCACCCAATTCTTAAGTATTCTTTGCATTGGACTTTTCAGTTTTAGTCTTTATCATGTCTTTATGGTATAAATATTACCATCATGTTCATGATGTGAAATTTTGTAATAACATTACTTCCTTTACCTGATACCTCTTTCTGTATTAGGCTAAGGTATTGTTCACAATAAATTCCATGATGAATTTCTTGAAGAAGAATCTCATTATTTATTAATTAATAATAAGACAAAATATTTCAAAGTACCTGTGTGCTTTGAAGTATTAAACATTGAAAGAAAGTAATTGTCAACTTTCCTTATATTACAAAATGGACATAAAAGCTAATTTAAGTTATGTTATTTATTTAAATAAGATCTTAAATAAGGGACAGTAATGATATGTAGAGGGTAGGTGATTGCCTTGCATGTGCTAACATAGTTTCTATCCCCAATATGCTATATTGTCTCCTGAGCCCACCATCAGAGATCCCTGAGGACAGAGCCAGGAGGAAGTTCTGAAATTACTGGGTGTTGACCCCCTTAAAAAAATATAAAATATTTTAATTAAGACCATAAGTCCACGAGATAATGGAATTCACAAAATTTAAAACTACTGTTTGCAAGTCAGAAAACGTCATAACCCGAATCTCTAAATAATATAAATAATCTTATATTTCAATGACAAAATAAAACAGTCAAAATAGGAAAAACAGGAGGTCCAAATATAGTATTGCTCAAAAGTCTCCCCACCCCACATTCAGTTCTCAGCAGTATGTTGTCCTCTGAATATGTCAGAGTGTGGCTCTGCAGCTCTGGAGCATTGCTGGATGTAGTCATGAGATCTCCATTTGTCTCCAGAGATTCAGTTAATCCCTGACATGTCAAGACTCTTTTAGATCACAGCATTCCTTAGTCCCTATGTTGAATCTCTGGTCTAGCTGACCTAGAATATTCACTATCATAGGCTAGTGAAAATGTTGGGTAATTGAACTTTGTGCATTATTAAAAGCAGCAGCATCATAAAAGTTCCTTTGGAAAGTTCTGGGGAAGTTCCTCAAAGGTGATGTGCTTAAATGTAACCAAGAAGTTACATCCCTAGCCTAATAAAATATAAATTGCATATCACACTAAATTTTGTACATAAATGCTCTCAGTAGTATTATTTATAAAATTCAAAAGTGACATCAAATGTGTCCTGCCTAAAAATAACAAACATTTTATAACTATACAATGAATGAATACTTTTCTACATGAAAGAAGATAATTACTCAAGACCACATTAAGATTTCAAGAAATCTTGAATATAAAAATCTTTGGGGTCATAAAAAGATCTAGAGAACTTTGTATGGAATTGATATAGTTAGACATAAACCACTGACAGATATGGGGGGGTACTTTTGTGGGGTACGTATACTTATTTTCTAAATTCCAGTGTGTCCATCATTGCCAAATTCTGTGAACATAGTGGAAAACTGAACTTCCTTACCCTTCCAATAGATAAATTGATTGGTTACATAATTAATTTGGTCTAGAAGCTACTCATCTTTTCTCAATGAATATGCAATGTGGCAAATATTTAACTTGTAAGCCTTTTTGAATACTATCTTAAAAATCACATCATGCAAAAAGATACTGATTTATGCTAACATAAATTAAGATAAATTATAAAACCTTAATAGTCTATGAAATTAAAATTGATACTGCAAACTTTTCTTTAGGACATCTTAGGTTGTGGAAACATTTTTCTTTTGGAGTTCAAATATTTAATTGGCTACACTGAAATGTAAAGTAAATGTTCAAATAGCATACCAATTCAGAAAAATAGTAAAAACAATACTGAGAATATTTTAAGCAGGCTAGTCTTATTGAAAGAAGTTATTGAAAAATGCAGTTCAGGTCCAGTAAGGGGCTCAAGGGCTACTCCTGGTAGTGCTGGGATTAACCAGTCTGTAGAAGAGACTCCTATCCTGCACTTCGAACACGTAAGGCATATGACTAACACTTTAAACGAGTCCTCCACCCCTTTGTTATCTATAAAGTTCAATAAATAAATATACACAAGGTTTCCAGGTGTGGAGTTGGGACACAAGTGGTAAAACACATGCTTATGTTTGTGTGAGGCTATAAGTATGACTCCAGCAATTAATGTTACCTCACTTTCCTTTGACCTCTCGGTACAACAGGGACCTCTGTGAGATGTAGCTGAGCTGAGGCAGAAGGGTAACATGTTTTCCAATGTTACTCATCTAAGAACTCATGAATCATTTGAAAATCTTGTCCAGTTAATGATCTTATTGTTACTTTTTTTTTACTTTTTGGGTCACATCCAGCGATGCTCTGAGGTTACTCCTGGCTCTGCACTCAGAAATTACTCCTGGCAGACCACGGGACACTACCTTCCTGGCACCCAGGCTCCAAAGAGTCCTCTCAGATCCTGGGACGCCCAACCTCCCCAAGCGCCTTCCTGTTTATCCCCAACACCACGGCCATTTTCCTCCCTCTGCTAGGTACCTGTAGGGGGCATAGCTTCTGCAGAAATGGGCGTGGTCTCTGCAGAAGTGGGTGTGGCCTATTTGGGGGCTGGCAGAAATGCTGGTAAATTACTCATACCCAGCAATCTCTTGTCACATCTCAGTCTCCATAACACCACCACAACTTGAAGAAACAGCAAAAATCTCTACCACAAAGAGAGGACGATGAAAAGAGTCCAGAAGCTTCAACAGGCATTACTCACAAATGTGAGCTCTTCAATAAAGAATTCAGAGATGAACTATTGAAGATGTTCAATGAACTCAAAGAAACGGTGCAACAGATATTCAGTAAATTAAAGGAGGACGTGGAAGAAACAATGAATCGGAAAATTGAGAAATTACAGGAAGAAATGAGAACAGAAATTGAAAAGCTACACACAGAAGTGTCACGAATAAAGTATTCAGTAGATGAAATAAAAAACTCAGTGTGTGCCCTCAACAGTAGAATGGCTACAGCCGAAGAAAAAAATCAGTGAGCTGGAAGATGAGCTGCAGGAAGCCTACAAGCAACAACAAACCATTGGAAGAGACCTCAAAATAACTATAGAGCAAATCAGAGTCCTAGGGGATGATTTCAAGAAGAACAACATTAGAATCATTGGAACAGCAGAAGGTCAAGGAAGCAATCCCAATAAAAAATTTACGGTTAAACAAATCATTGCTGAAAAGTTCCCAGAGCTGGACAATGCAGACATCCAGATTCAAGGAGCCCGAAGGGTGCCAGCTAAAAGAGACCATAACAAAAACACTCTGAGACATATCATAGTTAGAATGATGAATGCCACGGATAGAGACACAATACAAGTAAGTAGCAAGGTCAAAGAAGGAAATCACATACAAAGGAGCACCCCTTAGATTCATAGGAGATCTATCGGATTAAACCCTCCAAGCCCGAAGGCAATGGTGGGATATAGTGAAAATACTCAATGAAATGAATGCTTCACCAAGAATACTTTATCCGGTTAAACTCTCACACAAATTTGATGAAATGGTACACTATTTTGTGGACAAACAACAGCTCAGGAACTTCATAGACTTAAAACCAAACCTAAAAGAAGGGCTAAAGGGAATACTGTAAGACAAGACAACCCCCTACAAGTATGACAAACCCTTACAGAAAGATGACACAAACCCCATGACAATAATCTCTCTCAATGTCAGTGATCTAAATTTATCAATTAAGAGACACAAAATGGCAAAATGGATTCAGAGACAGAACCCGACATTATGATGCCTACAAGAAACACATCTGAACAGTCAGAACAAACACAAACTCAAAGTTAAAGGATTGAAAACAACCCTGCAAGCAAACGACTCCCTCAAAAAAGCTGGGTTGGCCTTACTGGTATCGGAAAACATAGATTTCAGGTTGAAAAAGATTAGAAGGGACAGTGAAGGCCATTTTTATTAATCAAAGGATATGTACAGCAGGAAGAAATCATACTCCTAAATGTATATGCACCCAATGAGGGACAAGCCAAATACCTACAACATCTGCTAACACACCGTAAGAAGGACATTGCGAGCAATACAATAGTACTTGGAGACTTCAGCACCACCTTATCACCTCTGGATAGATCAAGGAAATTAAAACTAAGTACAGACATAATGGCTCTGAAGGAAGAAATAGAAGACAGAGGGCTAATAGATCTATAGAGGACTTTATATTTCCCCCCCGCCCCCCCAAAAAGAATACACATTCTTTTCCAGTGCGCATGGAACATTTTCCAGAATAGACCATGTGCTGGGTCACAAAGCATTCTTCAACAGAATCAGGAAGATAGACATTGTATCAATTATCTTTTCAGACTATGATGCACTGAAGATAGAAGTTAAACATATTCAGACGCAGAAAACCAAATAAAACATCTGGAAATTAAACAACTCAATGTTGAACAAAGAGTGGGTCAGAAAGAAAATCCAGGAAGAAATCAAAAGATATCTGGAAACAAATGAGAATGAGGACACGAGCTACCAGAACCTGTGGGACACAGTTAAAGCCGTGTTAGAGGAAAATTTATAGCTCTGAAAGCATTTCTCAGAAAGCAAGAACTCTCCATTCTTGCTTATCTGAAGCCAATTAAAGACACACAGAATTTGATTTTTAGTTGGAAAATTTTATTATGTCTATGGAAGTTTATCTTGTGGCAGTTGCTCAATTTAGGAGTTGTGAGCACACACTGTACCACAAACCATTCTAGTACTTAGAAATCTTGTACAACGACAGACCTTGATGCTCCCAAATAGATCCAGAACTGTCAAACGGAGAGCAATTTTGGTTTCATCTATGTTATTCCCCAGCACATTGGATGTGCAAAGTGAATGGCTCTGCATATTCATATTGAAAATAAGTGACATTATCAACTGCAGCATTCTAAACTATATGTCATATCATTCTTTTCTTTTTAATCTGCCCAAATCTACACAGTTTAAACGCCTAACTCTCAGAACATTCTTATTCTTATAACAATGTGGAAAATAACTAGGACCTACAATGTTGAGAGGTACAAGAAACTTTGAAATTTATTCAATATTCTACTCATTCCCCAGTTTGTTTTAGACATTAAAAAATAAGTCACCAACACAATTTGACATATCTTTATTCTTTGATAAGTTTGGGAAATATTTTTTTACTAAAATAAAATAATAAAATAAACTGTGAGGCTGACCTACATTTTAGGAAGAAAAAGTTGTTGGTATGATCCTGTCCCAGCATTTATTTATTGGGTGGGGGGCATACTGTGTGGTACTCAGACACTAATTCTGACTTTGTATTTAGGGGTCACTCTTCACAAAGCTAAAAGTTTATACAAGGTGGCAGGGATCAAACGTGGATTGACTATGTGCAAGCTCTGTAATCCCTATTTTATTTTATGCCTCCCATCTCATTTTTATAATTTTCAAAAATGATACAATGTTTTTTTAATTAGTTTTGGTTTAGTCATTTCCAATACTGTTGATGGTAGAGTTTCATGGATGGGATGTTCCAATGCACACCCCCACCAGCATCCTCTTTCTTCCACCAGTGTGGATACTCTCCTTTCATACTCCTCCAGCCTATTCTGGTAAGATCATTTCTGTCAACAGTTCTCATATTCTGATGCCTTTGGGCATTTGCTAAATATTCTCTCAGTTTAAAAATCTTTTATTTTAACCCCTAATTTAAGGACCACGCTGGTTCTATAAATCTATGCTCAAAATTGTGGGATAAAATAAGATTCTGAATAGTGCCAGAGTATCAAGATGTTCGTAATTGAAAGAATGTAAATTGAGAGTGAAGATTATATAAATAATAAGATTTGTGAAGGCAGGTTTTGATTATACAATGGAAGGTTTAAGGTGTATAAAAAAATTCATGTTAAAATAGAAATCTTTGATAGCTTGTGATAAAAATAATGAGATCATATTTGCATTGTTTTTATTTTGCATGTATTTATGTTGCTTACGTGCCTGAAAACTTACAAAGGCTAACAAATTTGTTAGATACAAAAGGCTTAAAATTTTATTAAACAAAAAAAAATTGTAATGGGAAAAAACAAAGTGTAGTGGAACAGAAGTCACTTATATTCAATCTTGAAGAGAAAAGTATTCCATTATATAATGAGAAGTGTGACTATATAACACTGTCTGGAATATAGGGTGTCTTAGAGATCTCTTTATTTGATTTCAGGATACATGACAGCCTATAAGGCAAAAAAAGAAAATCTTGGTATGTATAATTAGAATATTTTCTCTGGGTACCAATTATAACATTAAAATAATAAGTGAGACTCAGCACCCAGAGCACAGGAATTTCAGCTCACCGGCCACTTCTGGTGTGGGGAGGTGAAACCCAGGCCCGACAGCACCCTGTGCGACCCTCTACGCCCTCCCCCACCCAGCACAACCCCTCATGCTGGCCCCCGCCCAGCAGCATGACCCCCAGTCCCTGTCACCGCTCACCCGCCTGTCTTCTGCCCGCAAAATAAGTAAATAAAATAAAAAATAATAAAATAATTTTGAATTTATTTTATGAACAATTCTATTAAATTTCACATTTATTTATCTTTATTATTCACAATAAACAATAGGCACCAAACCTGGTGCACAGACTTCTTTTAATGTATCATATCATATACTATAAAATATTCCAGTTGGTGTGTAAAATATTTGAACACAAAACTCTGAAAGTCAGACTACTCTCCCAGAATATTTATTTGTCAAATCTTCTGGGAAAAAAATATTGTGCTTTCATCTTAACTATGTGGATTATCTAAAGGCACTTTAATAGCTCTTGCATACTTTAGTCACTGAAGAAATAACAAATTCTCTGGAGAAGAAATCATGTGGAGCTATTGCTTACTAGTTATAATTCTTTCCAAGTGTTGCTAGTGGTATGTTTATTTCTCTGTACAAGTTTTTAGCATATTTATGAAAAAGTATCTTAAAATCCCATTTTATGAAACAGAAGATAGTGATATTATACATTAGCTGAGGAATGAAACCATCACTGTGAATTTTATTGACTTTGTCTATTCAAGATGCATGAACTTCTCTAAAGCATTAAGTACACTGTGTATCTTTAGAAATGAGAAGAATGGTTTCCTGTAGGCAAACTCAATAGATTCCTTGAAAATTAAAACTATGACATGAACTGTTAACAACAGAAATATGCAAAATATTGTTAATTCAATTGGAGTGAGAACAAAGTTCCTTATTTCCTTCTAGAGTCAAGCAAACGTACACACACACACACACACACACACACACACACACACACACTCGTGCTATATGCTTGTTTATAATTTGGGTCTAATTTAAACAAAGAAGGATAATCTGTGAATCAGAAAAAACAAATTTCCTAACCTTAATCTAAAGAGCATCTAGTTTAACACATTGAATTTTAAAATAGAACCAATTAAGTAATTTCACTTTTTACAATACCATGGCCTTTATAAACTTCAACTTAACTTCTATTTATGAAAACAATGTTTATTCCACACATATTTTGATATCATTTTATTTTATTTTGATTACCTGGAGAAAATATGCATACATTTTCCTTAAGATGAATATTAGAATAAATAAATTATAGCATAAAATATAAATGACTATTTTTGTTTTATCGAGTTAAAATGTTCAAATCACATAGTACTCGTATTTCTTTTTATTTAGTCCTGTGATTTGTGGACCTGCAGTTTACAAGAGATTCTAGATCTCATACAGGTTGAGATTTCTTTTTTGTTTTGGTTTTGTTTTGGAGACACAACCTGGTCATGCTCAGGGCCTACTTCTGGCTCTGTGCTCATATATCACTTGCAGAAAGACTTGCAGGACGGTATGGTGATGGGAATTAAAAACCAACCATGTTCAAGGCAACCATTATACCCACTCTCATATTGCTCTTGCCCAGGAAGAGATTTCTTTCTTGAATAAAGTGAAATAACCACTCCAGTTAAATAATAGATCTTTGATTTACATAATTAAAAGAGATTCAAAACTAATAGTTCAAGCTTAAAACAAGACAAACTATCATTTTATTTATGTAAAAACTTCATAAAATTACATTGTATTGTTAATGCTTAACACACAGCCAATCAGCTGTATTTTAATGCACTTTGTTTTCCATTAATTAGTTCCCTATTCTAAAAATGATATTTAACAAATGGATCTGCATTTGTTAACTTTATATAGGAAAAAAATTCTAGTAATTTTATTTCCAAATGACAACTACACAAATATTTAAAGGAAATACAAACGGGCTGAAAATAAAATGTAATATTCTTGTGAATCTTAGCATTGAATATCTAATTTAAAAAATGTATTCTTCTAACAAATGCAATGCATTTTATTTGAATATATTCTGAACTAGACTTTAGTATTTGGTGTATTTTAGGACAAAATACATAAAATAACTGGAAAAAATGCTTCTATTTTTCTCCAGTTTTCTCTTTTTCTCCTTGTGAATATATACTTTGCTAAGAATAATTCTAATCTGAGATTTAACATTAGAGTGCAACAAATACATCGGATGCAAAAATTGCAGACTGTAACAAAAATAATCACATCATAAGTATAAAAATAATTGATATTAAATAATTACAGGTAAAATCCCCAATAAAATAGTACAAAATCAATTTCCAAATTAGTAAAATATATAAATATATGAATAAATATTAATTTGGATTTTACTTGAAGTACAAAGCTAAGGAAACTAATATTTCTACCTTAATAATTTAAAATAAAAATATATACATACAATAATATACCATTTAGTGCCCACCTGAGCAAATAGATGAACAAAGGGAGGACAGTGCTACAGGACAGTGCTACAGTGTTTATCTTTATGATATCAAATCCTAATAATCTAGAGAGAACAATAGCAGCTTTACTCTGATAAGGCTAGTGAGCATTTACTATGCAAAAAATAAGTGTAATAATATTTGATATCAAATTTCAAAACATCCCTATTATGATTTGGTAGCTATAAGTGTCCTTCCCTTAGACTATTTAGATTAAGTTTTGTGAAAATATTTTAGTGATACAGGAAAATAATAAAAAGAAAAAATAGTGTAAGAATTGGAAAATAGAACTGGAGTGTTAGTACAGGGTTAAGGCACTTCTGCCCATAGCCACTCCCATTTCAGTCCCTCACACTGTAAATGGTCCCCCAATCACCACCAGGAGAGATCCTTAAGCAGAGGTGGAGGAACAACTCTTGAGCATAACATTGTATGACCCCAAAGGATTGGGAATAATGGGAAAATCATAAACAGCATTCACTTATGTTCTATATATGGGTGTTACATATCAAAATAACTATAAGTCATATAGAACTCATTACTATCTAATACAAAAACATATTCATGGAGTATCTCCCGGAATAACAAACACACAGTAAATAGAATATTTACTCACATAGGAGCTATATAATTCATATAATCAAGTAACACAGAAGTACAAATTATATAAATTGACTATTAAGCACCACAACACAATGGAAAAGTTAAACAACATAGTACATTTATACTTTTTTAAGGAGCCCGGCAAGCTACCGAGAGTATTCGATATGCCAAACAACGTAGTACATTTATATAAAATAGAGGTGAGGATTGGAAAGGAAGTCTCCAGACATTGCTAAATGTTCCCTGAATATTGCACTCAATTTAAAAACTCTTCTACAAAACTTCAAATCTGTTATCAAAATATAATTTCTAGGAATATCACTTATAATAGAAAAAATAGAAATTAACTGTTATTTATAAGCACTGTAGCACTGCACTGTAGCACTGTCCTCCCATTGTTCATCGATTTGCTCCAGTGGGCACCAGTGATGTCTCCATTGTGAAACTTGTTCCTGTGTTTTGGCATATTAAATACGTCACAAATAGCTTGCTAGGCTTTCTGTTTTCCACAGAGGACTTTATTCACTATGATTGTACTTATTTTGGGTATTATATTCAGGAGATTCAGGCACTCATGAGAGAAATATTTGCTATATAATAATATAAAACCAAAAATTATTTATAGATATTGTTAAAGTCCTAAATGTGCAGAAACCACCAAATTGTAACTGAAAATTATTCTATGAGTTTATATATAAATATATAGTATATAAAATATATTTTTATAAATTGCTAATTTTAATTTGTTTATTTTGGTGACACAACCATCAGAGCTGAGACTTACTCATGGCTCTGTACTCAAGGGTCATTCATTTCTGTCGGGTCCTGAGAATTGTATGTGAGAACAGAGATTGAACCTTGGTGGGTTCGCTATGTGCAAAGTAAGCCCCTTGCCAAGTACTGCTTCTCCACATCTCCTTGTTTTAATGAATTTCATTGATGGGTACTATGTAGAAACATACAACAAAACATTAGCCTTCTTTCTTGCAGTGTGATGGCTCTTATGATCTCAATCACTTAATCACTTAATCCCCGTTATCCATCAATTTATTCGAGCGGGTGCCAGTAACGTCTCCATTCATCCCGGTTGCGTGCTAGCGTAGCCCAATGGTATCTGTTCGTTTTAGGAACATGTAAAGCCTCAAACTGATCATTTAGGGTCTTGACGAAGAAGTCTGACCATCTTATAGGTGGGCATCCACGTGATCTTTTGATGTCTCGTGGAATCCAATCAGTAATGGCTCTAGTCCAGCGGTTGTCTGTAAACCTCATTACTTGTCCAGCCCATCTGATTTTTGATGTCTTGGCAAATGAGACAGCATCCCTGATTCTTGAGCGTTGACGAAGATCAGAACTCTGGATTCTATCTCTCATTTGAGTGAATCGTGATATTCCAAGCATAGTTCTTTCGATTCCTCTTTGAGAGACCCGAATAGCGTTATCATGATCTCAATATGTATACTAAATATATATGCTTGTCTTGAATAGGGCCCTCTGATTAAAAGCTAATTCAATCACATCACTTTAAAATTTATTTTTGGCATATAAATATAATTATTCAGAGTGCTTTCTTCTGGCAGACAAATACAACTTGCTGTTGCCAATCTACATTTTACTGACAGCAAACAAGACTTACTCATGAAGACAGAGATTAATACGTCTCTTGTCAGAGGAGCACAGTGTCTAAAAAATGAGCCCAGTATTAGAGACAAGACTGTTGGTGAACTCCCTTCTGAAACAAAAGCAATCTACAAAACATCACAAAGTAGGAGCATTATTATGGATATTTTTATTTTCAAGCTGACAAATATCTTTCTTATTTTTATCCAGTTAAGTTTAGAAATTTTAAAATTTAAATTTAAAAATTTTAAAAGCAGAAAGTTTCATTTCTACAATTTATTTTTGGTTCTTTATATATTGGTCTTATTTCACTGTGAAAATTTCATATGCATTTATTTTTATCAACATAGTATTCATTCATAACATCTTTTTATCTCATTCTTACTTTGGACAACCTGGCAGGCTACCGAATGTAAACTGCCCACACGGCAAAGTCTGGCAAACTCCCCGTGGCATACCCAATATGCCAAATACCAGTAACAATTATGGGTCTCATTCTTCTAACCCTGAAAGAGTCTTGAATATGGCACTTTTTAAAATCTCAGGGCTAGGGCAAAGGAGACGTTAATGGGTCCTGCTCAAGGCAATTAACGAACAGTCTTCATTCCATTACTAACTATATAATAGATTTTGATCAATGTGACATAGTCTAAATTAAGATTGAATTATGTAATTTCTTTTTAAAATGGATAATGTTATCAAAATTGTTCTTAGATAAAATAATTTTAGATTAAATCAAATATATTTTATACATTTTATGCTTATATTTTCTCTTTTTTTTGTCTGGGAGGGAACTAAAGTAGATCATTATATACATTCTGATTTTCAGTGGTGAATGTTAAGACATTCTGCTTAAAAATGTTTGTGTTTGGGCTGGATCAATAGTACAGCAGATAAAAATGCTTTCCTTGATCACAGCTGACTTGAGTTTAATCCCCATAATCCCCATAAACTTCCCCTCTCCCACCAGGAGTGAATTTTGATACAAAGCCAGAAGTAATCTCCGAACACTGCCAAGTATGGCCCTGAAAAACAAACCAAACAACAGAAAAGTTGAGAAGGTGGCTCAATTGCCTTGCATGTATGCGACCCTGTTCCAATCTCTCAAACCACAAACATTTTCATTTTAATTACAATTCAAAAGTATAATTATTATTAAATATGTCACAAAATTGCATTTAGGATTTTAACAATAGGGACCGAAGATGTAAAACAGGGCTTGCAATTTTTGCCTTTAAACTATTGACTAGAGTATAGTCTCTGGCACAACCTAGAGTCTCGTGCACACCACTAGAAGTGATCCCTTTCCTAGAAAGTCCTATTAGAAGCAATCCTTGACCAATATTAAGTATGTCCAAAATACAAATAATAATATTAATAATAATAATAATGCTTTTGGGGCCTGAGAGTACAGTGAGTAAAGTGCTATCTTGCATGTGGCACGTCTGGGTTCAATCCCTGACACCCTGAGCACCATCGGGAGTAATTCCTGACTGTAGAGCCAGGAATAGAGCATTTGCCTTACCCGCAGCCTTACACGCAGCCGACCCGAGTTCAATTCCTCTGCCACTCTCAGAGAACCTGGCAAGCTACCAAGAGTATCTCACCCACACAGCAAAGCCTGGCAAGCTACCTGTGACATATTCGATATGACAAACACAGTAACAACAAGTCTCACAATGTTACTGGGCCCGCTAGAGCAAATCGATGAACAGTGACACATCGGAGGACAGTGACAGTGACAGTGACAGAGCCAGGTGTAACCCCAGGACATTGCCAGTTGTAGCCTCAAAACAAAACTTATTTGAAAGTATTTTTTGTTACTATCATTAAAAAAATTTTACAGTGATTATTTTCTTTTTATTGATATTGGTTGTTTTTGTATTTGTTTTGTGTCATTAACTTCACAACACATTTTATAGATTTAACAATTTTATTCACTGCTAAGAAATATTAATTAGTTGATAAAAATTTAAACATAAGATATATTAATTTAATGTAATTAGACTTTAGGCTCATAGCTTCTTTTGTTAGAATGATAAAGGTAGAATTCAATATGAGGTAACTAGAGTGATGTTGTAAAGTATTCTTTTGTTGATCTTTTGTTGTTTATATAACGATTCTCACTATATAAATTTCACCGTAAAAATAAATTGATTTATGTTATATGATTTTGTAAGTATTATCAAATTCAATAAAAGAGAAGTAAAATAGAAAGCATTTAAAAGAAAAAATTCCCTTTACAAAGGAAATCAGATAAGGGGGTTATACACTGAAGTCTAGTGTCTCATTACAGTTATTTTGTTATCTATCACAATTCACTATGAGCATAGCCTTATAATAATTAAGTCAAATTTGACATGGGAAAACATATTTCAGGTGTTATTGGAAGTCAAGCCTAAATTCGACCTGATATCTTATCCCTAGCAAAGAATCATGATAATATTTTATTTGCTCCTGTTACTCTTAGGAGAATGCTCATTTTGTTTCACATCTTTCTATGTCTAGTGACCCCAAACATCCCTTCCTCTGTACAGCCTTTCATATCTAGAATCTTTTTTGTCATTTAACTTTATTAACTATTAAACTACCTCTTTAAATTAGTTTTGCTAAAATCCTTGAACTGATCTATCGTTTATTGAATACTCATGCATAGGCTCCTATGTTCTTCCTCTGAACAAAGGACAAAGCTGTTTCCTTTAGAATATTTTAATAGCTAAGGAATCCATCAGTCTTATTATTTTTTTTAAATTCAGAAGACTAAGCATAAATCATAAGAAGTGTCATCAAACTGTTCTCAATACCTTTATTTTTATATGACTGTCTTTTTGCAATCTTTGTAATTATTTATGATAGTTTAAATTATTAGAGAACACTATATATTTTGATATGTAAATATATAATTTTCAATGTACATTAGGGTTTTTCTATCTTTTTAACTACTATCATTTTTCACTGTATATTCAAAATAAATAAGAAAGTGATTCAAGGTGTGTAAGAATGTCTTAAATCTCCTTCTTTTATTCCTTTTATATCACATAAATTGCATAAAATTTCCATTTTTTGATATCACATTATTTATGTGACATTACATATTGTAATGAAGATAAATAGTTGTTTTCAAACCATTACATGCTTATGCTCTCTCAATTATAAGGTAATTCATTTTTCACTTGGTACAAGAAATAAAAAGAACAGAAGTAGAGTTAAAATGCTAATTTGTTCTTTTATATTTTTAAAATTTGGGGTTTGTTGTTCTATGATCACAACCTGCGATACTTGGTGTCTGCACCCATCTCTGTGCTTCAGGGTTATTGTGGGATAACCAATATTTTTACCATTGTTTTAATGTCATCAATAATATAAATTTGTCTTCTGAATACTCTTTGAGTACTCTTGTAATTATTATTAGTTCTTAATTGTTGTATTAGATACTCCTTTTAATAATGACCATATCACTATTGAATGCATTCTTTTCTGGTAATGATGTAAATTCTATACAGATCTTACCTGATTTTGTTTTTCAAAGATCTTTTATTGCCCATGAATTAATGGGTCAAATATCTTGACCAAGTTCATTTGTCAAGTAATTATTAGTGACAGATTGAAGACACGAGTTATTTAAATAGTAAACTGTAACTATTGACTGATATAACAAGAATGATTTGAAGTGATTCTGAACTAGCTTAAAATAGAAGTATTGTAAGGTACTAAATATTTATAAAAGCCATTGAGTTATATTTTTTGTTGTTGTTCATATGCTCTTGTTAGGCCACAATGAGCAGTGATCAGGGTTTACTCCTCCCTCTGTGCTCGGAGATTGCTAAGGGACCATATGTGATGCATGTACCGAACTAGGATTAGCAGTGCATGAGGCAAGTGCCCAAACACGGTACCATCCTTGTATTTTTGCCTGGGGATACACAATCGGCAGTGCTCAGGGGTTATTCCGGGCTCTGCATTCGGGCATCATTCCTGGCAGGTTTAGGGAACCAGATGGAATGCCGGAGATTGGGGATCCAACTACTGCTGATGTCAAGCAAAACAAACATGCTTCTAGTTGTTCTCTCTCTCCAGCTGCTACTTGTATTTCTTAAATTTACTTTTATTCGTGTTAGTGTTCTTCCTGCAACTGTTCTCTTACCTTCTGTCGAGTTCGGAGAGTGGACTAGGCAGTCTCGCTGCATCTCCCAGGGCTGCTTTAGCCTCCGAGGCTTCCGGGGAAGCTGAATAGAAGAATCCAAACCCTACCTAGTTTCAAACCCTCTTGCCAGTTTACCTTCTTACAAGGCAGCCAATGAAACCACCACAAGGAGCACCTGTACCTTTCTTGCAACCAGGAGACAATACAGCCTGCAGCAAAGTGCCGTTCGGAGGAAAGTGCCTTGACCAACGGCAGGGCCGGGTCTCTGCTCACAGGAGTGACCCATTTCCCCGAGACAGCTCTGGGGAGAAAGTCTCTGCATTGCAGAACAAGATTCATTCCCTGGGGCTTTTCTGCTAAGCCCTTACTAAAATGTACAGGGAAAAAAGGGTCACTATATCCTTCATTTCCTCTTACTGATCTTCCTAAGAGCCCACCGCACAGCAGGTGTTCAGCGAGCACCGGGAGCCTGGGTAAAGGCAGAGCACGGGAAGGGCTCACTGCAGTCCTGAGACCCGTGATGCTCAGCGTCAGGCTGAAGTTTAAAGCAGGAGAGTGCACGGCTGCACAGCCTTACACGCGAGATCGCACGGCTGGACCACCTTCCACGGGAGGGAGCACAGCTGGACAGCCTTCCACGGGGTAGAGCACAGCTGAACAGCTTTCCAAGCAGATAGCACTGCTGGACAGCCATCCATTGTGGAGGACACGGCTGGACAGCCTTCTACGGCTAGGATCAGGGTCCCCAAGTGTGCATGATCCATTGTGTGCGTGAAAATTATCGCTGGGAAACACGCTGCCTAATTAATTAATTAACACATTAATAGAGTCAGTCTGTATTGATCCATTTTATTTTTCATTAATGGGAACTACGAGGCAGTGCACTGAGAGTCCGAATCCCGCCACTGTGTCTCTCAGCCCAGATTGTTGGACTCACGGGTCAGAGAACAGCACCGCCGCGCTGGGTAGACAGGGTGTTGGCGACACGTGCTGCAAAATGTTGGACTCAGGTGCTAGAAAATGCAAAGCCTGAGCTATTCCATAGTTATTTCAGTCCGACATTTGGCTGCTGAGAAATTTGTAACAAATTTCACAGGAAGTCATATTTAAAAAATCACAGAAATTCTTTAATCTTATTTACTTTTTTTAAAAGAAGCACCTTATATTTTATTTATTTATTTATTTATTGCTTTTTGGGTCACACCTGGAGATGCGCAGGGGTTACTCCTGGCTCTGCACTGAGGAATTATCCCTGGCGGTGCTCAGGGGAACATATGGGATGCTGGGAATCGAACCCTGGTTGGCTGCGTGCAAGGCAAACGCCCTACCCGCTGTGCTATTACTCCAGCCCCAGAAATTCTTTAATCTTGAAATAAAAATAAAATCTTCACTTTAAATATTTCCTATTACATCTTAGTTCTCAATGACAGATTTTTCATTTTTCATTTTATTCTACTTAGTGATCCTTAAATAAATTTAATTGGGGTCTGTGCTATTCTTTCATAATACTGATTATCTAAGAGGCTATATAGTCTAACTATTGTTACCTTTTATAATATAAATTATAAATTTATAATATAATTATAAATTATAATATTATATAATATATAATGTTACCTTTTATTATACATATATTTGATTTTTTCTAGGGAAATTTTATGATTCTTTTTTATTTTTATTTTTTTGTGGTTAATATATTCATTCTGAGAAAAAGAGAAAAATAAATTTCAAGTAGCATAAATATGGAACCTAGACATTTCAAGAAAAGAAAGATTAAAAGAGGAGAAATATGTTAAATGGCCTAAACTAAAAGTCTTGTAAAAGACACGAGCACTTTTACTGCTCCAAATCACACTGCTGCCTATTTGTGATGACCTCTAGTTCTTTGTCTGATTTAAAATAAACTGACCCTAAAGCATTTGGGGAGGTGGGGGTGGTGCCATTGTGTTTGGGTCATCTCAAAGTTCATCATTAACTTCAACTTGCTAATAGAGAACACATAGTTTTGGCAGTCCTTCAGCCTGTGTCAATTCCGGCACTTTGTTTTCACTACATGATTATCTCAATGATTTTGGGAGGGGGTTCTTTTGTTTTCACTAACATGGGCACAATTTCCTTTAGGAATTAGAGAGTATAGGGATTAAGTTACTGGATTCCTATAACCTCCCAAAGCTGGATCAAGAAGATCTGGAGTTTCTGAATAGACCTATTCACATCAAGGAAATCGAAACTGTAATCAAAAGTCTTCCCAAAAACAAAAGCCCAGGTCCAGATGGATTCACTAGCGAATTTTTCCAAACATTTAAAGAGAACATACTTCTCAAACTTTTCCAGGAAATTGAAAAAAACAGAAACTCTCCCAAACAGTTTCTATGAAGCCCATATCTCTCTAAAACCAAAAGGAAACAAGGACACAACAACAACAAAAAAAAAATTACAGGCCGATATCCCTGATGAACATGGATGCTAAGATTCTGAACAAAATACTAGCAAATAGAATTCAACAACTCATAAAAAAAATCATACACCATGACCAAGTGGAATTCATCCCGGTGATGCAAGGATGGTTTAACATTCGGAAATCAATAAACATAATCCATCATATCAACAAAAGAAAAGATAAAAATCATAGGATCATATAAATAGATGCAGGGAAAGCATTTGACAAGATCCAGCATCCGTTTATGATGAAAACCCTAGCCAATATGGGGATAGAAGAGACTTTCCTCAATATAGTTAAAGTCATCTACCACAAGCCTACAGCAAGCATCATCCTCAATAGGGAAAAACTGAGAGCCTTCCCCCTAACATCAGGGACAAGACAAGGACGCCCACTGTCTCAACTACTGTTCTACATAGTACTGGAAATACTAGCAATAGCGATTAGGCAAGAAAAAGAGATTAAGGGCATCCAAATAGGAAAGAAAGAAATCAAGCTCTCACTATTCGAAGATGATATGATACTACACTTAGAGAACCCTAAAACCTCTACCAAGAAACTCCTAGAAACGATAGACTTGTATAGTAAAGTTACAGGCTATAAAATTAATACCCAAAAGTCCATGGCTTTCCTATATGCAAATAGTGAGAGAGAAGAAAATGACATGAAGAAAACAATCCCGTTCACAATTGTACGCCAGAAAATCAACTACCTAGGAATTAATTTAACTAAGGAAGTAAAGGATCTGTTCAAAGAAAACTACAAAATGCTGCTTCTGGAAATGAAGGAGGACGCAAGGAAATGGAAAAATATCCCTTTTTCATGGATTGGGAGAATTAATATTGACAAAATGGCAATATTTCCCAAAGCACTGTACAAATTCAATGCGATCCTATTAGGATACCCATGACATTCTTCAAAGAAATGGAGCAAAGACTCCTCAAATTCATATGGAACAGTAAGTCCCCACGAATAGCTAAAGAAATTCTTGGGAAAAAGAAAATGGGAGAAATTAACCTCCCGAACCGCAAACTCTACTACAAACAATAATAATTAAAACAGCATGGTACTGGAACAAAGGCAGAGCTGCAGACCTATGGAACAGGGTTGAATATACTGACATCTCCCCTCAAATATATGATCATCTAATCTTTGATAAAGGAGCAAGAAATGCGAAGTGGAATAAGGAAAGCCTTTTTAACAAATGGTGCTGGCAAAACTGGACGACTACATGCAAAAACTGGGCTTAGATCTCTGCCTAACACTATGTACAAAAGTAAGATCAAAATGGATCAAAGACCTCAACATCAGACCGGAATCCATAAGGTACATTGAAGACAAAGTTGCCAAAACCCTCCATGACATTGAAGCTAATGGTATCTTCAAAGATGTCACGCCACTGGCCAAGCAAGTGCATACAGAGATAGACAAATGAGACTATCTTAAACTAACAAGCTTCTGCACGTCAAAAGAAATAGTGACCAACATACAAAGACAGTTCACAGAACGGGAAAGGATATTTGCCAAATACACATCCGACAAGGGGTTGATATCAAGGATATACAAATTACTGGTTGAACTCCACAAGAAAAAAACATCCAACCCCATCAAAAAGTGGGGCAACGAAATGAACAGAGACTTTCTCAAAGAAGAAATCCAAATTGCTAAAAGGCACATGAGAAAATGCTCTACATCATTAATCATCAGGGAGATGCAGATCAAAACAACAATGAGATATCATTTCACACCACAGAGACTGACCCACATTCAAAAGAACAAAAGCAACCTGTTTCTGCGCGGATGTGGCAAGAAGGGACCCTCCTTAACTGCTGGTGGGAATGCCAACTGGTCCAACCCTTTTGGAAAACAGTATGAAGGATTATCAAAAAATTAGGAATTGAGCTCCCATTTGACCCAGCAATACCACTTCTGGGAATATACCCCGGAGAGGCAAAAAGTATAGTCGAAGTGACATCTGCACTTGTTTGTTCATTGCAGCACTGTTTACAATAGCTAGAATATGGATAAAACCTGAGTGCCCGAGAACAGATGACTGGTTAAAGAAACTTTGTTACATCTACACAATGGAGTACTATGTAGTAGTTAGAAAAAATGAAGTCATGAAATTTACATATAAGTGGTACTACGTGGAAAATATCATGCTAAGCGAATTGAGTCAGAAAGAGAGGGATAGACAGAGAAAGTTTGCATTCATCTGGGTAACATAAAGTAACAAAATAAGAGACTAACACTCAAGAGCAGCTGTGATAAATACCAGGTTGTTCACTCCATGGCTTAGAAGCCAGCTGCACACTCCAGAGGCAAAGGCAGCTCAGATAGAGAAGGGAGCATCAAATAAAGGGTGCTGGGAAGATCCGCCCAGGATGAGAGATGTATACTGAAAGTAGTCTATAGACAGAACATGATTGCCACCCAATGTCTCTTCTGCAGACCACAGCACCCAAAAGGAGAGATATAACAAAAGGGAGTGCCCTGCCACAGAGGCAGGGTGGGGTGGGGGTTGGGGGGTGCGAGGGATACTGGGAATGGATACTGGGTGAGGGTGGAGAATGGGCATTGGTGTTGGGATGGGTACTCAATCATTGTATAACTGAAACGCAAGCACAACAACTTGTAATTCTACAACTGTACCTCGTGGTGTTTCACTAATAAAACAAAAAACAAAAATAAATAAATAAATAAATAAAGTTAAAAAAAAAAGTTACTGACAACATTTCCAGGCCCATTTTGATCCCCCAAGTACTAGATGTAATCCCTAAGCATAGAGCAAGGAATCATGTCTAAGAACTGCCACTGGGCGTGGCCCAAGCATCCCACTCAGATAAAAGTTTCACATACTGGTTTCACCCAACTTTTTGCTAAAAAAATAAACAAAGGAGGAGAGCCCGGCAAGCTACCGAGAGTATTCGATATGCCAAACACAGTAACAACAAAGTCTCCAATGGAGACGTTACTGGGCCCGCTCAAGCAAATCGATGATCAACGGGATGGCCTTTACCTTTACCTTTACCTTGAAAATTCTGCAGTTAGATACAGGTGAATGCGAGGGATTCTGTGAATGATTTTCATGCTTATTTCATCATAGACATGCCCTGCTCGTCCTATCTTAGGTTTTAAACTGAAAATCCTTTATGAAAATAGCAGCAAGAAAGGAGAGAATTCTTATCTGCTCACACATATTCCTTTGTCTTCACGAAGAGGGATTTGTGTCAGAATAGAGCCATGATACATCTAGTGGAGCACGTGCCTGGCATGGTGCCCACTCTGTTCTGATCCACAGCAGCCCAGATGGTCCCCCCAGCCAGGTCAAACCAGGAGTGATTATTGGCTATAGAGCCAGGATTAAGTCTTGAGAACTGCTAAGATGTAGGCAATTTTTTTTAATTTGTCTCCATAGTTGTTAGGATATATTGGGCCATATCCAGAATGGTGGATTCCATACGTTTTGGTGAGTTATGCTGAGTATGTAGGCATTAGACCAACTCTGAGAATAGTTGTTCTAAATAATGCAATTTCTTTACTAGAATATGGTAGTTAAAACTCTTCCCACTTGTTTGTTCTGAAATATATGGCACATTTCTGGAACTGCTGTTTATTAAAATATAAGCAGGGACAAGATTTAGTGCAATTTAAACCATTATTAGTCCCCACTAATGTTAGTATTTTATGGCAATTTTAATTTGGTTATAAAACTAGAAGAGAGACAAGTACTCAAAAGATTATTTTACCTAAAAATATTTTATAATTTCACTTTTAATCATCTCATTAACATCTTTCTCATTAATTCTAATAAAAAACAGCATAGTTGTAAATAGAACATCCAGCCAAAACTATATTTAGTTTATTGCTTTTAGAAGAAATGTTTTGTCTTAGAGAACTATTTTTATGTTTTGTTAACTACCAAGACAGAACAACCAATCAGAAGTAAAATTAATATTTCCCAATAGGTTTCATCCTACAACTCCTGTGTTTTCATGTGTCATATATCTAATTCTTGCCTTAAGTTATGTATTTGGCTTTTCATTACCTTGTAATTTTATAGTTCTTCTCAAGTCTACTCTTTGAGAGTATCACTTCGTTATAGTCTGGTACACGATGGATTTGATCTTGATAGAATTAACATAGTATGTGCATTATATATATATATATATATATATATATAATTATCTCATTCAAAAAATAAGATTAATGGTTTTATGGGTTTTGTGGGAAAACAGAATGAGTTATGGTAATGAAAGGATACAGACTTCCAGTGATAAAATTAATAAATTCTGAGGTTTGAATATGCATCATTGTAAAATAAGGCTCTAGTGAAGATTTGAAAGTTTCTGAGAGTAGTTCTTAAATGCTTTTAACACATATACACACTACTATATGAGGTGGCAAATTATTATCTAACCCCGTGATTATTATTTTTTAACATAATAGTTATTATGTCACATATAAATGTATACAATAGTAGATTTCAAATATATTTAAATAAAAATAGGAGAGGGTGAGGCTGAAGGGTTACTACAGTGGACAGTGTGTTTACCTTGCATGTGGCTGACCTGGATGCATTCCCAGAGCAAGCCCCAGCAGAAGTTAACCCTGAGCTCAGAGCCAGAAAAAGCCCTGAGCACAGACAAGAGTAGTCCCCAAACAAAACAAAACAAAAACCAAACTAAAAGTGGAAAAGTAAAGGAAAACCTATTTACAATGAAAGTATTTAATTGTTAAATGTCAGACAATACATTTTTTTAAACTTAGATAAGGAAAGAACTCAAAACATCTGGAAGGGGGGAAACTAAAGGGAAAATAATTAAAATGAAAACATTTAATTTTTAAATCCCGAACAATCACTGTGCTACTGTCATCCATTGTTCATTGATTTACTTGAGCAGGAACCAGTAATGTCTCCATTTGTTCCAGCCCTGAGCTTTTAGCAATTTCTCCTTACTCGTCTTCCCCAGTGCTGCCATATTGGAGGGTCTTTAAAGGTCAGGGGAATGAGACCTGTTGTTGTTACTGCTTTTGGCATATTGAATATGCCACGGGTAGCTTGCCAGGTTCTGCTGTGTGGGTGGGATACTCTCAGTAGCTTGCTGGGCTCTCTGAGGGGCATAAATAAATCCCAAACAACACGATTTTCAATTTATTAAAAAAAGAACTATACTATATATCATGATATATTAAAGCAGTGGACCTATTTATGTATTTTCGTCATTTTAATTTCAAAACTTTACCTTATTTACATTATCAGAACTCAAGGAACAAAATAATTATTTAATGTGCAAATTTTTTTATTACATACATATTTGTTACTATTCTACTCTAAGTATCTACTTAAATGTAACAATATTTTATCTGGAAAAAATCTGGGAAGTAAAACTCTAAATATGAGATATAGCACTAGAAATCGAGTGGGAGTGTGGATTCAAATGAGTATTATAGATTTGTTATGGTTTAATATATAAGTAGGCTTGGGATAACAAAGAGAATAAATTAAAGAAAATTCCAACTTTAACAGAATTAGGCAAGTGAGCAGAAGTTGGTTATGCGTAGCATGTAATGACTTTCTTGACAGATACGCTGAGTTAAGACAATTGCAGAGTATATGGATTTTAAAAAAAAGTTAAGTAGAGTGTGGAAAATGAAGTGCCAGTCAAAAAAGCTTTAAATCTAAAGAAGATTTAAATAGAAACCCATGAGTTAATGACAAAAAGCAGAATCATGTGAAACTGATAATGTCAACACAATGGCAAATTTCAGGATATTGATATATCTGGGAAGTGATAAGTTCTGAGATGTGAAAGGATGCTCTGGACAGCTGCCACAGCTGCCAAGCCATGGAGAGAAGACAGAGTAAAGATATGGGAAAGAGAAGCAGCTCTAATTTAAGTGAACCAATAACAAAGCAACTTTAAGATTGAATGTTATACGTGTCAAAATTTCAGATATTCAAATGTTTACCTGTATTATTTTATAATAATAAAATAGGTACACAAGAAGAGTTGATAAAAGAAAAATAACATGCTAAAAATTAACCTTTTGAGATAGATGATAGATTATACATATGTGACAGAAACATAGACAGCTGGTGGATAGAAAGAATAAAAAATTACAATGACAGGTTTAGGAAATATCTTGACAGAGTATGAGTGAGCTTCTTTTTGTTTTTTTTTTCTTTTAAAAAATTTAGTTAATGAGAAAATATAAGAAACCAAATATCTTTAAAAATTAAATCAGGGGCTGGAGCAATACTACAGTGGGTAGGGAGTTTGCCCTGTCGTAGGACCCAGATTCGATGCTGGGCATCCTGTGTGGTCCCCAAGGGCTGCCAGGAGTAATTTCTTTTTTGTTTTTTTATTAGTGAAACACCATGAGGTACAATTGTAGACTTACAAACTTTCATGCTTGGGTTTCAGTTATACAATGATCGAATACCCATCCCTCCACCAGTGCCCATTCCCCACCACCAATGATCCAGGAAGCCCTCCCAGCCCATGCCCCATTCCCCCTCATCCCACCCAGCCTTTGTGGCAGGGCATTCCCTTTTGTTCTCTCTCTCCTTTTGGGTGCTGTGGTTTGCAAAAGAGGCATTGAGTGACAATCAGGTTTGGTCTATCGTCTATTTTAGGCATGCATCTCTCATCTTGGGAGGATCCTCCCAACACCCTTTGCTTGGTGCTCCCTTCTCTATCTAAGCTGCCTTTTCCCTTAGTATGTGCAGCGGGCCGCCAAGCCATGAAGTGAATTTCCTGGTACACATCTCAGCTATTCTTGGGTGTTAGTCTTCTATTTTGCTACTTAGTATTCTCCAGATGAAAGCAATCTTTCTATGTCTGTCCCTCGCTTTCTGACTCATTTCACTTAGCATGATACTTTCCATGTAGTACCACTGTATGTAAATTTCATGACTTCATCTTTTCTAACAGCTGCATAGTACTCCATTGTGTAGATGTACCAAAGTTTCTTTAACCAGTCATCTGTTGTCGGGCACTTGGGTTTTTTCCATATTTTGTCTATTGTGAACAGTGCAGCATTGAATATAGAAATGCAGATGTCATTTTGAATGTAACTTTTTGCCTCTCCGGGATATATTTCCCCAGGAGTGGTATTGCTGGGTCAAATTGCTCAATTTCTAATATTTTGAGAATCATCCATACTGTTTTCCAAAAGGGCTGTACCAGTTGGCATTCTCAACAGAAGTGAAGGAGGGTCCTTTTCTCGCCACATCCGCACCAACACTGTTGCTTTTGTTCTTTTGGATGTGGGCCAGTCTCTGTGGTGTAAGATGATTTCTCATTGTTGTTTTGATCTGCATCTCCCTGATGATTAGTGATGTAGAGCATTTTCTCATGTGCCTTTTAGCCATTTGGATTTCTTCTTTGAGAAAGTTTCTGTTCATTTCGTCACCCCATTTTTTGACGGTGTTGGATGATTTCTTCTTGTGCAGTTGAACCAGTTTGTTGTATATCATCAATGTCAACCCCTTATCGATGGGTATTGGGTGAATATCCTTTCCCATTCTGTAGACTGTCTTTGTATATTGGTCATTGTTTCTTATGAAGAGCATAAGATTCTTAGTTTAAGATAGTCCCATTTGTCTATCTCTGTTTTCACTTGCTTGGCCAGTGGCGTGACATCTTTGAAGATACTGTTAGCTTCAATGTCAAGGAGGGTTCTGCCAACCTTGTTTTCAACGTATCCTATGGATTCGAATTCCGGTCTGATGTTGAAGTTTTTGATTCTTTTTTACCTTACTTTTGTACATGGTGTTAGGTAGAGATCTGAGCCCCTTTTTTGCATCTAACTGTCCTGTTTTGCCAACACAATTTGTTAAAGAGGCTTTTCTTTCTCCACTTCACATTTCTTGCACCCTTATCAAAGATTAGTTGATCATATGTTTGAGGGGAGAGGGGTGTCAGTACATTCCACACTGTTCCATTGGTCTGGGGCTCTGCCCTTGTTTCAATACCATGCTATTGTAGTTATAACCACTTTGTAGTATAGTTTGAGGTTGAGAAAGTTGATTTCTCCCATTTTCTTCTTCCCAAGAATTTCTTTAGCTATTCGTGGGGGCTTATTCTTCCATACGAATTTCAGGAGTGTTTGCTCCATTTCTTTGAAGAATGTCATGGGTATCCTTTTAGGAATCGCATTGAATCTGTACAATGCATTGGGGCATATTGCCATTTTAACAATGTTAATTCTCCTGATCCATGAACAGGGGATATCTTTCCATTTCTTCATGTCCTCTTTTAGTTTCTGAAGTAGCGTTTTGTAGTTCTCTTTGTTCAGGTCTTTTACGTCCTTAGTTAAGCTGATTCCAAGTTACTTGATCTTCTGTGGCATGATTGTGAACGGGATTGTTTTATTCATGTCACTTTCTTCTCTCTCATTATTTGTGTATAGGAAAGCCATGACTTTTGGGTATTGATTTTATAGCCTGCAATTTTACTATACAAGTCTATTATCTCTAGGAGTTTCTTGGTAAAGGTTTTATGGTTCTCTTAGCATCATATTGTCTGCGAATAGTTAGAGCTTGATTTCTATCTTTTCTACTGAATGCCCTTAATATCTTCTTCTTGCATAAGTGCTATTGCAAGTACTTCCAGTACTATATTGAACAGCAGTGTAGAGAGTGGGCATCCTTGTCTCATCCCTGATCTTAGAGGGTAGTTTCTTAGTTTTTCCCAATTGAGGATGATGCTTGTCATATGCTTGTGGTAGATGGCTTTAACTATATTGAGTAAAGTCTCTTCTATACCCATATTGGCGAGGGTTTTCATCATAAACAGGTGCTGGATCTGGTCAAATGCTTTCTCTTGATCTATAGATATGATCATAAGGTTTTTATATTTTCTTTTGTTGATATGATGGATTATGTTGTTTAATTTCCAAATGTTGAAATATTCTTGCATCCCTGGGATGAATCTCACTTAGTCGTGGTGTATGATCTTTTTGATGAGTTTTTGAATTCTATTTGCTAGTATTTTGTGGAGTATCTTTTCATCCATGTTCATCAGGAACAAGGTCAGAAGAATCTGACCTGAAGAATCTGCCATCGGTACTCGTCAATACACTGGCTCGGCTCTTCACATGCTACCTGTATGAATGCAAGGTTCTGTCCCAATGGAAAATCAGGAAGATCATTCCACTGTACAAGAAGGGAGACATCCACAACATTGGTAAATATCACCCGATCTGCCTATTGTCCATTGACTACAAGCTGTTCACTCATGTCATCCTGAATAAGATTGGCAGAACACTAGATGAAGGACAATGCTTCAAGCAAGCCAGGTTCTGAAAAGATTCAGAACTATTGACCATATCCACACAGTGACCAAGCTCATTGAGGTTTCTTGGGAGTTCGAAATGCCTCTCTGTTTAATATTCATTGATTTAAAGACGGCCTTTGATTCTATTGAGATGGAAGCAGTTATCGAAACCCTAGCCTAACATGGCATTCAAACTCAGTATATCAGGATCCTTCGTGAGCTGTATTATGGATTCACCACCAGGATCTCACCATTGTACAAGGAAGTGATCATCAATGTAAGGAGAGAGGTTTGGCATGGCGATACCATTTCACTGAACCTCTTCAATGCTACCCTCCAGAACAACATGCAATGACTGGAAATGGAAGAAATCTAGCAATATGTGTACCTAGGTCGAGAACTCAACATGACTAACGACCTGGCACTTGAGCTGCACAGGAGGAAGAAAGCACTTTGGAATGCCTTCAAGAGCATCGAAGAAATAGCTAAAAGGATGAAGAACCTCTGGCTCCAGGCACATCTCTTTGACTCCACCATTCTCCCTGCACTGACATATGCCTCAGACACCTGGGCCCTATGAAAATGGGAATAGAACACTATTCGGGTCAGCCAAAGAGCTATGCTTGGAGTATCATGCTTTACTCAAGTGAGAGAAGGAAACTAGAGTTACAAACTCATCGATGATCGAGAATCAGGGATGTTGTCTTGTTTGCCAAGTCATCGAAAATCACATGGGCTGTACACATATTGCGATTTAGAGATAACTGCTGGATTAGAGCTATTACCGACTGGATTCCATGTGACGTCAAAGAATGCATGGTCACTCATCTACGAGATGGTCAGCCTTCTTCATCAAGACTGTGAACAAATGGTTTGAGGGTCTTTGTGTTCTTCTAGGGAGCAGATGCCACTGAGCTACAATAGCATGCAACAGGGACAAATCAAAATGTTACTGGTGCCTGCTCGAGCAAATCGATGAGTAATGGGGTATCAAGTGATCAAGTGATATATATATATATAATCAAAAATTGGATGTTACATAGTACCGATTACAGATCTCATTCATTTTATCCAGTTTTGCCTGTGTTCATTTGTGCGATAGAATTTAGTTTTACATTTAGTTTTATACTCATAGTAAGGCTGATTTTCCCCTCTCACCAATCACACCAAGCTCCACTTCTGAATTTCTCAGAGCCAGATAAACAACCATCCTAGCATATGATAGGGTAACAAGGCTAAGCATTATGCAACCTACAAATTCTCCAGGAAAATTAAGTTAGGTTTTGACAACAAAATTTCTCCTAAACTCCTACCAAGGCAGATGCATTTTCCTTGCTTTAGTGTTTATATAACACAAAGGTAGTTGACCCACTCTATGGCTATCCTGTTGTGGCAGTAACCAGGATCCTTTGCCTTCCAGACTTCTGTTATCAGCACTGTCCATTTGCCACATAGAACCAGATGCTGTGGACTCAGATTAGGAAAAGGCAGAGCGAGGGGCAAGGGCAGAGTTACTGGAGTTAAATACACCCTTTCTTGGTGGATTTGACCAATTCATTAGACAGTATTTTGGATTTTCCTCCACACTAAATCTGAACCGTCTCTCTTCACAGACTTAGAGATCAGGCACTATGCTTTTCTTCCTTACTCTTTCTCTTACTCTTCTCCTTTCTCTTGAGTGGAAGACCATTAATCATATGTGGGAACATATAATTAGTGCTTGATAATTTCTATTGAAAAGGACCATAAAATGGGGGCTAAGAGAGCATTTATCACACCTATTAAAAATGGAATTAATATTCCATAATATTTCATACTTATAATGTGTAGAATTCAGTCATTATAAAGATATTTATAGTTGTGCAATTATCTCCATTAGTTCAGAATATTTTAATAACCACAAAGAACTTATTTATAACTTCTATTTTCCTTTTAGCCATCATTCTAACTCCGATTATATATTTTGTCTTTTTATATTTACTCTTTCTGGATATTTTATCTTAATTATAAACTACATTTATTCTTCGATAGTTAACTTATTTCACTTAGATACTATTTTAAGTTTTATATATGGTAACAGGTTTCATTACCCTGACTCTGAAAGAGCCTCCTGTATGACAGCTTCGGGAAAGATGAGTAAGGAGAGGCTGCTAACATCTCAGGGCTGGGAGGAATGGAGATGTTACTGGCGCCTGCTCGAGTAAATCGATGAACAACCAGATGACAGTAACAATGATACAGTGATATATGGTATATGTATTTTCTTATTACAAAAATATTCTATATTCTAGGTAGAATATATATTATACAGTAATTCACCAATTGATAGTTTTGATAGTTTGCAAATTTTTCCTGCAAGTAATTTTTTACAAATACAATATATTTATACAAAGACAAATATAAGTGTTTCTCTATATGAAAATACATTATTTATTTATAAATATTTATGCATATGATCATTGAAATGACTATGTATCTACATCAATATATGTATTTATATATGTACATATACTTATTGCATGCTTCTTTGTTCTTCACTCACTGTTTCTGACTCGCAACTCTCAAAAGACTCGGAATATTCTCAGTATAAATTATTCAAGTATCTATTGTTCATAAGTGACTTTTTTGGAAGCACCACATGATAAAGGGCTGATTATCAGGGCCAACCAGCCATATGGTTAGAAAGGCAGAACTTTGAGTCTCATCTCCTAATTGCTAGTGAGGGGAAAATTATTTAAAGTTGAGTTCAATTTTTAGTGGCCAATAATTTAATTAATCAGTGTAATTGAATTAATGAAGTAATGAAGTCCACATAAATTTTGAGAGTTGTGGGATTTCAGAAAGATTCTGGATTGGGAAGAAAATGGAAGAAAAGGAGCATGTTACACCTGGAAAGAATAGAGTTTCAGATGTATTTTCTAATAACTTGGTCTATGCCATTTAAAAAAAATAGAAAAAATAAACATGAGTTGTATTATTTGTGATAAATTGGTGATGTCATGAAAATAATGTTTCCTGAGTTTCTGAATGCAGTTCTGTCAAGTAATAAAACTACAGGAAAGTGACTATGTAATCTAACGTATAGACCTTGGTCAAAAACACGATTAGCTAATTGGGAAAAGAAACTATGTGTGAAGTAGAGGTCAATCTTGGGAGACTGAGATATTATAAGATATTAGTTTATGGAATATAATACTACAACTTTATTTTATTTGACCGTTCCCTGACTAGTTCTTCCAGAACACTGTTGAAATGGGCTGGAGCGATAGCACAGCGGTTAGGGCGTTCGCCTTACACGCGGCCAACATGGCCGACCCGAGTTCGATTCCTCCGCCCCTCTCGGAGAGCCCGGCAAGCTACCGAGAGTATTCGATATGCCAGACACAGTAACAACAAAGTCTCCAATGGAGACGTTACTGGGCCCGCTCGAGCAAATCGACGATCAACGGGAGGGCCTTTACCTTTACCTTGGGCTGGAGCGATAGCACAGCAGGTAGGGCGTACGCCTTACAAGCGGCCAACATGGCCGACCCGAGTTCGATTCCTCCATCCCTCTCGGAGAGCCCGGCAAGCTACCAAGAGTATTCGATATGCCAGACACAGTAACGACAAAGTCTCCAATGGAGACGTTACTGGGCCCGCTCGAGCAAATCGACGATCAACGGGAGGGCCTTTACCTTTACCTTACTGTTGAAATAAATTGGTGAGAAAAAATTGTTTTTCTTAATTTTGGGGTGAAATGACTTACCATATAAAAAGTATGATATCAATTTCAGGTTTTACGTAGGATCTATTTTTTAGGCATACAGTACTTTTCTTCTATTTGTATTTTGTGAATAAAAATCAGACTTAGATTAAGTCAAATACTATAAGATATATTAAGATGTTTCGAGATCATTGTTTATTTTTATTCTTACTAGTGAAATCTGGAGTGATAGTACAGCGGGTAGGGCACTTGCTTGCACACAGCCAACCTGGGATGACCCCAGTTCGATTTCTCTATCCCTCTAGGAGGCCCCGGCAAGCTACTGAGAGCATTGTGCCCACATGGCAAAGCCTGGAAAGCTAGCAGTAACGTATTTGATATGCCAAAAACAATAAAAACAAATCTCACAATTTGTTGTGAGACATTACTGGTGTCAGCTCGGGCAAATCGATGAACAATGGGAGGACAGGACAAGACTAGAGAAGTGGTATTTTATAGTAATAAATTTTTCATTTTAAAACTATCTTTGTATTTCTGGAATAAGTGTTACTTGGTCATGGTGGGCAATCCTTATTTCATTGTGTTTCATTATATTGGCTGGTGTAATGTATATGTGCATTGTAATGCAGAAAAGGTATTTGTCTACAACTTCCACATGGTCTCTGCCTCTGAGTAGTCAATGCTTTTAAATATTTTTTTTAAAAAATTCTCTGTGTTAGAGTTCACCAGGAAAGCTATCAATATCTAGCTTGTTCCTTGTGGAAATTTTAATTATTGATATAACACTATGTCTTAATATATACAAGTGTAGATTTTATATTTTTGCATAAATCTCTTTACTTTGTCTGTGTCCCTCTTTTTTTAAATTTTATTTTTTATTGAATCACCACGAGATACAGTTGCAGACTTACAAACGTTCATGCTTACATGTCAGTCATACAATGATCCAGTACCCGTCCCTCCACCAGTGCCCATTATCCACCACCAATGTTCTCAGTATCCCTCCAACTACCCCACCCCATCCCCACCCACCCCTCCCAGCCTCTGGGGCAGGCGCATTCCCTTTTATTCTCTCTCTCCTTTAGGGTATTGTGGTTTGCAATGCAGGTATTAAGTGGACATCATGTTCAGTCTATAGTCTACTTTCAGCACGCATCTCTCATCCTGAGTGGGCCCTCTAAGCACCCTTTAATTAATGGTCCCTTCTCTATTTGAGCTGGCTTTTCCACAGCATGGGCTGGAGCGATAGCACAGCGGGTAGGGCGTTCGCCTTACAAGCGGCCAACATGGCCGACCCGAGTTCGATTCCTCCGCCCCTCTTGGAGAGCCCGGCAAGCTACCGAGAGTATTCGATATGCCAAACACAGTAACAACAAAGTCTCCAATGGAGACATTACTGGGCCCGCTCCAGCAAATCGATGATCAACGGGAGGGCCTTTACCTTTACCTTTACCTTCCACAGCATGAGAGGGAGGCTTCCAAGCCATAGAACAATCCTCATAGATCTTATCTCTACTATCCTTGGGTGTTAGTGTCCCATTCTGTTACTTTATATTCCACAAAGGAGTGCAGTCCTTCTATGTCTGTCCCTCTCTTTCTGACCCATTTCACTTAGCACAATACTCTCTATGTTGATCCACTTATATTCAAATTTCATGACTTCATCTTTACTAATAGTTTTCCATTGTGTAGATGTATCAAAGTTTCTTTAACCAGTCATCTGTTCTCGAGCATTCAGATTTTTTCCAGATCCTGGTTATGGTAAACAGTGCTGCAATGAACATACAAGTGCATATGTCATTTTTTTATTAGTGAGATATTATGAGGTACAGTTGTAGATTTACAAATTTTTGTGCTTGGGTTTCAATTATACAATGATCAAATACCCATCCCTCCACCAGTGCTCATTTTCCACTACCATGGATCCCAGTATCCCTCCCACCCCCCATCCCTCCCATCCCACCCTGCTTCTTGTGGCAGGGCATTCCTTTTTGTTCTCTCTCTCTCTCTTATTGGGTGTTGTGCATATGTCATTTTTATTATAGTTTTTTTTGCATCTCTGGGATATATTCCTAGAAGTGGTATTACTGGGCCAAATGGAAGCTCAATTTCTCATTGTTTGAGAAAATTCCATACTGTTTTCCAAAAGGGCTGAACCAGGTGGCATTCCCACCAGCAGTGAAGGAGAGTCCCTTTCTCCACACATCCACTCCAACAATGGTTGCTTTTGTTCTATTGGATGTAGATCAGTCTCTGGTTTGAGATGGTATCTCATTGTTATTTTGATCTGCATCTCCCTGATGATTAATGATGAAAAGCATTTTTTTTCATGTGCCTTTTGGCTATTTGGATTTTATCTTCGAGAAAGTTTCTGCTCATTTCATCAAATCATTTTCTGATGGGGTTGATGTTTCCTTCTTGAGAGTTCAACCAGTGCCTTGTATATCCTTGATACAAACCCCATATCATATGGGTATTGGATGAATATCCTATTGCATTATGTAGATTGTCTTTGTGTATTATTGTCACTGTATCTTTTGAGGTACAGTAGCTTCTTAGTTTCAGATAATTCCATTTGTTTATCTCTGTTTCCACTTGCTTGGTCAATAGCATGTCATCTTTGAAGATACCTTTAGATTCAATGTCATGAAGGGTTTTGTTGACTTTATCTTCAATGAAGCTTATGGATTCTGGTATGGTGTTGAGGTCGTTAATCCATTTTGATCTGACTTTTGTGCATGGTGTTAGGTAGAGGTCTGAGCCCATTTTGTTTTTGCATATAGCTGTCCCATTTTGCCAGCCCCATTTGTTGAAGAGACTTTCCTTATTCCACTTCACTTTTCTTGCTCCTTTATCAAAGATTAGATGGTCATATATTTGAGGGATTGTGCAAGGATATTCAACCCCGTTTCATTAGTCTGTGGCTCTGCCCTTGGTCTCCTACCATACTGTTTTCATTATTACCACTTTGTAGTAGAGTTTGAAGTTGCGGAAGATGATGCCTCCCATCTTCTTTTTCCCAAGAATTGCTTTAGCTATTCATGGGTTTTTTTTGTTCCATATGAATATAAGGAGAGTTTGATCCATTTCTTTGAAAGATTGCAGTGAATCTGTATAATGCTTTGGGGAATATTGCTATTTTTATAATGTTAATTCTCCCAATCCATTATCATGTATATTTTTCCATTTCCTCGTGTCCTCTTTTATTTCATAAGATAGCATTTTGTAGTTTTCTTTGTACAGGTCCTTTACCTCCATAGATAAGCTTATTTTGAGATAGTTGAAATTCAGAATCAAGTATTTATTTTTCTCCATGTCACTTTCTTCTCTCTCGTTATTTGAATATAGGTAACCCATGGATGTTTGAGTATTGGTTTCATAGCTTGCGACTTTACTACAAAAGTCTATTGTTTCTACGAGTTTCTTTGTAGAGGCTTTAGGGTTCTCTAAATATAGTATCATATCATGTGTGAATACTGAGAGCTTGATTTCTTCTTTTCCTAACTGGATGCCCTTAATATCTTTTTTTAAACAAATAGATTTTATTTGGAGAAATGTTTAAGGTGTGGAGAGGGGTGAGAGAGAGAAAGAGAGAGAGTAACGTACTCAAGAGAGAACACAGGCTTCTCCAAGGATGGAGAGAGAGCCCCTACACACATCCTAGCATTAGACATGAAAACATGAAAGTACACATCTCAAGAGTGGAGATGCAGGCGACACATGAGCTCGGCCCACATGTGCTCGGCCACATGGGTGCAAGCAGCACATGAGCTCAGGCAGCATATGCACCCTTAATATTTTTTTCTTGCCTAAAAGCTATTGCAAGTATTTCCAGAACTATATTGAATAGAAGTGGTGAGAGTGGGCATCCTTGTCTTGTCCCTGATCTTAGAGGGAAGGTTCTTAGTTTTTCCCCATTGATGATCATGCTTGCTGTAGGCTTCTGTTAGATGACTTTGACTATGTTGAGGAAAATTCCCTCAATTCCCATTTTGGTCAGAGGTTCTGGATTCTGTCAGATGCTTTCTCTGCATCTATTGATATGATCATATGGTTTTTATCTTTTCTTTTATTGATATGATGGATTATGTTGATTTCCAAATGTTAAACCATACTTGCATCCCCAGGATCTATCCCACTTGGTTTTGGTATATGATCTTTTTGATGAGTTATTGGATTCTATTTGCTAAAATTTTGTTGAGGATCTTCACATCCATGTTCGTCAGGGATATCGGCCTGTAATTTTCTCTTTTTTTGTCATGTCTTTGTTTGCTTTTGGTATTAGTGTGATATGTACCCCCTAGATACTGTTGGGAGATTGTTTCTTCAATTTCCTGGACAAGTTTGAGAAGAACTGGCAATAGTTCCTCTTTAAATGTTTGGAAGAGTTCACTATGAATCCATCTGGAACTGGGTTTCTGTTTGGGGGAAGATATTTGATTACACTCTCAATTTCCTTTAGAGTAACAGGTCTACTCAGGTATTCCAAATCTTCTTGGTTCAGTCTTGGGAGATTATATAAATCCAGGAATTTATCCATTTCTTCTAGGTTCTCTTGTTTTGTGGTATACAGACTTTCAATGTAGTCTCTGATGATCTTTTGAATTTCTTGAACTTCTGTTGTGATATCCCCCTTTTCATTTCTGATTTGGTGTATTAGGGTTCTCTCTCTCTTTCACTGTGAGTCTTGCTATAAATAAATTGTGCTTATTTTCTTAAAGAACCATTTCTCACGTTCATTAATCTTCGGTTTTGGGTTTCCATGTCATTAATTTCTACTCTAATCTTTTTGTTTATTTCCTTCTGTCTGGTTTGGGATCCTTTGTTGGTCCTTTTCTAAGATATTGAGCTGGGAATTCTAGCTATTTATGTGGACCCTTTCTTCCTTCCTTAGAAATGCTTGCAGAGCTACACATTTTCCCCTTAATATGGTTTTAGCTGTGTCTCATAGGTTCTGGTTGCTTGTGTCTTTATTCTCATTTGTTTCCATGTATCTTTTAATTTCTTCCTTGATTTCCTTCCTGACCCACTCGGTTGTTCAGCATTGAGTTGTTTAATTTCCAGGTCTTTGATTTGTTTCTCTGCATATGTGTGTGATTAACTTCTATCTTCTGTGTATTGTGGTCTGAAAAGATAGTTGTTACAATGTCTATCTTTCTGATTATACTGAGGTATCTTTTGTGACCCAGCACATGGTTTATTTTGGAAAATGTTCTGTGTACACTGGAAAAGAATGTGTATTCTTTATTTTTGGGATGTAAATTCCTGTATAGATATATTAGCCTTCTCTCTTCTATTTCTTCCTTCAAAGCCAGTGTTTTCTTGCTGAGTTTTATTCTTGTTGATCTATCCAGAGGTTATAAGGTGGTGTTAACTTCTCCAACTACTATAGTGTTGCTGCCAATATCCACCTTAAAATCTGTTAGCAGTTGTTTTTAAGTATAAATACATTTTAAGTATAAATACTTTTTAAGTATAAATACATTGTTGTGTATACGTTTAGGTGTGTGTTATTTTCCCTGCTATACATATCCATTGATTAATAAAAAGTCACTTTTTCTGTGTCTTCTAATCATTTCCAACATGAAATCTATGTTGTCGAATACCAGTATGGCCACCCGGCTTTTTTAGTAGAGTTTTTTGCTTGTAGAATTCTTTTCCATCCACTATCGTTGAGTCTGTGTTTGCTCTGACTGTTCAGATATGTTTCTTGTAGGCAGCAGAATGTTGGGTTCAGCTTCTGAATCCATTTTGCCACTCTGTGTCTCTTGATTGGTGCAGTCAGACCACTGACATTCACAGAGATTGTCCTGGGGTTTTGTGCCATCTTTCTGTAGGGATTTGTTGTGCTTATTAGGGTTTTTCTTGTCTTACAATACCTCCATTATTCCTTTTGTAAGTTTGGTTTTGAGTCTATGAAGTTCCTGAAGTTTATCCATGAAATAGTGTATCATTCCTTCCAGTTTGGGTGAGAGTTTAGCAGGATAAAGTATTTTAGGTGAAACTTTAATTTTATTGAGTTTTTTCACTGTATCCCACCATTGTCTTTGGGCTTGGAAGGTTTACACTAAAAGGTCTGCTGTAAATCTAAGGAGTGCTCCTTTGTATGTGATTTCCTTCTTTGACCTTGCTGTGTGCAGTATTGTATCTCTACCCATGTCATCCAGCTTTCTAATTATGATATGTCTTGGAGTCTTTTCATTAGGGTCTCTTTTAGCTGGCCCCCTTTCAGGCTCTTTGGATCTGGATGCCTGCATTTTCCACCTCTGATAACTTCTCAGCAATGGTATTTTTAACTGTGGCTTTTTCTATGGGGTTGCCTCCCTGTCCATCTGGTATTCTGACAATTCTTATGTTGTTACTTTTGGATTTGTCCCCTAGGTCTTTGATTAGCCCTTGGAGCTATTTTGAGGTCTTTTCCCATTGTTTGTTGTTGCCTGTAAGCTTTCAGCAGCTCAACTTCAAGGTCACTGATTCTGTCTTTGGCTCTAGTCATACTACTGTTGAGGACACCCACTGAGTTCTTTATTTCATCTACTGGAGCGATAGCACAGCGGGTAGGGCGTTCGCCTTACAAGCGGCCAACATGGCCGACCCGAGTTCGATTCCTCCGCCCCTCTCGGAGAGCCCGGCAAGCTATCGCGACTATTCGATATGCCAAACACAGTAACAACAAAGTCTCCAATGGAGACGTTACTGGGCCCGCTCGAACAAATCGACGATGGACGGGAGGGCCTTTTACCTAATCTTATTAGTGACACTTCTGTTTGTAGCTTTCTTTTTTCTGCTCTCCTTTTTTTCCTGTATATTTCTTGTCTGTCTGTTCCACTGTTTCTTTCATGTCCTCCTTTAATTTACTGGAGACCTGTTCCAACCTTCCTTGAATTCACTGAACATCTTCAACATTTCATCTCTGAGTTCTTTATCGGAGAGATCATATTTGAGGATAACCCCTGTTGAGGCTTCTGGACAATTCTTCATCTTCACCTCCTGGTTGGGATTTGCACTGTGTCTTTATCTTGCTGTGGTAGTGTATATGTGCAACCTTTCAGTTCACTTTGATTATTCCCTCTTGCAGTGAGAATGGATTCTGGATGAGCTCAGTCTATGCTGGTCGCCTTTTTCCTCTTTTAGAATACCTCCTTCCTCTCAGGTGGTCCTCTGTGATTTATGTGAGGCCTCTAGTGAAGCTCCGAGGTTGTGATCTTTTATAATGAGTTTATACAGCTTCTTGTGTTCACTGGTATTTTAGTGAATTTAGAATAGGCTAGTGGACTATTAGCCTATTGTGTTTGAGATTGCCAGCATGTTCTCCACAGAATTAGATAATGGAGATTCAGATGTGCGTTCAGAATTTGGTGAAAATAACTCTGGCTACTGTCCCTCTCAGTAGACCACACCTCTTCCACGGAGGACACGCCCCTGCCACACTGTAGATGGGGCACTGGCCTGGGAGTTACACACTTGAGAGAGGGAGCAAACCAGTGGGCACTGGATGGCGGCACTGAGGGAGAGCAGGGTGAAGGTGCAGATATGCTAGGAAGGTTCGGTTCTGAATGGTGGACTAGGGCACAGGTGCAGAGATGGCATGCCATTTGTCTCCCTCATGAATATGGAGTTTCATTATACATGTTGAGTCTGAGGAGCATAACATACAAGAAAGCTAGCCTTGGCAGTCCACCCAACCCCACAGGTCGCCACTGGTGGGGGCAGAACGATAGGACCTAGAGGGAGAATGAACCCTCTGAGCCCTATGCAAAGACAAGGCAGACAAAGACAAGACATGGTCCGGGAGCTTCTGCAGAGAAAAAACTCTTTATTGCAATCAGGTTTAGGTTTTTATACCCTAAGAGAAAAGAGGAACAATGGATGAATGGGGGGATTTCCCACAAGTGCCCACAAGCAGTCAAACAACGTGTTCCTTTCTCTCCCAGGCTAGCTGACAATTAGTTTCTTCAATGGTCCCTGACATTTTGTTTTAGACATATTGACTGGGCATTGTGTCTGGCTGTTTGAGGAGAGAGGGAGGAAATACTGCTGGAAGCCAGAAAACCTTTGCCCAAGGAGGGGGTCTCCTACTGCTTGACCCATTGGCCAAGGCTCAGGGGCTCACCCTCAACTCTATCTGTTCCCCAAATCAATTCCAGCCACACCCCATAGTTGTCTATTTTTGTAAATTGTTCAAATTGTTGATTTTTTCCCATTCCCTTTTAAGTGTTCATCACTCTATGATTGTTAACCTTCCTGAATTTTGATTTGTCTTTTCTATATTTCATAATTTTAAGTTTATTAAACTGTTATAGTTATCTCAGAGGATATTTTTATATTATTACTTTTCTTTGTCCCAATTACTACTTAGTTTTGCTTCTTCAGGATACAGCTGGAAGCTTAATTTCAAGCTAGTCACTGATAACATCAAAGGACTATTAGAGGAAAACAGAATTCAAGACAGTTTTTGTCTTACCATCTCATTCTTTTTTTTTAAATTTTTATTAGTGAAACACCATGAGGTACATTTGTAAACTTACAAATTTTTGTGCTTGGGATTTAGTTTTACAATAATCACACCCCCATCCCTCCGTCCACCAGTGCCCATTCTCCACCATCACTGATCCCAGTATCCCTCCCACCCACCCCCAACCCCCATCCCACCCTGCCTCTGTGGCAGGGCATTCCCTTTTCTTCTCTCTCTCCTTTTGGGTGCTGTGGTTTGCAAAAGAGGCATTGATACCACCTCATTCTTAGTCATTGATAGAAGCACAGGCCCACTGCTACTAAGAATAGAGTGAGGAAGACTCAGATAATAACAATTTTGCATCACACTGCTTATATTCATAGTCACAAGCCTGTAGTGGAGGTTCATTTTCCTTCTGTCTCATACTGATATTTACAAGTTTGTGTGTGTGTGTGTGTGTGTGTGTGTGTGTGTGTGTGTAGAGGATGGTTATCTAGAGGTTCAGTATTGGTTGGACTTTGCCAGCATTCTCTCATAGGGAACTCTATTACAGGCTCCCACATTATTTGATTCACAAGAAATTGGAATTTACAAAAGACCAGAAGAACTATTTTACCAGAAAACAAACAAACAGAGGACACTATTTAGGGGAGAGGTTTATGAAAGAATGGGAAAGGAAAGGTTTTGTGCCTGAGTACAAGGGATCCAAGCAACAAGAAATTTGTCACAATTGATTACAAAATGTAAACATGTCAGAGAGTTTCAGCTCTCACATGGGATTCAAATGCATCTGTTCAATCTGGCAATGCCTGTGTCCAGTGCTGGGAAGCAATGCACTCAGTTCAGTAAAATGCTCATGGTCCAGTGATCTATTGAAATGGAGTCTATTCATGACTAATTGAGGGCCTCCTGTGGTGTACAACACTCTCAGTGGCACATATGACTGAGGATCAAGGGCACAGAGACTACAACAGGGATTTGCTCATCACCATGATCAGGAAGGTCATGTAACAGATGGGTTGCTTCACATTATGCAATGATTAACGAAGTTCTTATTTTAGTAGTTGAGGGTGGGCTGGAGCAATAGCACAGTGGATAGCCTCGCATGAGGCTGATCCGGGTTCGATTCCTCCATCCCTCTCGAAGAGCCCGGCCGAGAGTATCCCGCCCGCACTGCAGAGCCTAGCAAGCTCCCCATGGCTTATTTGATATGCCAAAAACAGTAACAACAAGTCTCACAATAGAGACATAACTGGTGCCTGCTTGAGCAAATCGATGAACAACGGGGGACAGTGCTACAGTGCTACAGTAGTGAAGGTGAAGTGAGGGTGAAGTTTGTAATCAGAGTTCATTATCCTGCCCTGAAAATTATGGAGACTGGTAGTGTTTGACTTAAGACAAGTTCTTTAAAGGATTTGCAGATAGGGCTTCTTGAAAGACTGAGGGTCTGTGTTCAATTCTAATTTTATTTCAACAGGAAGCTGTGCTAAAATAAATAAAATTAGGGCTGTACACTGCTCAGAATACCTCTTTCTAATTCTGCTCTGTGTAAAAGACAAGACAATTCCCTATGGGGCTTGTTGGCACTGTGAGGGGAATGAAGTGCTGTTCTCTCTGTGGGTTGGAATAGAGATGGGGCTTTCTGCACTATAGAAATTGCATATTTTTGAGAGTAGAAGGTGAAATTGTTATTTTTCATTTTTTGGGGGGGGTAAGAATATTGCATATACTGCTGAAAACATAAATAGGTGTCCAGTCCAAAGAGATAACTCAATGGCTGAGCACATGGGGTGGCATGGGTTTAATTCCTGGCACTGAAAAAAGTAGCCTCAGCACCATCAGGGATGACCCTGAAGCACAGAGCTGTGGGAGTGACCTCCACACACCACAAGGTATGAGCCCTTAAAACGAAAAGAAAATTCATCTATCACTCATCATACTCCTGGGTCCTACTAAGACCAGGGAGAAAGATTAGTGCCATGGGTGAAGTAGAAAAATCAAGAAGACTCCAATTCACAGAGAATTATCTGTTTCCTCAGAGCAAAATATCTTGTCTTTGTACTTGCATAACAATAAACCACACCCTAACTTATTTAGCTTAAGCCCATTGATGTATCAACAAAATACGCAGGTCCTTTCCTTTTATTTCCCTTAACTCTGTCAAACCCCAAAGCTATTCACCTGAAATTTCACTAAGAAAAGGGTAAAGTCATTTATTTCTTGTCATTAGCATGGACCCCTTCTATGTCTGTTCCTCTCTCTCACTCTTTTCTTCTTCTCTCTGTTTCTCCCTAAATGTAGCACTGGAGCAATGCCCTCCTGTGTTCATCAACTTGCTTGAGCGGTCACCAGTAATGTCTCCATTCTGAGACTTGTTGTTACTATTTTTGGCATATCGAATACGCCACTGGTAGCTTGCAAGGCTTTGCCATGTGGGTGGAATACTCTAGGTAGCTTGCTGGGCTCTCCAGGAGGAGCAGAGGAATCAAACCCAGGTTGGCCGTGTGAAAGGCAAATGCCATACCTGATATGCTATCACTATGGCCCCTTCTCTAAATAATCCCTTAAAAAAAAGCTTCTCTTTGGAATATGTGTATTTATTTTGTTTTTGTTTTTTTTTTTCAGTGCCAAATTGAACCCAGGCAATGCAAAGCAAGTTCTCTATTGCTAAGCTAAATTTCCAGCCACTTCTGAATAATTTCTGCAGTCGGTAAATATGGAAATACTAAGACAGGGTCTCAAACTTGACATCAACCCTGCCTGCCTTAGCTCATCAGTCATATGAATTTTAATTATAATAAGCAAGCTTTTTATGTTGTTTCTTTAGTCCATGTTTGTTGGTCAAAACTTTCGCAGAGGATATTGAGAATATCGAGAAACAGGTATAGGAAACCCAGAGGAGGGAGTCAGAGAGAGGAAAGCCTTTCAGGTGCCTTTATTCGCATGTGGTTGGCCTCTGAAGACGAGGCTTGGAGTAAGCTGTTTTTGCCAAAAAATAATATATTACTTGTAATCACTTGTCATGCCATTGTTCATCGATTTTCTCAAGTGGGCACCAGCAATGTCTCCATTTGATCCTGCTCGTGCTAATGTAACCCAATGGCTTCTACTCACTCTAGGAACACAAAGAGCATCAAACCATTTGTTCAGGGTCTTGATGAAGATGTCTGACCATCTCACAGGTGGGTGACTACACGTTCTTTTGACATAACATGGAATCCAGTCGGTAATAGCTCTAGTCCAGTGGTTGTCTTCAAATTGCATTACGTGTTCAGTCCATCTGATTTTAGATGATTTGGCAAATGGAACAGTGTCCCTGATTCTCCATCATCAACAGAGGTCGGAACTCTGGATTCCTTCTCTCATTTGAGTGAAGCGTGATACTTTAAGCACAGCTCTTTCAATTCCTCTTTGGGTGACCCAAATAGTGTTCTCATCATGTTTTCATAGGGCCCAGGTCTCAGGCATAAGTCAGTGCAGGAGAATGGTGGAGTCAAGACGTGCCCAGAGCTGGAGGTTCTTCATCCTCTTAGCTATTTCTTAAATGCTCCTGAAGGAATTTCAAGGTGTTCTCTTCCTCCTGCACAGCTAAGGTGCTAGGTCGTTAGTCATGTTGAGTTATTGACCTAGGTACACATAGGTGCTGCATTCAGAGACGTTCATTCCGTTGAGAGCAAATGGAATGTCAGGAAAACATTTTCTTTGTGAGAATCAGCTGCAGTCAGATCTTTCCACACTGGTTGAAGTTGACCAGCATTTGGGCCGCCTGGCTAAAGTTTGGTGTTATTAGAACGATGTCATCAGCAAAGCTGAGGTGTTATAGTTGCCGACCATCTATCTTCATTCCCATTTCTTCCCATTTCAGTTGTCGCATGATATTCTTGAGGGTGGCATTGAAGAGTTTCAGTGAAATGGTATAACCCTGCTGAAACTCTCTCTTTATATTCATGATCACTTCCTTGTAGAATGGTGAGATCCTGGTGGTGCATCCATAATACAGCTAGCAGAGGATCCTGATGTACTGATTTTGAATGCTCTTTTTGGCAAGGGTTTCAATGACCACTTCATTCTCAACAGAATCAAAGGCCATCTTTAAATCAATGAACATTAGACAGAGCAGCATCTTGAACTCTCTAGAAACCTCAATTCTTGGTCACTGTGTGGATATGTTTGATCCTGCTGAATCCTTTTTGGAACCTGGCTTGCTCACATGGTTGTCCTTTGTTTAATGTTCTGTCTTTTCTATTCAGGATGACTCGAGTGAACAACTTGTAGAAGATGGATAACAAGCAGATCGGGCAATAGCTGTCAATGTCATGGATGTCTCTCTTCTTGTACAACAGAACAGTCCTGTTGGTTTTCCATTGGGACGAAACTTTGCATTAAGACAGATGGTGTGTGAAGAGCTGAGCAGTACTAGTGGCAGATTCTTCAGATGTTCAGGTCTGACCTTGTCTGGACCAGGTGCTGTACGCTTCTTTACCAACGAAATGCTTTGTCGGATTTTGGAAGGGAAAATGTTGGGAATGACATATCCATTCTGTGGAATTTGGTATGTGTGTAGGTAGATGTGGCTCTCCAAGAGATCCAGTAGAAGTCGTGGTTAATCTTCTTCATTGCCTTCTGGAGATGTGATAGGTCCATCAGGTCGTTGAAGGGCAGTCATCTTGGTCTTGTAGTTGGTGAAGGACTGGAGAGTGTTGCAAATACTTTCCCCGGCTTCTGTACCATCAGCCAACAGTGCCACTCTTCTCTCTTTGAGGTCTTCCTTTATCACTTCTCTGCACAGCTTCGCAAGCTCGGACATTAGCTTGTGATGCCTGGGCTCGGCCAAAGGATGTTGGCAAATGAACTCAAAAGTTTCCAAAGACAGGTGTCTGTTTGTGGCTTTCCCAGTTTGGGCATTCCTTGCATGGAAGTGCTGAACCAGTCAATCGTATTTCTCGTTGATATTATTAGTGACAGCATCTTCCCAAATTCCCGCAATAGTTGGTGGTCACTCTGAGAGTTCTCTTCTTAAACTTTGCAGCCCTTTCTCCCTGCTCCATAAAGTAGAATTTTGCACAAAGGAGAAGGTGGTCCGATATCATTTGCAATTTTGGGACACAGCGGCATCCGTCAGGCCAAACCATTGACTGAATATGATGTGATCAATTTCATTGTGGAATTGTCCACTGGGAGACTCCCATGTCCAACATTTAGATTCGGCCTTCTGTAACTGTGAGTTACCATGGATGGTCTTGGTCAACATGATGAACTCAGACAGTCTCTCACCCTATTCATTCCATTCTAGGCCATGTGCCCTGCTGTAGAGTTCTTCAGGAGACCTTCATGGTCCTATCTTTGCATTAAAATGACCTTGTATAAGGTGTAGTCTTCTTTATAGAACTTCTCCAGCTCCATGTAGATCTTCTGAATTTCTTTTTCATCATAGTTGGATGTTGATATATTCAATGATCTCAGTCAGATGAATGATGTCGTACTTGATCTTCTGCCTTGTGCTCTCAGATCCTTGATGGATTCTACAGATGCCAGCATATGTGCATTGAAACTACAGAGAGTCATTTTAGTCCTTCTTCATTTTGGCTGCCTAGTTTGGCCCTGAGATTTCATCAGCCTCTCCTTGCTCATCCTTCTTAACGCTGCATATTGGGGACTCTTTCATGGTCAGGGGAATGAGGCCCTTTTTTTTACTGTTTTGGGCATATTAAATAGGCCATGGGTAGCTTGCAAGGCTCTGCTGTGTGAGTAGGATACTCTCAGTAACTTGCCAAGCTCTCCAAGAGCGATGGAGGCTTTTAGGGAAGCTTCTAATCACCCTTACAGCTGTTCCCATGATCCACATCATATTTAACCCCCATCAAATATGGTCCGGTAATAATGGAAAATGGGTAGGAACTGTCTTATGATGTGTCGCAGCTGCGTGGTCAAGAAAGCATTGTGGAGCGTGGCGGCAGTTGGGTAGTGGAGATTGGCCAATAAGGAATTTTTCTGGCACCGGCAGGGTTTCTATGGGTGTGACCCCTCATGCCGGATATTGGGGGAAACAGGAAGAGGATCTGTATTTCTGGGTCCCTTTGATCCTGGAGTTCAAAGTCACAAAATTTCACATTACCTGGTTCTGTGGGATTTCACTCATGCGTGAGGCTCAGCTGGAGTATCCAGAAAGTGGCCTGGAGTGTGGTGGCATTTGGGTAGTGGAGATCGGCTGATGAGGTGTTTATTTGGCTCAGGCAGGGTGGGTCTTAATGGTGTGATCCCTGGGTTGCTGGAGATTGGGAAAAGCAGGCAGAGGATCTCTGTTTCCTGGTCCCGTTGAGCCTTGAGTCCAAGGTCATATATGGATATATATATATATATATATATATATATATATATATATATATCCCTGTCCTCCCATTGTTCATCGATTTGCTTGAGCAGGCCCAGTAACCCAGTAACATCTCCATTGGAAACTTTGTTGTTACTGTGTTTGGCATATCGAATACATCATGGGTAGCTTGCCAGGCTCTGCTGTGCAGGCGAGATGCTCTCGGTAGCTTGCCAGGCTCTCCAAGAGGGGCGGAGGAATCGAACTTGGGTCGGCCATGTTGGCTGCGTGCAAGGCAAATGGCCTACCTCTGTGCTATCGCTCCAGCCCATATATATATGGGCTGGAGCGATATATATATATGAGGAAAAATTAGAAAGATGCCACATCATAATGTGAGATTATAGTCTTGAGATCTCTAGAAATACCTTATCTTTTCCACTTTTCAGAGTAAGCCCAATTCTTTTTTGTTTTACCGTAATAGGAAAGCTCCTTTTATTTTACATATAAAAATGATCTGGGAAGAGTAAAAAATATCTGAGAATTAGTCTGATGAGAGCTATGATGTTTCCATCTACTTTCTTCTACAGCTTTGACTATGGGGTGGAATTGGTTAGTGACTATAGGGTTGATTTCCTTTTTTTTTTAATAAAACAAAATCGATTTCATTGTAAAAAAATTTACTTAAAAAGATGTGAGAGGAGATAAAGAGAAGAAAATGTGTTCATGAAAGAAGATAGACTTCTTCAGAGTGTAAAAAGCCAGAGTAGTCTTAATAAGTCCTAAATGATGTTTTTTCATCTAGTACTTTATATATCTAGACTTTCTAATGAAACTGTTAATGAAAATTACACCAAAGGCACAATGGTTTACTAGCTCTTCTTTATTGAGCATTAGGCATATGATGTTCCAATCACCAGTATCGACTTTCCTCTACCTGTATCCCCAGATTCTTTCCTCCATCCCTTATTTACTTCCTTGAAAGGTGCATCTTTAAGATGATGTTGAAGTCTGGGTACCCTGCACTCAGTGCTGTTGTCTGTGGCACCTCTAAGGCAGCAAAGTGCCAAGACTCATCCCTGCTGCTAATCTGGCCCATCCCTCTTTTCTTATTTCCATCCTGGATTTCTTACTAACCATGTCCTGTTACAATCTATAATCTGTATAATCTGGCTAGAGTTACAGTAATCTAGGTATCTCTTTTTTCACATCTTGCATTCTCTCATCTGTTCTTGAGTTTAGAGTGGCAGTTTTCAACTACAATGCATAACATTTTGATTTTTTAAGATACACTTATAAATTATTTAAATATTAATTTATGTCAGGTACACCACTTCTAAAACTATAATCAGTGATGTTATTAAAAATATATATACTAGTAGTTGTTGTTTTATATGGATAATTCTGTGGTCTGAGGCTACAAAGTGTACTGTACTTACCTTGATAACCATATGATCCCCTTCACACCAGCAGGATTAATTCCTGAGTGCAGAGTCAGGAATAATCCCTGGGAATTTCAGGGTGTGTCCCAAAACTACACAAAAAGTTCTGTAGTTTAATAAATAAATATGATATTATTGACTGAGACCTTGATCTTAATACGGAATTCTAGAAATCTAATCTACGTTCTATGTACCATATAAAAGAAAAGAAATATAAAAGATATTTATGTGTACTATGTACAAATAGAATAAATATCATGATATATTTAATAGTTGTTTTAATTGCACCTTAGAATTTACATTAAAAATGTGGAAAAATTGCTTATTAATTAGCTATTTTGTGTTTTACTCTGCTTCTATTGCTAAAAGATAAACTAGTTTTAATAAATTTGAAAACCTAACTGGATTTATTTAATATTTTATTAATTGAATAAGTCAGTTTTCCATATAGCAAGTAGAAAAGGTCCTACAAGGATGTATGAAATGGATGGCTTTGATATGAGTAAGAACGTGAGACAAGGTTATTTGTAAAATAAAACAAATAGTATGTCATACAAGCCTATATGTCATTAGAACAGGCAAAGGATTCTTATCGTGCATGTTTTTTTCTCACTAGTGCTGACAAGATTAGTTTAAAATTCCACTATTGAGAATTTGCTGAAACTGCAATTAGGATTGGTTTTATATCTTTGGTCTTATCATAAGTAACTCTATTTGAGACATTTATTCCCACATAGTTCTCAATATTCAGCAAACTTACAGAGAGTTTTTTTGCTTATAAAATATAGAAATACTGTTTAGAGACTATAAGGATAAGGAAGCATTTTACAATAAAAATTAAAATAATTTTCTAAGCCTGTGAAATCACATTCAGGCTTATTTATTTATTTATTTATCTATTCATTTATTGTCTTCAAGAAAGAATAAAGTATACCCTTGAACTAATTTGGGATTTGACCTGATTAAAAAAAATTCTGGTAAACTTCATAAAAATAAAATTGATGCCGAATAGGGTCCCAGCAGGCACATCTTATAATGTGCTTTCAACCAAGATTGGGAAAGTGGGACACAAACTTGCTGAAACCAGCTTCATTCACAAAATGGCCCTAGACAATTGACAATGACCTTTAGCTCATTATAACCTCATAATACTAAATGGTATGCCTACCAGAGGCATAAAATTTGGGGGGGTGGTGGTATGGAACAAAACACATCCTAGCAAAAAACAAGTGGGCACTGAATTGCAAGAAAGTCTGACCAAGGAAAAATTTTTGAAAATTCCTACCCACCAATATAAACCTTCAACGACTTAAGTACATAGGACTTGCATTTCCTAGGAGAAAAGTTTTACAAAGAGTGTGCATATTTCCACATTTCTTTTTGTTTTATTTTGTTTTGAGGGCACAACCAGATGCCGTGAGGATTTTTTCCTGTATCTACACTCAGGGCTCACTCCTGGTGGGCTTAGTGGAGTGCTGGGACTGTACTGGGATCAAACCAGTGTAAGGCAGATAACTCATCTGCTGTACTAGCATTCACATCCTTCACTTTCACAATTCTTGAGAATATATTTATCTTTCATCTTCATTTATTCTAATAAATTTCCTTGTATGTCTGATGATGCCTGTACTTTTTCTTTTGTTTAGGCAGGAGCCTGAGAGTTATCTGCAATGTCAGAGTGACTTTAAGAGTAACTCATACCTCCAGCCTCCCCCGCAACACAAAAAATTATGTCATCAGTGTAAAGCAACTAACTCTTTTTATTATGAAATTGATGTAAGGAAAAGTTGAAAATAAAAACTGTTATTTGGGAATAATACATTGTAGAGAAAAAGACTCAGAGGTTCTTGCTATAAATAATTTATACTAAATTCAAAGATAGACTTAAAATAATATTAAGGAGCCTGGCTAAAGTTTGGTCGATGAATCTCTGTTTACTGTATAATTCACATACACACATATGTATGCACTCATGTACACACACTACCACTGCTATTTTGAAGCCTGTAGTGGTATTAAAATATACAGCAAACACCATGCAGATTAAAACTGTTACACAAACATATAATAATTAGTAAAAAGTAACAGTAATGCACATCATGCTTTTGAATGCTGCAACATATAAAATGGTGTGCATGTCTTCAAGACCCAGTAGATTTTGAATGAGAAAAGAAGCCAATTATCTACCTAATTTGCCATTATGCACAAGTAGCTAAAATGAATTTTCTTTTTCCTTAGCGCCAAAACTCTATTTTTTTCTTTGCTTTTTCTTGTTTCTGCTTTCTGGCCACGCCTGATATAACCCAGGTCTTACTTCTGGCTCTGCACTCAGGGATCACTCTGTTATTGCTTGGGGGACCATAGGGGATGCCCAGTATTGAATGGTAAGCTGAGTACAAGACAAGTGCATTACCCACTACTATCTCCCTAGCCCTTAACGAGATCATCTCTATAAACACTATTAAACAAAATCTACTATTGCCTACAATTTTATTTTTTTAAAAGTACCTGTGTGTTAGAGAATTCTATTTGCAGTAGACAATGACTAATAATGCAACCCCACAGTCAACATAAAATAATAGGAGCCCTATTGGTGGAATTTATAGGGAAGCTTCCTATGTATACCTTTATTTATTTGTCCACTTAACTCCAGTCTTGTTTTATGTGGACAGGCCGAAGAGGTGTATATTTGTAGATGCTTTATTTTTGAAGAGGTATGTGAGAATACCCTAAAATATTTATAATATATTAAGCAAATGCTGGTAGGTTTGGGACAGGGCTAACTGTGGTTTTGATCTGGATTCCCCTAGTGACTCATGTTCCCAGTCCTTTCCAATTCTTGGCTATTTCTTTGGTCTTCTCTGAGGAACTGTCCACGCAAGCAATCTGCCTGTTTATTTGTTTTATTGAATCACCTGCAGATGCACAGTTACAAAGCAGTTCATGGTTGGGTTTCAGTCATACAATGTTCTAACATCCGTCCTTCACCAGTGCACATTTCCAGCACCAATATCCCCAGGTACTCTCCCGCCACCCCTACACCCCCCAGCCTGCCTCTTTGGCAGACACTTCTCTCTTTCTTTCTCTCTGTCTCTGTTTCTCTCTGTCTCTCTGTCTCTGTCTGTCTGTCTCTGTCTGTCGGTCTGTCTGTTTCTCTCCATCTCTCTCAGGCGCTGTGACTCATAACACTGTTGCTGAAGGCTCCCGTGTATATCACTTTGCCTCCTTTAGCACCCAGTTTTTGTCCAGAGTGAACTTTTCCAACTACCTCACCATAGTGGCCCCTTCCTGTCCAAGCTGCCCATCCTGCCCGCTGTGGCCAATTTCTTGCCATAGCCCTCATGCTCCTCATTTCCTGTGTCTTTGGGTATTATCCTCATAGTAGGATTTTTATGGGCTGGAGTGATAGCACAATGGTAGGGCGTTTGCCTTGCTTGCAGCCGGCCCGGCTGAACTGGGTTCAATTCCTCTGCCCCTTTCAGAGAGCCCGGTGGGCTGCTGAGAGTGTCTCACCTGCACGGCAAAGCCTGGCAAGCTACACGTGTCATATTCAATATGCCAAACACAGTAACAAGTCTCAAAATGGAGACGTTACTGGGCCCGCTCGAGAAAATCAATGAAAAATGGGAGGACTGTGACCGTGAACATGAAGAAAATGCTTATATATGTTAACCCAACAACTGCTCCCTGGCGCAGTGTAATACCATAAATGGCCAAGACCCAGAGACCATAAAACCCAGCTCCTGCCCCCGCACCTGGCTGTCCTCACCGGGGCTCCTTGGAGGAGGGTGGGTTGAGTTTCCCTCCTCACCCCAAGCAGATCCCAGGTAGTTGAAGACCTCCGGTTCCAGCCACAGCCATGCGTAAGACCATTCTCCAAACGTTTGGACAAGCCTCACGCATGAAGGAACCAGCAGAGGAATCCAGGTGTGCGGGACCTGGGGCATAAATCTCCAAGCCTGCTTGGATTGGGACTGGGCCTCCTCGACTCAGATCCCCCACCTTCCAGTATGGAGGCGTTACACCTACCAACTGCCCCAGGCGTCATGTAATCCCATCAATGGCCAAGACCCAGAGACTATAAAACCCAGCTCCTGGCATAATAGACATCTTATTATCTAGTTCTTACTCTGAAGAACCTGACAGGCTACCAGAAGTGCCCTGCCCACATGGCAGAGTCTGGCAAACTCCCTGTGGCATATTCAATATGCCAAAAACCAGTAACAATTATGGGTGTCATTCTCCTGACCTTGAAAGAGCCTCGAATGTGGCACTTTCTAAAATCTCAGGGCTAGGACGAAAGAGACGTTACTGGTGCCTACTTGAGGAAGTCGATGAACAATAGGATGACAGTGATACAGTGAAGTAAATGTTACCTTAATACAATATAAATTTAAAACAAATTAAAATACTTTAAAAAATAAGGTAGGATAAGAGTAGTAGTACAACGGGTGAGGTATTTAACGTTTAACACAGCTCATCTAGCTCTGATACCCAGCACCATGTAAGGTCCAAAAGCCCGGCTAGAAGTGGTCTCTTCCTGAACACCAAGGCAGGAGGAAGCCCTGGGCGAAACTGAGTGTTACTCCCAAAACAAGAAATGCAAGAATATTTTTTAATTATAAAAAATAAAAGAGTTCAGACAGTATAAATTAAGCAGGCTTTTGGCACAGACATATTTTATATACAAAGTTAATAACTTCCTGAAGCATGAAGTGTTCACTTGTTGCTAATCAAATATGTAAAGTTATTTACGAAATCATTAACTGGTAGTTTCGGAGATCAATTATATATCCATATATCCATGACTGTTCCTTAAATTCTGTTAGGACATTCTTTCAATTCTTGTCAAAAACTTAATAAAACTAGTTCATTAATTCTTTAATTTATCATACTTTCTAATTTTATGATTCTTATTTTTTATAATAAACAATTTTAAAAATTTTACAGTCAAACATATCTCATTTATTTCGACTATTTTTCTTTTAATGTTCAATATGATTAAGTGCATTCCTTCTAAATGGTACATTGTTAATTGTTATGTAAATATATACTCTTAGACCTTTTACATTACATATATTATAACGCATATATTATATTATATTTTATATAACAATTTATATATTACTAACTCATGATGAAATTAGATAAAAATATAAAACATGGTCAACACTATCTTTGCTCAGTTTTGATTATTTTTCATAGATTTTTTTTTCATAGATTTTTTTGTTTCAGTTTGCGTTTATTTTGGGACCACACCTGTTAGAGCTCAGGGTAACTCCTGGCTTTCTACTAAGGAATCAATCTTGGTGGGCTCTGGAGACCATATGGGAATGTCACAGATCAAACCCAGGTTCGCTGTATGTAATGAAAGTGCCCTTCCCATTGAACTGTCTCTCTGGTTCCTGTCATAGATTTTCTTATAAAAATAGTTTTATATTTCTGTAGCATCATTTTAGTGTAATGGTTTATGAATGAAAAATATTTTACCATTAATCTTCATAAAATTACTATTTCATATTTCTTTGTCTAATTAAAAATGTTGCTTGCTTTAATATACTTCTAACAGTCCTTTGAAAAGAAAACCTCACAGAAGATTTGCTCAATTTGGCTTGTGCTAATGGATGTACAGCATAAATAAAAGTCCAATTATGATTATATTTATCAGCCATTTGTACAGAGTTGACAAAATTCATTTAGACTAGATTTTTTGTTTTTGTTTTGGGGCCAGAGCAAGTGATTCCTGGGGCTGACTCCTGGCTCTATGCTCAGTCATCACTCTTGTCAGGTCCGGGGTGCCAGTGATTGGACCTGTGTCTGCCACGTGCAAGAGGAGTACCCTACACACTGTAGTATCACTACACGCAGCCTATAGAATTTAAGGTTCATATTTAAAAACACTCATTGCTTTTCACTACACAGAGTAATACATTTGTTTCTTCTTAAAGATTGATGTTTAACTTGTGGGATATCTTTTGTATTACACATTTTAAACTTTAAATATGATTGTATATGATGTAGTTTTTTAATCCCACAAATGAGTCCAATCATTTTATGTCTATCACTCTCCTCTGACTCATTTCATTTACCGTGATATTCTCCATGTCCATCCATTTATAAGCAAATTTCACGACTTAATTTTTTCCTAACAGCTTCATATTATTCCATTGTGTAGTTGTAACATAGTTGCTTTAACTAGTCACTTGTTCTCAGGCACTCAGTGTAAGACAAACACAGGGCTAGGGGGATTGTTCCATGGATAGAAACCTACCTTAAATGCTGGTGTAGAAGGCAATTAGGGTAGATAAGGGATCATCATGACAAAAATAATTGGAAATGATCATTCTAGATAAGAACTGCAAACTGAAAACAGGTATCACTGTAACACTGTATCACTGTCATCCCGTTGCTCATCAATTTACTTGAGAGGGCGCCAGTAACATCTCTATTTGTCCCAGCCCTGAGATTTTAGCACTCTCTCCTTACTCATCTTTCCCAATCTTTCAAGGTCGGTGAATGAAACCTGCTATAGTTCCTGGTTTTGGCATATTGCATATGCCACAGGGAGCTTGCCACGTTCTGTCCGTGCAGGCAGGATACTCTCAGCTCTCTGAGAGGCATATATATATATATATATATATATATATATATATATATATATTTCTCTCTATGATTTTTTGCCAGTCTGAATGCCATCAAACATGGTGTGGTAATTATGGAAAATGGGTAGGAAGCGTCTTATGATGTGTTGCGCAGTCGGTCCGGAAAGTGGCCTGGAGCGTGGTGATTGTTGGGTAGTGGAGTTTGGCTGCTGGGGCTGGGTCCGTTGGGGCGGCGAGAGCTCTTGCCTATCCCCTTCTGAGGCACCCCGGGTGAAAACAGCCTAACACGGAGTCTGGTGTCATGGTTATGGGGCCTTCATTTTGTACTCCCATCTGGGAAGAGCAACCTTGAGCTCTGGAGGGTGGCCAACAAGATTATCTGGTGCTGGCAGGGTGTTGTTTATGAGTTTGGCCCCTGGGTCACTGGAGAGTGGGGAAAGTAGGCAGAGGATCTCTGCTCCCGGGTCTCATTGAGTTCAGAGTCTAAGGTCACAAAGTTCCACATTACCTGAGTTCTGTGGGACTTCACTCTTGCATAAGTTTTTGCTGGAGTGTGTGGAAAGCGGCCTGGAGCATGGCAGAGGTTTGATAGTGGAGTTCGGCTTCCAGGGCTGAGTCCCTTGGGTCTCTGTACTGAAAACAGGTACAGGAACAAATATGATAACCGCTCAGTAACAGTATTGCTAACCATAATGTCTCAAAGGGAAAGAGAGAGAGAAAGAGACAGAGACAGAGAGAAGAGAGAAAGAGACAGAGAGTGGCAGAGACAGAGAGAGAGGCAGATACAGAGACAGAGAGAAAGAAAAAATGTGCCATAGAAACAGAACATGCTAAGGGGATGGTGGAGGCAGGGAAACTGGGGACATAAGTAGTGGTAAATGTACACTGGTGGAGAGATGGGTATTGGAACACTGTATGACTGAAACCAAACCACGATCCGCTTTGTAACTTTGTATCTCAAGGTGACTCAAAATAAAATTAAAATTAGAGTTGCCACCCACAAATGGCTCCTCTGCCATGGCTCGTCTGAATGGCCATGATCTCAGAGGCACACAAACCAGTCTCGGAACCCAGCAGCTTCTAGCAGAAATGCTTCTGGACTGTGAACTAAGCTATGGTCCCATGCCACCCCAGGAGGGGAAAGATGTATGTTCCCCTCCATTTCCCCCTAGGTGGCAGCATGGTGACCGTCGTCTTTCAGAGTCTATTGGACAGAGAGTTACGAGACTGCAGTGATGAGGAGAGCGGGGTCTCTTGGGATAAGGAAGGCAGAACCAGCGCTTCTCCCCACCAGGATGAGACTCTGAGTTGCTGCCTACGAACAGCTCCTCTGCTCCTGAATGGCCCTGATCCCAGAGGCACACAAACCAATCTCAGAACATAGCAGCTTCTGATAGAAATCCCTCTGGACTTAATTATTAAAATACCAGAAATCCAAAATCATAAGCTCGTCATTATCAGCAATAGAAAATAAATTATCCAGTGATGCCTTTTTGGCAGGTCTGATTGTTGGGGGGAAATTCCAAATAATAATAGTGGATCTTCTGTCAAAAAATTGAATGTAATCAAAGAGAGAGTAAAGTGAAACTCATTTGCCACACAGGCAGGGGCAGAGTCGGGATGGAGGGTATACTGGGGATCTTGGTGGTGGAACATGCACACTGGTAAAAGGATGGGTGTTTGATCCTCGTATGACTGAGACTTAAAGCTGAAAGCTTTGTAACTGTTCTCGTGATGGTTCAATAAAGAAATTAATATATATATATATTTGGTTGTATAAACATGATTTGATAATTTTATACATTTCAAATATAGACCTTGTAGCATTTATCACTATGATAAGAATTAAACACATTCTTTTGCAAAGACTGGAAAAAGGTGTGAAATTTAATAAAATACAAAATAAAACTTACTTTCTTCAGAAATAACATGAATTATGACCATTCTTTGGTTTAACTCTAGACAAAGTACTTGGCTGAATTCTACTCAAAGTTTTACTGCCAATCTAGAACTTCTTATATTTTAGTTTATTCTTGGATCACTTTTATCGAAGACATCTCTATACTACTCAATGAGAAAATTAGAACTCATTTTCATAGCAGAATAAATAAAGCATAATTTCAAGGCAAAATAGACTCAGTAAAATCATATAATCTAATCAGCAATTAACGAGTATTTATGGAACAATTTTTATGGACTTAAGAGTGGAGACTAGATTTTAAAAAGTGATGAAGTATCTGCATTCCTTTAAAGAGAATATTACTGTAGTGTATTAATCACTCAGTAAAACAGCAACTTTATTATATTAAGTTAAAAAGTACTTTAACTAAGTATAATATAATTTAATGATTCAGTAAGTTTTGTGTTCATAAATCATGTTCAAACCTTCCCAAAAGGGCAAAATTTGATCTGGACCTTAATCAACTCATTAAAATGAAAATATACATTGTACAGACTATATAGAGCATGTATAGAAAAATTATGTTGATATCATCTAAATTATGTGAGATTCAATTTATGAGGCTTAACCATTTTACAAAATGATTGTTCTCTTTCTTTTGGGCTTCTGATAAAACCAAGCAAAAGATATAACCCTTTTTATATAGATATTATTTATATTGAATATATGATTCTCCTGGGATGGCAACTTAATATTTAGAAGAAGTACTATGTGACTTTCAGTCACAGTCTGAATAAAAGAGGTATAATTCTATATTCAAAAATTTTAAGTTCACATATTCTGAAATGTAATAGCGCCGTTGATAAGTTAAAACAGTTTAAGCATTTAAAACATAAATATTTGTGGTATATCTAAAATAAAGTTAATAAAACCAATGTGTACAATTCCTTACTGTTCCTTACTGCATATGAGAACCAAATGTTTGTTTACCTCACAGTGAAGCAGCTAAGAGTGTTTCTCTGTGTGTGCCTTTTTCAACGCCACCAACTGAATAACGCTGTTTTAATCATGTCTACCTGATGTGCCAGATCTCACAGATTAAGGTCCCATGACTAAACTGACCCCTTAAAACTCAGATTACAGCACTGTGTTTGTTCCTTTGTTTTGGGAGCTCACTTGGCACTGCTCATGGATTACTTCTGGCTCTGTACTCAGGAATAACTCTTGGCAGTACTCATGGGACCATATGGGATGCTGGAGACTGAACCTGAGTCAACTGTGTGCATGTTAAGAACCCTACCAGCAATATTTTAACTATGGCCCATATCACAGGATATTTTTTGTTGTTATTGTTATATCTTGATGCTTCACTCTCTACACAGCTGTCTAAAGCCCAATAATTGTAAGTGTTTAAGGAGGTTTTCATTGCATAAACATGACCAAGAAGCACACTGCTCCAGAGAGGAATAAATGGACATGATATTTCCAACCCTTTAATAGTAAAGCTGTTTCCCAGACAATATTTAAAAAAGAACACTAGTCTTACATGCTCATGGCCTGGATTCAGTCCCTGGTACTGTGTAAGAACTCATCAGCAGACCCAGGAGTAGCCCTGAAAAAAGCCATGCATGGCCCCCAATTAAAAGCAAAAACAACAACCAAATGTAAGGACTGATATTAGATATGCTATTACTCATTCCATATTTATAGATCAGAGAATAATAAAATATAACAATAAATAAACACAGAACCATTTATTTAGAACATTTCAAGGGTTATAGGATCCAATATATTATTGACAATTATTATATAAATGGGACTACTAAAAAGGCACAAAACACATAATGTTAGAGAGGCTAGTTACAGATAACTGCAATAGAAAGTTAGATATGATTTTTCCTCACTTGAGACTTTCCATGGAGTTTATCAGACCAATGACTGAACCTTGTCACTAGGATAGACTTCAGGCATCACCATCGTCATCGTTTATGTTGGTTTGGACACAGGGGAGGAATCAGCTACTCTGAATCACAGTCTCTGAAGAGACTTCCTGAAGGCAATATGAGGACACGGGTATGGGACCGGGACCCTCAATGAGGCAGGATGATGTAGACCTCAAATAAAATAAACAACAACCTATTATTTCACACAGGGAAAAATGGTTTCTTTGAAAACTGTAACAGCAATAAAAAGGAAAATTAGAAAGTGAATTCTTAAGGAAAGCACATTTACTTTTGAAAATCAAAGTAAGCACCCTGTCACATAACCTTCCCAAGGGAACTTAGAGTGTGACCTCCTAGTGCTTCTTCTAGGGTGAACAACATTCCTCTTGTCAGAGATATAAGACTGGGTGAGAGGTGCAGCTCAGTATTAGAGCACCTGCTTTGCAGATATAAGCCATTAGGTTTGAACTCCATTAAAATCTCTGTCACTGTCACTGTCCGCCCATTGTTCATCGATTTGCCTTGAGCGGACCCAGTAGCGTCTCCATTGTGAGACTGGCTGTTACTGTGTTTGACATATCAAATATGTCACGGGTAGCTTGCCAGGCTTTGCCTTGAGGGCAAGATACTCTAGGTCGCATGCAAGGCAAATGCCCTTACTTGCTGTGCTATTGCTCCATTAAAATAAGCACAAAAATCCCTAACCACAAAAACCCATAACAATAGTTAGAGGACCATATGTGGGTCTATAGATACAGCTTTTTTAACAGGCTAAACATTAGAGATATAGCTTAACAAGCTGTACAGGAGAGAGTGTTTGGGTTTGATCTCTGGAACTGTATGCTCCACATAGCTCTGTTGAAAGTAAACATAGAGCCAGTGTAGCTTCTTATGCATCTTTGGGATGTGCTATATGAATCTCTACATATAAGAGATAAAACATTTTGGGTCTATCATTTGTGGATTGTACATGAATGGAAGTTTTCTCCTAATCTTCTCTTATTTAATTATTATTTCTATTAATTTTCACAACATGAACCTGCATTATATAACTACGAAGGCAATGAGGAAAGTTATGAGCACTTTGGGTTATGAACAGTAATTAAGGGATTAAAAAGAATATAAAATATTATGATGCTAAATTGAGGGGATAGATTCACAATGCTTGCTTATTACTTTTAAATTTGGGTACTTGAAGTTACTATAATATTAAATAATGAATTTTATTACCAAAGTTTTATGCTAAAATTCTATAAACTGGTATCTTGGGAAATGATCATATCTAAGTTTAAGGTCTTTGCAGAAGTAATTCAGATTAAATGAGGCCACAAGAAGATATTCTAATCCAGCTTGACCCATACTTGGGAAGATTGGTTTACCCATATTTTTAAATGGAAAAACAGACCAGAGAGACAGCACAGTGGGCCAGGCACTTGCATTGTAAGCCAAAGACCTGTGTCAATTCCTGACACCACAAGTGACTACCAGGTCTGTCAGAAGTGATCCCTGATTACAGAGCTAAAAGAAATCAGTCAAGTGTGGAGCAATACCTCCCCACTCCTCACCCCAATCCCAATAGAAGCAATTACACAGATACCCACAGAAGAAAGACTATGTGAACCCATAGGAAGAAATTTCTATGTATATATCAAGGGAGATGGCCTGAAAAGATAGACTTAGCTTCTATTTTAATCATACACCTTAGCACTCTGGCACTAAAGCAGAAATTATGGCTTTGAAGGAAATCAATTTGCACTTTGAACCAATCACTACTAAATTTTAATACATATTTATCATTTCAAATCATGTTTAGCATTTATTATACATTTTGGATAAATTAAAAATGCAAAATATACTTAAAATATTTTCTTAAGAATAAATTATTGGATGAGAAAATGTAAAATGTGTCAAAAGTGTGTTTATTTCTTTAAAGTATATATTATGCTTTTTATTCTCATTATTGAGATCCATTAGAATATGAGCATCGCTGGGCAATACAATTTCTTCATTCATTTTATCTAAGGTGTGTGATTTTTATTTTTGCTTTAGTCCACAGATGATGGAGAGTAAAAAGTTAGGGAAATACTACTGAAAGTTCTTTGAGTATTTGAGTGATTTTAATTGATGAAAAAGTTCCAAGTATAATCTTACTAACATGAGAGTTTCAATTTTAACTTAAGTGGAATGTTGAACAGTGTCACATATTATAGTGAGGTAGAAGTACTATACTTGCAGATGTTGTTATTAACTCCCCAAATGTCACAGTTCAATTTCAACTGAGAAAATGAGAAGAAATGAGCAGGCCTTAGATAGAATGACTGGAACACATGCTTTACCTCAGGAACCAGTTGGGAGTCTGGAACCCTTGTAGTGTTTGGGCCATAGGGGCCCCTGCCAGATACCAAATATGCTTAAATGTTAACACATGAAATGTATTTATGTGGGAACATAAATTAGAACTAATGGGATACGAGTAATATCCAATGATCAGAGAGCTTTTCTTGCAAGTTATCTAAATGTATTTGGTGAATGAAAGTTTGTGCCGTTCTCTTCATCAACAAATCCATTAGTTAAATATGAAATTATACTCAAAGGAATCCTTGCCTTTTCTTCATTTATTATGGAACCCCTTTTAAAAATTTTTCAAGGATGAAAACATATACAAAACATGGATTATTATGAAATATTTACTTTGTGATACAAAATGTCAGAACTTTTAATTAGTGCAAGCATATGTTTCTCTATTGACTTGTTTCATATTAGCAATGAGAAATTTAAAAATATATTCAATATTGTCGTGCTTTCTAAACACTCTTGTTAACTGTTGGTATCACTTATAGATTAGCAATACATAGATAGCACATCCTTTACATAAAAAGAGAGAGAACACAGTAATAAACATGTTGATACAATTCAACCACTGAATCCCTTGATTTCCTCAGTTATTCTATCTATACTAAAATCCATTAACCATTAACAGCTTGACTTCTCAGCCATTGCTGCAATAGTCAAAATGGGTTACAGAGTACCAGTCTTATGTCAAAGTGATATATACAGTAATTGTTTCTGAAAAATAAGCCTTCTTAAGATGTTCAGAAGGCCCGTGACAGCATGTGCCAAATAGGCATCTGTATAGAGTACACAGGGCTCGTAGAGACCCTACAGTCCAGAAGCTTTCAACACATGCTTAGTTAGTAAAGAATCAAACTTGGGTATTTCAATCATAGTTATACCAAAAAATAACTTTTCTTTTATAGAAATATAAGTATATGTAAGAGTCAATAAAAAATTAGAGATTTTCTGGTCTTTGTCCTGAGTCACCTTCTCTCCACTAACGATATGAGACTGTGTTTTAGCTTTCACGTTAAACCCTCAGACCGTATGTTATTCCTAGGTATATCTTATATTTTCCCACTGATCTTATGATAAAACTTGTTATTTTCTATTACAGATCTGTCTAATGATATTTTATCATCTGTTAATTAGCCTGAGAAGAATGAAGAATTAAATAAATTTACTTTCTTTACTGACATTATACTAATAATAATTGAAGAAAGCCATTTACGTGGTGGCATCTGTAGCATACACTTTATAACCCTCACAGACAAATATGCACAATAGCATTGGACGTATAAGAAACTAAGATAAAGGTCAATGAATGAAATAGTTTTTTCAAGAAATATGATCAGGTCGTATTTCTTCAAATTTTTCAAGAAATAGGTTTTTCAAGAAATATGATCAGGTCATATTTCTTTCAAATATGACGTGGGTCCCGGGGCTGAGATCTCCAAGCCTACTCGTATTGGGGCTGAGCATCCTCCACCCAGATCCTCCAAATTCCAGTAGGCGGGAGTCACACCTACCAACTTGTCCCCTGGCGCCGTGTAATCCCATCAACAGCCAAGACTCAGAGACTATAAAACCCAGCTCCCAGAAGTGTGCGGCCGCATCTTATTATCTCATTCCTACTTTGGACATACTGGCAGGCTACTGAATATAACCTGCCCACACGGCAGAGTCTGGCAAACTCCCCGGGGCGTACCCAATATGCCAAATTCCAGTAATAATGACGGGTCTCATTCTCCTAAAGAGCCTTGAATATGGCACTTTCTTAAAAATCTCAGAGCTAGGATGAAGGAGACGTTACTGGGGCCTGCTCGAGGTAATCGACGAATAACAGGATAGTCGTGATTGTTGTGATGATCAGGTCTGCATTTACATTACAAATATTAGTAAACATATAGGACTTGATTTACTACCTTGTTATTGCTTACTACACATAAACTAATTTGATCTTTTAAAATCTCATCATATTGGTATCATAATGATCATTTTACTGGAGAAACTGAATTAAGAATCAAAATTTCTTGCTGATGTGTGGTTATGTCAAAATAAATTTAAAGTCTTTTGGACTGAAAATATATTTTATTACTTAAAATATAAATATTTCTTCTATAGAAACACTAAGAAGGTGCAGATTTTCAGGGACTCAAAGTGGGAAAAAGTCCCTCTTATTTATCCAAAAGATAAAAAAAAACACAGTTTTCTAGCTGCTGTGCATTCAACTATTATACTGTGAGCTATCAAAACACTTGCTGCTGTTTCCAATCCTTTAAGTACTCATGAAAGACTTCTACCCACTATCTGTGCTGTCATAAAAATTACTGGGTGGAATACTGTAGGTGTTTCACATCTTAATAAACTATAATTGTGGAACTGTAATTACAACTGACACAGTACAGCATCTGAACTTTAGAAAATAGCTATTCTTTAAATCATAAAAGAAGAGCAAATTTTATATATTTCTATACTATATAATAACATTATTCTGTTAAATGAAAATACTGCTGGCAGTGCAAAATTCAACCCAAACTATCCATCACTCAAAATAAATGCTTTTATGTTGTAATTGCAGTGAAGGAAAGAGGTATAACCAATAGCATAGCATGTAAAAAAATCTTATTGTTGGTAGAATTTCTCACTATTCATCAGTTTTCAGGCTTGGACAATCACTGTGGCTAGGAAAGCACTAATTTTAATATTCATACCACTTGAAAAGTTCTTGTTGGGTAGTCTCAGCCTGTGTCTTCTCAGTGGAAATGCATGTTGCAAAAGTAAAAGGTGATCTATTGACTCCAGATTAGTATCATTCAATATTCTGCCCTCAGATACTCATTCGTCAAATAGCTTTCATCTTCAAACAGCTGAGAATGTGAGGGTTAAATTCACTTCACTGAAACTAGAAATTCATATTTTTACTAATCTTTGAAGTTTTTATCCTTTTGGAATTTCATGTAGCACTGTAGTACTGTCCTCCCGTTGCTCATCGATTTGCTAGAGCGGGTCCAGTAATGTCTCCATTTTGATACTTGTTGTTACTGTTTTTGGCATATCAAATACGTGGGAGCTTGCCAGGCTTTGCCGTTTGGGCGAATCCTCTCGGTAGCTTGCCGGGCTCTCCAAGAGGGGTGGAGGAACCAAACCTGGGTCAGCAGCGCCACCATCATGCAAGGCAAATGCCCTACCACTGTGCTATCGCTCCAGTATGTAACTGTATATAATTACTTTCCACCCCCTTGTTACCTGGCTTTGTATTATAGGGAAACCTTAACATAGAAGGAAAACATTATTTTTCCTTCCCTGCAAAAGTAAATTTAATTTTTTTCATCTGTGTTATTAGTGGCAGTGAGCTAATATAATATAATATATTGGGCTGGAGCAATAACTCATTTGCCTTGCATGCAGCAGACCCAGGTTTGATTCCTCCGCCCCTCTCTGAGAGCCTGGAAAGCTACCGAGAGTATCTTACCTAGACAGCAAAGCCTGGCAAACTATCCATGATATATTCGATATGCCAAAAACAGTACCAACAAGTCTCACAATTTGTTGTGAGACATCTTTGGTGCCCGTTTGAGCAAAATCCATGAACAATGGAGGACAGTGCTATAGTGCTATCGTGTTATTAGTGGTATCCTGTAGGAATAAAATGTTCTATGTTGATGAATCAAAAACATAGTCAAATAGTCATGTAAAATTTCAGTATCTAAATTTTATGTGACAGATGAAATTATAACAAGACTTAATTTGTACTGTATCCAGGAGACGTGGTTAGTTTGGTGCAATGCACTAATAAAGCTTGGATATCATTTGTAATATAATATTTTGGAACAAAGGTAAAGGTAAAGGTAAAGGCCCTCCCATTGATCGTTGATTTGCTCGAGCGGGCCCAGTAACGTCTCCATTGGAGACTTTGTTGTTACTGTGTCTGGCATATCGAATACTCTCGGTAGCTTGCCGGGCTCTCCGAGAGGGGCGGAGGAATCGAACTCGGGTCGGCCATGTTGGCCGCTTGTAAGGCGAACGCCCTACCCGCTGTGCTATCGCTCCAGCAAATGTGCTAATATTTTAAATTAGAAAATATGTATTTTTACATAGATAAGTAGTATTTTCTTATGTAAATCATTATGCTTCAAAAAATCCAGTATTAGAAATAAATGAAGTAATAAAAAGGTAATATTTATGTAAATGAATTTAGGTTAGGAGGTACATATGTAGATATATACTTCTTTAAAAACTGATGATAAAATTGGATATCAATATTTATATGAAGCTATATATTATATATATAACTATAAAAAAACCACTGTCCTACCGTTGTTATTCAATTTGCTTGAGCGGATCCAGTAACGTCTCCATTTTGAAACTTGTTACTGTGTTTGGCATATTGAATATGTCACGGGTAGCTTGCCAGGCTTTTTATATATATTTTAATGTGGCATTAGCCATTTGTGTGTCCTCTTTCTCTTCTTTTTTTACTTTTTTTGGTGGGGGGTCACATCCAGCAGTGCTAAGGGTTTACTCATGGTTCTATGCTCAGGGCTCGCTCCTGGGGGGTATTTGCTTAATCCTATGGGGTGCTGGGGATCATCCCCAGCCATCCACATGCAAGGACAATATGCTACCCACTGTGCTGTCATTCCATCCTCACCTGTATGTCCTTGGAGAAGTGTCTATACGACAATTCTGCCCATTTTTGAAAGGAGTATTTTTGTTTGATTTTTCCCACATGCAGTGAAGCTCAGTGCATACCCCTTGCTTTATGCTCAGTGAACACTCCTGGTGCTAATCAAGAGACAGTATGTGATCCCAGGAATAAAAGTGGTCCCCAACTGTGCGGAAAGCACTTTATTCCCTACATTCTCTATGAATTTTTAAATAGATCTTTTCGGTTTATTTTGTTGTTGAATTTGTGAGTTCTTTAAGTATCTTGGTTATTATCCTTTTATCAGATATGCAGTTTGTAAGTAGTTTCATTCAATGAATAGAAAGTCTTTTATCTTTTGGATGTTTTACTAAAGAAAAAATAGTTTAACATAATTCCATTTGATCATTTTTGTTTTTGTTTTTGTCACTAATAATATCAGGTGCCTGAGGACTTCAGTGAAGTCAACATCATATAGTGCTTTGCTTGGGTTTTATGTATTTTATAATGCCAGGTCTACCATTCCAAGCAATATACAATTTTACTTTATTCATTTTTGTTAGAATTTCATTACTTGATATTTTAAATTCACACTTTTCCTTTTTAAGGATCATCTCAGAAGCAGACTATCTCACAGAATCCAGAAAACATGAAATTTTAAACCTATTTTTAAACATGGAATTTCCTGGTCAGCTCAGGTAATCTGCATGAGAATATTCACCTTGATTCCAAGTAGCAAAGATCGCTTTTACTAAATTAATATTTATTTTATTTGGCACAAAATTTTGCACAACTCTTTCTGACAATTAATATCCATTATATGACTTATAAGCTCCAGATGGGACACTGCTTAATTCATAAATCATTAGGGATAATTAGATATTTAAATTAACTCTATTGGATTTATTTTTTAATTTCTTTTTACCAGCACTAACTTGCAAAATGCATTATAATACTTTATTTTGCTAATGAGCACAGTATTCCTATAAAGTACCAAATTGTCTGCAAAGGATTATGAAATAACTTGATGATCATTTACTTCAGCTCATGAATTCTATTACTCATATGAGTTTTTGTGAGAATTGTAGCACTGCCTAATTTTATTAAATTTTAACATGTTGCAAAATGAGGTGGGTTATCAAAATCCTAGAAATACTTTCAATTATATTATCTAAAGTTTTAGAATACTTTTCAATTATATTCTTATGTTTTGTTAGCTTCCACTTATAGTCTCTCTGGCCCTACACTTTGTTTACAATCTTTTGCAATTTCACTGTTGTTTTATATTTTACTAATTCTATTAATGCATTTTTTAATATCTGGATATCTGGAGGAGGTAGAGGAGGGTTTGGGCACTCCTCGATGTAGGCATATGGGTCATTCTTGATGAAGTTTAGGTGATGCAGGGAATTACTGAGGTCTGCAACATGCTAGGTGAGCATATTAACCACTGCACTATCTCTATGACCCCTAGTGACCTAATTCTATATCCACAAAATCCTGATTATACTGTTGGTGAATTTTGACTAAAGCTTGAGGGGATACTGCAAAATCCATGTGTAAAATTAGCACTCAACACTCAGAGAGTTGGATATTAATTAGTTTATTTATAGTTTCAGTAGGTAGTTTATGTTATTTGATGTCCTGGTATCTTTATCCTTACTCTAAACAATTTTTTGTGACTGATCTCATTCAAGTCATGTCCCACAATATCTGGGAAATTCGATGATCTGTTGGTATTCTGTGGTCTGCTTTTACTTGATGTTGCTCACACTTGGCCCTTTCCTTTCTATCTATAGACGAGAACTGCTGCTTTTCATTCTGTCCACCAAGGGCACAGATAAGGAAACAAAAACATTTCATTTTCTTTTTCTGCAACTGTCCCGGGATAGAGACAGTTCTATGCTTCCTAATAGCTTAGTTTTCTCACTGACCTATTCCCATTGCCTTAAGAAAAATATTCCCAATGCCCAAATGTTCCCCCCAACAGTAAAGATTTAAAACAACCAATTGCGTTATCTAAATTGTCTTCCTCCTCCTATACAGTTTCATCATAACAATGTTTTCTAAACAGAACTTTTGCTTATACTTCATTCTAAGTTATAAATGTTCTGACAAATGGTCCTTCTTAATATATTTCTGTGTAAATATTGAAATTGCCCTGCACTTATTTCTATGGCATATATTAGCATAGAGTGCTTTTGTTTCTTTATATGAATAGACATCATGATTTATAAAATTGATGTGCTTTCAAAATTGATAAAATAGTATGTCCGTAATTCATGTCCATGTTATGTGGTAAAGGCAACAACACTGTTGTAATTAGGGCAGATGGTAAGTAAATCACTGTCAATGCCTTTCATGCCAACTAATTGTATTTGTTGATATTTATTATCCACAATATCTAATAGATATTTTTAAATTTGTTTTGTAATATATTTTTGTCAATTTAATAGATAATTCCAATAGTCACTAGATGCCAAGAACGGTTACTGATGGCATGAGTTAGAAGAAGGGCTGTCTGTACTGGTTTTAACAAGGAAATGAGAGAGACACAAAGAACGAAGTCAAACAGAGCAAGGGTTTATTTGAAAGTGCAAAGAAAAGGAAAGAAAGAACCCGACAGATTGGCCTCGGTGGGGTCCTAAGCACTGGAACATGACTCAGGGTCTATTTTATTAGGACTTGAAGGGGAAGAGCAGGTGGGTATCACGGTCAAGTGTTGGGACTTTGGCAGATATTAACTGGTTGTGTTTGGGTTGTGGAACATCTGGGTTTCAAGATGGCAGCTAGTAACCTCGTTGCTTTCTTTATCTTCTGACCCATGTCTCTATGAAATGTCTATGATTAGTTCCTTGAGCACCTGGCCATCACTGGTGTGCCTTTAATTTATAAATTAGAAAATCAATGAAAAGTATTTGAAAAATCAATTGAACTGAAGGTTAATAAAAATAGATGAACCAATAACAAAGAAAAAACAAATTATCATCACCAGAAAAATTGTTTTAAAGCTCACAAAAATGTTCTAAGAATTACAAGGAACTAATGAAAACATAATTCAGAAATTTCAATGAAATCAACATATTCTTTGAAAACTACAAACTAATGATTTTGAATCAAATAAACTAACATGTAGCACTGTCCTCCCATTGTTCATCGATTTGCTCAAGAGGGCCCAGTAACATCTCCAATATGAGACTTGTTGTTACTATGTTTGGCATATCGAATATGTCATGGATAGCTTCCCACGCTTTGCTGGGCGGGTGAGATACTCTCGGTAGCTTCCCAGGCTCTACGAGAGGAGCGGAGGAGTCGTACATGGGTGGGCCAGATCGGCTGCGTGCAAGGCAAATGCTCTACCCACTGTGCTATTGCTCCAGACCAAAGTAACATGAAGTATCTTAAAATATTTTAACACAGACATAAGACCTTTCAAAATGAATCAATTATACATTTGAGAAAAAAAGTACAGTATCTGAAATTCAAATTTCTCTAATCTTAACAAAATCTTGAGAGTAAGAGAAAATATCAATGAGTTTGAAAGTAGAGCTACCATTTTCATTTTCTCACTATTATCATTATGGGCTGGAGCAATCGTACAGCAGTAGGGCGTTTGCCTTCAATAACTGACCTGGGTCTGATTCCTCCCTCTCTCTTAGAGAGCCCGGCAAGCTACCAACAGTATCACACCTTCATGACAGAGCCTGGCAAGGTCCCCATGGTATATTTGATATGCCAAAACAGTAACAAATCTCACAATGGAGCACTGTTTGCTCAAGCAAATCAATGAACAATGGGAGGACAGTGTGACAGTGCTACAATTATGTCTTACTGGTCTCTTAGTACTTCCAAATGGGTTTCTTTGATAAAAGACACTTATGTGTTTACTGCACTGTAGCATTGTGTTTACTATGGAAGGCAAATAATTCCTTCAGCATCGTTTGTTTAAAGCTATTTTGTCAAGCCTCTACCTATTTGTCCACAATGTCATGCCCGATTTTCTCGCTCTGCCAGGTCAGCCAATATAAGAACCCAAGACTCTGTTCCCCCCCACCCCACACACACACACAGCACCAGGTACCCTCTGGGACCCTGGACCACTCACCACTCCTCAGCCTCTTCTTGTTCCTCCCCAACAACACGCCTGTTTTTTTCATTCTGCCTAGTCAGCCACTATTCGAACTCAGGACTCTGCTTTCCCTGGGCACACGGCCCAGATGTCCTCTGGGACCCTGGGACAACCACCATCCCAGAGCCTCTTCCTGTTCGTCACCAACCAGGCCAGGTTTTCCCCTTCTCCCAGGGTGTACCCCCCAGACACACACACCACGTACATGTAAGGGTCATCTTCAAAACTGGGTGTGGACTCTGCAAACGTGGGCGTGGCTTCTGCAGAAGTGGATGTGCCCTACTTTGGGGCCATGGTAAATTTCCCATACCCAGCAATGTCCTGTAACATCTCAGTCTCCATACCACTAAACCAACATGAAGAAACAACACAAACACCCACCACGAGGAGAGGACAATAAAAACAGTCCAGAAGCCTCATTAGGTGTTACTCATGTGTGGGGGCTCTCTGAGAAAGATTTCATCTATGAAGTAATGAAGATGTTCAAGAAACTCAGTGAAACAATGAGACAGATAACTAGAAAATTAAAGGAGGATATGAAAGAAACAATTGAGAAAATACAGGAAAAATTGAGAGCAGAAACTGGAAAACTATGCACAGAAATGTCACAAATCAAGATTCCATAGATGAAATAATGAACTCAGAGTGTGCCCTCAACAGTAGAATGGCCACAGCCGAAGACAAAATCATTGAGCTGGAAGATGAGCTGTAGGAAGCCTACAGGCAACAACAAACTATGGGAAGAGACCTCAAAATAGTTTTAGAGATAATCAGAGTTCTAGGGGATGATTCAAAGAGGAACAACATTAGAATCACTGGAATCCCAGAAGGTCAGGGAAACAGTTCCAATGAAAAGCCATAGTCAAAGAAATCATTGCTGAAAAGTACCCAGAGTTGGACAATGCAGGCATTCAGATTCAAGGAGCCAAAGGGTACCAGCTAAAAGAGACCCTGACAAAAATAATCCAAGACTATCATAGTTAAAATGTTGGATGCCACGGTTAGAAACACAATATTGCAAGCAGCAAGGTCATAGAAGGAAATCACATACAAAGGAGCACCCCTTAGATTCACAGCATACATATCAGAGAAAACCCTCCAAGCTTAAAGGCAATGGTGGGATATAGTGAAAAGTCTCAGTGAAATGAATGCTTCACCAAGAATACTTTATCCGGCTAAACTCTCACTCAAACTCAAAGGAATGGTACACTATTTTATGTATAAACAACAGATCAGGGCCTTCATAGACTCAAAACCAAACCTAAAAGAAGGGCTAAAGGGGCTAATCTAAGACAAGAAAAACCCCTACAAGCACAACAAACCCTTACAGAAAGATGACATGAAACCCCATGACAATAATCTCTCTTGACGTCAATGGTCTAAATTCACCAATTAAGAGACACAGAGTGGAAAAATGGATTCAGAGACAGAACCCAACTTGTTGCTTCCTACAAGAAACACATCAGAACAATCAGAACAAACACAGAATCAAAGTGAAAGGATGGAAAACAACCCAGCAAGCAAACAACTCCCTCAAAAAAGCTGGAGTGCCCTTACTAGTATCAGACAACATTGATTTCAGTATGAAAAAGATTATAAGGGTCAATAAAGGCCATTTTTTTATTAATCAAGGACTATGTATAGCAGGAACAAATCACACTCCTAAATGTATACATACCCAATGAGGGACCAGCCAAATACCTACAACAGACCTTAAAAGGACATTACAAGCAAGGAGACTTCCGACTTTAAAGGGACATTACAAGCAAGGAGACTTCAACACCACCTTATCACCCCTGGATAGATCAAGAAGATTAAAACTCAGCAAGGAAATACTGGCTCTGAAGGAAGAAATAGGAGACAGAGGTCTAATAGATCTATACAGGACTTTATAAGCTCCCAAAACGAATACACATTTTTTCCCAGTACACATGGAACATTTTCCAGAATAGACCATGTGATGGGCCACAAATCATACCTAAAAAGAATCAGGAGGACAGGCATTGTATCAACTATCTTCTCAGATCATGATGCCCTGAATATAGATGTTAATCATGAACAGACGCAGATAAAAAACATATGATCATATCAATAGGTGCAGAGAAAGCATTTGACAGATTCAGCACCCGTTTGTGATGAAAACCCTCACTACAATGGGTATAGAAAGGACTTTCCTCAATATAGTTAAAGCCTTCTACCACAAGACTATATCAAGCATCATCCTCAATGTGGAAAAACTAAGAGCCTTTTCTAAGATCAGGGACAAGACAAGGATACCCACTCTCTCCACTGCTTTTCAATATAGTACGGGAAGTACATGCAATCATGGTTAGGCAAGAAAAATATATTAAGGGCATTCAGGTAGGAAAGGAAGAAATCAAGCTCTCAGTATTCGCAGATGATATGATACTATAATTAGAGAACCCTAAAACCTCTACCAAGAAATCTTAGAAACAATAGACTTGTAAAGTTGCAGGCTATAAAATTAATACCCAGAAATCCATGGCTTGCCTATGCACAAATCATGAGAGAGAAGAAAGTGACTTGAAAACAAAAACAATCCTGTTCACAATTGTGCCCCAGAAAATGAAGTACCTAGGAATCAGCCTAACTAAGGATGTAAAAGACCTGTACAAAGAAAACTGCAAAATGCTACTTCAGGAAATAAAAGAGGACACAGGGAAATGGAATGATATCCCCTGCTCAAGGATCAGGAGAATTAACATTGTCAAATTGGCAATATTCCCCAAAGCATTATACAAATTCAATGTGGTCCCTATAATGATAACCTTGACATTCGTCAAAGAAATGGAGCAAATACTACTGAAATTCATATGGAACAAAAAGCACCCACGAATAGCTAAAACAATTCTGGGGAGAAAAATGGGACGAATCAACCTTCCCAACCAGTAACTCTACTACAAAGCAGTAATAATTAAAACAGCATGGTACTGAAACAAAGGCAGAGCTGCAGATGAATGGAATAGGGTTGAATATACTGACATCTCCCCCCAAATATATGATCATCTAATCTTTGATAAGGGTGCAAGAAATGTGAAGGTGAGCAAGGAAAGCCTTTTTAACAAATTGTGCTGGCAAAATTGGACAGCTACAATAAAAAAAATGAGCTGAGATCTCTATCTAATACCAAGTACAAAAGCAAGGTCAAAATGGATTAAAGACCTCAACATCAGACCAGACACCATAAGATACATTGAAGACAAGGTTGGATAAACCCTCCACGACATTGAAGCTAATGGTATCTTCAAAGATGACACGCCTCTGGCCAAGCAAGTGAAAACAGAAATAGACAAATGGGACTATCTTAAACTACTAAGCTTCTGCACCTCAAAAGAAATAGTGACCAAAATGCAAAGACAGTCTACAGAATGGGAAAGGGTATTCGCCCAACACTCATCCAACAAAGGGTTGATATCGATGGTATACAATGCACTGGTCGAGCTGCACAAGAAGAAAATATCCAACCCCATCAAAAAAATGGGGTGATTAAATGAACAGAAAATTTCTCAAAGAATAAATCCGAATGGCAAAAAGGCACATGAGAAATGGTCTAAATCACTAATCATCAGGGAGATTCATATCATAACAACAATGAGATATCATCTCACACTACAGAGGCTGGCCTACATCCAAAAGAACAAACGCAACCGGTTTTGATGCAGAATTGACAAGAAATGGACCCTCCTTCACTGCTTCACTGACTAATACTATATGGAAAACATATGGACAATTCTCAAAACACTAGAAATAGAGTTCCCATTTGACCCAGCAATACCACTACTGGAATATATACCAGAGAGGCAAAAAAGTACAGTCTAAATTATATTTACATTTCTATGTTCATTGCTGCACTGTTCACAATGGCTAAAATTTGAAAAAAAAAAAAACCTGGGTGCCTGAGAACAGATGACTGGTTAAAGAAACTTTGGTACACAATGAAATACTCTGCAACTGTTAGATAAGTGAAGTAATGATATTTACATACAAGTGGTTCTACATGGAAAATATCACGTTGAGTTAAATGATCCAAAAATAGAGGGACAGGCATAGAAAGACAGCACTCTCTGGGGAATATAAAGTAACAGAATAGGAGTCAAACGCGCAAGAATAGTTGAGATAAGTACCAGGAGGTCTGCTCCATGGTGGGAAGCAAGCAACACATGCTGCGGGAAAAGGCAGCTCAGATAGAGAAGGGGACACCAAGTAAAGGATGTTTGGAGTACTTGCTCAGGATGCGAGATGCGTGCTGAAAGTACATATAGACCAAACATGATGGCCACTCAATACCTCTATTGCAAACTTCAACACCCTGAATGAAAGTGTGAGCAAAAGGGAATACCCTGCCACAGAGGTGGGTGGAGTGGGTAGAATGGGGTGGGTGGTGGGAGGGCTACTGGGATCATTGGTGGTGGAGAATGGGCACTGGTGATGGGATGGGTACTCGATCATTGTATAACTGAAACCCAAACGTCTAAGTTTGTTTTCTACAACTGTACCTTATGGTGTTTCACTAATAAAAAAAAAACATTTAAAAAAAGCGATTTTGTTTATTTGTTCTTTTTGTCTTATGAGTCACAGTTAGTTACTTCATAACTTACTCCTGGAGGGACTATGGGGGCTCATATTTGGTTCTAGGAATCAAACCCACACGATCTGCATAAAGGCAACCACCTTACCTGCTGTACTATCTTTCCAACATGCAACAAAGTTTTTTATTCTTTCTTCAAATCTAAGGATCAATACCTGTGAAGAGTATTCTTGATTGGAGATATCTTTCATTTAACATTTTGTGTATCACTTGACAATTCATGTATCTTTATTTTCACTGATTTGCTAATACTTATGGGGATTAATAATTCGTAGCTCTTTGCTTTTCTCTAGTTGCCAGTGTAATTGCAGTGTATCTTTCTTTGCATATATTTCGGTTTATTTGTTTGGGACTTTTTTAATTTCATGGATTTTAATATCTAACTTCTTTCTCAATCTGAAAAATGTCTCAAATTTATTGTCTTAAAATATGAAGTTTTCTTTCTTTTGAAACCCTTATAATGAGAACGATTTTCGTCTTGATGTGTTATGTTCATGATCTGTTATTTTCTTCTTTTTGTTGATATTTTATGGTTTTTGTTACTATATTTCTGATCTAAGTGAGCATTTGTTTTACTCCTTCTAGCATTACTTGGCCCTTAAATTGTAATTTTAGTACAAATCTTGTATTCCTTCTATCACTTATTTTTATTTTGAAATTTCTAAAATAATACTCAAAGGTTGATGTTTCTTTCATTGATATCATAATATTAATAGGCATCATTAATACCTTTGTTTTGAAGTTTTCTTCAGGCTTCTGGCATAAACTCTATCATATTCAGAAGGTTTTTCCAGACTCTTACCAGCTTTGGGGATGGTAGGTTAGATCCTACATCCCTTTTTATGTTTCATGGTCCATGAGGGCTGAGCAATAAATAACTGGGGATGTAAAGTTATTTTAATTTTAATTCACAGGGCACTGTGAATTAAAACTCTTTTTTGAGAAAGAATCATAGGTAGCTCTGAGAAATAACTCCTTTTTTTGTCACTGCTTTAGCATTCCTCATTGTTATCTTAATTGGCTGGCTTCTGTTTTGATGCTGAGTTAATACAGGCCTGGAAACAGGGTTTGAGATATGTATGAACCTTTAGAATAAGTCTTAATAGGCTTAAAAGAGATTTGGGATTCAAGAACTCCACAACCACTAAGTTGCGTCAATGACACAGACCTGGCTGAGGAATCTAGGTTGGAGCAGGTTTAAGCAGAGGCTTTACTTTTGTCCTCTATGGGAACTAGATATGCATATTGGACAGAAAGGTTCAGTGTAAAGCTAGCAGAAGGCTATCAATGGAATTGGTCTTTCCCACAGCTAACTTGTTGGCTGTGGTTTGCTGTTGTACTCTTGATTCTTCAATTCCACTTGTATGGATTCTTTCGTACTTTAAACCAGGTCTTCTTTGAGTTGACTGACTTTCTCTTCCATTGATATCTTAATTTCTGTTATCTTCATTATAGTGTTGATTTGAGTTCCTTTTTGACTAGGATTGAGGATTTTGTCTAACATGAAGATTTACCTGAACTTCTGTCCTGTCTGATGAAGCATCTTAATTTTTTCATTTTCATATTGTTCTTAAATTTTTGTTGTTGATAATAAGGGATCTTTAGAGGCATGAAGATCTGAATACTGACAAATTTTTGTGTTAAAGTAATGTGCTGCTGCTTATGCTGTCCGTTATTCTATCACACTACTTTATTTCATCAAGATAAGCCAGGTACAATTAATACAGTTCTTCCATTTTAATTGGGTTTAATTTTATGGGGTATTCTGGTACTTGAGTATAATTATAGGGTTTTCATCAGCCCTTAGAATGTCTGAGGGAGACAGTTGCATAGCAGTTTGTGCAGCTACAAGATTTAAAAATGGTAGTGCTCTCATTATCAGTATTGCAAGCCATAATACCCATAAGTAGAGAGAGAGTAAGAAGGAAATTGTCTTCTGTAGAAGCAGGGGGAGGGGTGGGATAGGGTGAAGGGATACTGGGGATATTAGTGGTGGAAAATGTACACTAATGGAGGGATGGGTATTCAATTATTGCATTACTGAAACTCAACCATTAAAGTTTTGCAACTGTATCTCACGGTGATTCAATAAGATAAAATAAAATGGAAGTGCTTCTGGTGGGGCAGAGGGAGGAAGCAGCTCTTACTGAGTTGAATGGGGCTATGGATCTCAGCTTCTCATGTAGCAACTGAGACAGGAAGGGGTTAGTGCAGGGTTAAGGGCAGGGACATAGGGGTGTTCTAATAGTGGTGTGTCTGATGGGTATGGGGAAGAAGCTTCTTTCACCCATGCCAGAGCAGGACTATCGATCCCACTTACTGAGATTTTTTTTTATCATGAATGGGTATTGGATCTTATCAAACACAACTGTTAACACATGCTCATTAATATATATTTTCAATTTAATTATGTGATCTACATCAATTGCCTGTCTGAATTGGGGAGAAAGAGAACCCACAATTTCTAAAATTGTATTCTGTTATTCTCCTTCTGTATATAAAACACTTCCCATATCCATGCAGACAAGATGATTACTTTGAGGTGATGAGACCACCATCTTCCATCCTGATGACTTGTTTGAAATAAAGCTATTTCTCAACCTGTCTCTGTGTGCCTTGATAGATTGGACCTTGAGAAACAGTGGAATTGGACCTTCATGACTCATGACTAGACCATTATATGCTTGCAGTCCGATAAATGAGAATCTCAGTAACACTAGATATTTAGAAATTTCTCAAAATAAGAATAATGGAACGTAGAGAATGATTGCAGAGAGGAATTATCCTAAAATTGTCACTAAATGGACTCTAATAGTAAAGTTTAAGGTAGTATTTAATTGTACTAAAATGTTTTCACTTTAATAAACATAAGCAGGAATATATGTACTGATATATTTTAGAGATTATAATATATGTACATTTGTTTTGGGGAGACACATAGCAGTTTTTAGGGATTATGCTTCCTTGATGCTCATAGTCACTCAGACAGTGCTTTGGAGACCATATAATTTGGGGAGTTAGATCCAAGTCTCTTGCATCCAGAGTATGTGGTGTGATGCTCTCTCTCTCTCTCTCTCTCTCTCTCTCTGGATCCTCTAATATACAACTAAGGAAATATATTTCTATCAAATTTGATTTTTAAAAGTCTTATAAAATATTGATTAGAAGTATTTGACTATTGAGACACTTTGTAATAAGAGTTTAAGTGTCAACATTGAGGTATACATTTTTAAAAGCCTAAAATATGGTTATTTATACCAGACCCTGTCAAAACTAAATTGCTTGCCTAAGAAAAATTTCAACCTATCTTCAAAGTGGAATTTAAGACAATTATTCTGAATTTTTTCCTAGTCAGCACTTATGAAACAATATGAAATTGTAATATCTCATTACCTTCCTCTAAAGGAAGAGTTTTTATATATATATGTATATATATATATATAATTTTCTCCTGTTAGCAACACTGTTCTTCCCTTTTTCTGATTAATAAAAAATTAAACTTTCATTTGTGCAATTTTTCCAAGCAGCTTTCTACTTGCTGGAGGGGTTGATTCTAGATCTCTGAATCACTGAACAAAGATTCTTCAAATTTATGTAGGTGAATATTATTTTTAACAGATTATAATAGATTTTAAAATTAATCATAAGTCAGTTCTTAGAAAAATATCTAGAGACTTTGTGTATGAAAATACATTCATTTGTCTATAGCAATATTTGTAAAAGTGGGGCATCAAAATATGAGACCTAACTCTGGCATTTAAATTGAACTGATTAACGTTATTTATCTTACTTTAATCACCATGTTAATGACTGCTAAGATGTAAGCAATAGAATTTGATGCATAATTAATTTAAAAACTGATTATTTATTATGAGTAATAGTAAGTAAGTAAAGTAAAGTAAAGGCCCTCCCGTTGATCATCGATTTGCTCGAGCGGGCCCAGTAACGTCTCCATTGGAGACTTTGTTGTTACTGTGCCTGGCATATCGAATACTCTCAGTAGCTTGCCGGGCTCTCTGAGAGGGGCGGAGGAATCGAACTCGGGTCGGCCATGTTGGCCACGTGTAAGGCGAATGCCCTACCCGCTGTGCTATCGCTCCAGCCCATAACGTCTCTTAATTCAATACACAATTGTTCATATGTATTTCAAAAATGAATTGGTAATCACGGAAAACTACAATGTCTATCTTGGAGTTAACAGACTCTTGTAAACTGTATATATTGATTTGTATTGTATTCTTGTATCTTTACAATGGAAATACATTCTAAGTCTAGTGTAATTGATATTTTGATAACATTATCTTTTTTTCTTAGAGGTTCAAGGACTCATTTAGTTTTCTTGTTACAGAGAAAATTAGAAGTGAAGGACCAGATAATACAAGACCTCCCATTGGTGCTTTTACTACCCTGCTGAATATCATCACTTGATCACTTGACATCCCACTACGCATTCATTTGCTTGAGCAGGAGGCAGTAACATCTCCATTCATACCTGTTGCATGCTAGTGTAGCCCAATGATATCTGCTCATTCTAGGGACACGAAGAGCATCAAACCAAACGTTCAGGGTTTTGATGAAGAAATCTGACCATCTCATAGGTGGGAGGCCACATGATTTTTTGACATCCATGGAATCCAGTTGGTAATGGCTCTAGTCCAGTGGTCATCTCCAAATCTCATTATGTGTCCAACCCATCTGATTTTCGACACCTTGGCAAATGCGACAGCGTCCCAGATTCTTGAACATCAACAGAGGTCAGAACTCTGGATTCTTTCTCTCACTTGAGTGAAGCGTGATACTCCAAGCAAAGCTCTTTCTATTTCTCTTTGGGAGACCAGAGTAGCGTTCTCATACTGTTTTCGAAGAGCCCAGGTCTCTTAGGCATATGTTAATGCAGAAAGAATAGTGGAATCAAAGTGGTGTGCCCAGAGCCAGAGGTTCTTCGTCCTCTTACCTATTTCTTCGATACCGTACCCAAAACTGTACAGGTATACATAACTGTTACATTCGGAGATGTTCGTCTTGTTGAGAGTGAATGGAATATCAGGAATGAAACCATTTCTCATTAACATTGTCTTCATGAGATTCAGCTGTAGTTCAATATTTCCACATTCACGGTTGAAGTTGGCCAGCATTTGTGCTACTTGGCCAATGTTTGGTGTTATTAGAATGATGCCATCAGCGAAGCAAAGGTGGTGTAGTTGCCAACCGTCTACCTTCACTCCCATTCCTTCCAATTCCCATTCTAGTCGATGCATGATGTTCTCGAGGGTGGCACTGAAGAGTTTCAGTGTAATGGTATAACCCTGCTGAACACCTCTTTTGACATTGATGATCACTTCTCTGTAGAATGGTGAGATTCTGGTAGTGAATCCGTAATACAGCTCACCGAGAATCCTGATGGATTGAGTTTGAACGCCCTTTTTGGCTAGGGCTTTGATAACCATTTCAGTCTCAACAGAATCAAAGGCCTTCTTTAAAACAAGGAACGTTAGACAGAGCAGTATCTTGAACTCCCGAGAAACCTCAATGAATTTAGTTATCATGTGGATTTCATCAATAGTGCTGAATACTTTTTGGAACCCAGCTTGCTCACATGGTTGTCCTTCATCTAATGTTCTGCCATTCCTATTCAGGATGACTTGAGTGAACAGCTTGTAGACGACAAACAACAGGCAGATCAGTGATAGTTACCAATGTCGTGGATGTCTCCCTTCTTGTACAGTAGTACATTCCTACCGGTTTTCCACTGGGACGGAATCTTGCATTCAAAGAGGTGTATGAAGAGCTGAGCCAGTGTATTGATGAGTACTGATGGTAGGTTCTTCAAGTGTTTGGGTCTGACCTTGTCTGGGTCGGGTACTGTTCGCTTCTTTATTGACGATTTGGTGTGTTGGTTTTGGGAAGGGTGAACATTAGGAAAGACATGTTCATCCTGTGAAATTTGGTATGTGGGCAAGTGGACATGGCAATCAAAGAGATCTTAGTAGAAGTCATGGATATTCTACTCCATTGCCCTTCTGAAAGATGTGATAGATCCATCAGGACGTTGAAGGGCAGTCATCTTGATCTTGTAGTTGGCAAAGGACAGGCAGCATTACGAATGCTTTTCCTGGCTTCTGCCACATCTGCCAGCACTGCTGCTCTTCTCTCTTTGAGGTCTTCCTTTATCACTTCTTTGCACTGCTTTGTGAGCATGGACGCTCGCTTCTGGTTGCCTGAATCTTGCTCCAAGCCACTTTAGCAAATGAACTCAAGAGTTTTGGATACAGGTGTATTTTTGTGGCTCTCTCTCTCTCAGCATTCCTCGCACAATCATGGAAGTGCTGAACCAGTCCATCATATTCCTCGTTAATGTTGTCAATGGCGGCATCTTCCCATGTTGCCACAATAGTGCCAAAGAACTCCCAGTTGGTGGTTGTTCTGGGAGTTCTCTTCTTAAACTTTACAGGTCTTTCTCCCTACTCTGTGAAGTAGAATTTTGCATGAAGGAGATGGTGGTCTGATCCCGTTTGGAATTGTGGGACAACAGCAACATTGTTCAGGCAAAACCGCCGATTGAATATGATGTGGTCAACTTTGTTGTGGAACCCTCCACTGCCCTTTCTGCTTTCACAAACCTCTGGCGACTCAGGTATTGCACACAGAAGACCCACCCTACCGGTACCAGATAAATACCTCATTGGCAGACTTTCATTTCCTCCAATACCTCCATTACCCAGCCGCTGCCACATTCCAAGATGCTTTCTGGACACATCATAAGACACTTAATACCCATCATCCAAGATTACCACACCATATTTGATATGGTTCAAATATGGTTTGAACCATGAGAACACCTGCAAGGGCGATTAGAGGCCACCCTAAAAGCCTCTATCCCTCTCAGAGAGCCTGGCAAGCTAGTAAAAATATCCCACCCGCATGACAGAGCCTGGCAAACTATCCGTGGCATATACAATATGCCCAAACCAGTAAATACAATGGGTCTCATTCCCCTGACCCTGAAAGAGCCACCAATAGGGCAGCTTTAAGAAGGTTGAGGAAGGAGAGGCTGATAAAAATCTCAAGGCTGAATTAGGCTGCCAAAACGAAGAAGGACAAAAATGGCTGTCTGTACTTTCAATGCATGTACACTGGCATCGGATGCTACCATCTAGGACCTGATGGTGCAAGTGTGAAAGATCAAGTACAACATCATTGGTCTGACTGAGACCAGAAGGCATCAATCACATCACACCATTTTCGACACTGTAGAACTATTCCTTGGACCATGCAAAAAAAGAGGCATCAGTGGTGTCAGTGTCCTTGTCAACATGACTTGGCTATGAGCATTGATTCATTCAAATGCCTAACAACCCGAATCAGACGATTACATTTGAATAGATGTAGCTCACTGCTGGCACTTTCTATCTTCGTTGACTACACACCAACATCCAATTATGATGAAGAAGAAATTGAGAAGTTCTACATGTAGCTGTAGAAGTTCTATAAAGAAGACCATGCCTTCTACAAGATCATTGTCGGTGATTTTACTGCCAAGATAGAACTAAGTAGATCAGCCGAACAACTCCACATTGGGACCCATGGCCTAGAATGGAAAGAACAGGGTGAGAGACTATCTGAACTTATTATTATACAAACCCTTATTTACACAACAACCCATTGAGAGCAAGGGGGGATGGAGAGAATTCCCTGAGTCTGCTATGCTCTGGTGGCTGCTCTCTTTGTCACTGCAGCCTCTCGTATCACTATTGCCATGACTGCTGTTGGAGACACAGTTGCAGCTACTCCTGTCCCTTCTGTTTCTTCCACTTTAGCCATTGAAGTTTCTTTTCTGGAAGCATCTGGCTCTTCTAATACTGGAGACAAGAGAGGGAGTTCACAGTGTGATGTAGGAGCTAATGGGGGTACTGTCCTGGACTTGAGGGGTGCTGTGGTGTTGCTGCATAAACTGGAATATAAAGAACTGTGGCACTGGAGACTTGGCCTTTAGTATACTATTCTTACCTGTCCTCCGCAGGATCACACAACTAAGTGACATCAGCTGAAACATTCTCTTGACAATGAAGTATTTTCTTGGTTTCTACAATCCATCCAAAAATAAAAGCTCATTCTTATTGTGTAGGGATGCTCACGAGCAACCTGTTGTTTCAGAAATATTGTTTAAAAAAACATTTTAGTACTCATGAACTACAAAGTTATTGATGACCCTCTATCAGATATACTATGTTTCAACCCCATTCCCTTCACCAGTACCAGCTGCCTCCACCTCCTGTTTTCCTTCTGTCCACCAGTTGACCTCTATGAGAGGAAGTTTTTCATATGAGCTTTTACACTATGGTTTCCAGTACTGTAACTGATAAGGTCTTTGTGCATAAAACTTCACTACCTTTCATCACTTCTGCTTCCTCCTGGTTGAAAACATTTTTCTACCTTAGTTGTAACTGCTTCCTGTCCTGTCCCCCAATCCAATCAGTAGCATGTTTCCTTTCGGAGACCACTTCTCATGTTCTTTGTGTGCACTGTTTTTGGGAGTTCGTGACTCCACCATCCTGTCCCTCTACACGCCACATATAGACAGATCATTTTGTGTTAGTCGTTCTCATCTTTCTTGGACACTTGAGTTGTTTCCAGATTTTGTCTATTGTGGGTAGTGCTCCAAGGAACATAGGGATGCAAATTTATTTTTTGCTGGTGAGAGGGAATAGGTGGGGGGCACTTGTTATATTCCCAGAATTGGAATGAAAAGTTAAATGAAAATTCAATTTCTCAATGCTAGGAGTTGCAGAATTGAATCCAGAGTATCACAGTTGCAAGGCAACTGCTCTACATCCCCAGTCCTCAGCACAATTCTATTACAAGGTCCATGTACCTTTATATCACTTTAAAAAAAACTTCTGTGTAAATGGCTCTAGGAAAAATATAACTTTTGTAACATTCTACCCATAATTCTTTAACATGCTTTTTCATTCTCGGCATACACATTTGATTCCCCGAGATGGCATTAAATCCAAACATATATCTATCACAAGGGAAAGAAATTAAATGGAGTACCTGAGCTTATAAATCAGGGAAGCCAGGACTCACAGTGGAAGGATAATGTTAATCCCATTACAAATGTTGTGCTGGATGTCACAGAAGGAAGACAGATGGCTCTTTCAACTTGGTTTTTCATTTGTCATCCTCGACTGTGAGAGCTCCACTGTGGTGGGTTTAATATCTCCCCTATAATTTTCTCTCTGAAGAGCAGTGGGAATTCATAGAACTGATGCCAGATGTGTGGTCATTTGGGGAATCTAAATTTTGCAACTGTAAAATTTTCATGAAAAAATGAACTTTTTAAAAAAGGCATAGATATTCTCCTCCATGGAGGACATGTGTTAAGGAGACAAACGTAACTATATAGTTTCCTATTCTATGCTACCTATCCTAGGCAAAGGGACAAAAACCTGAGGTGTCTCAGATGCAGGTAATTTGGTCCTTGATAGCAGGAAAACCTGAGAGTTTCTGTTTTTGAATACTCAATTTATTCATCTAGCAAGCTCTCTTTCCAAATCCTATTTTCTGAATGCAGAGATGTTTAAATATTTACATTATTGTATGATTGTCTGTGAACCAATTGAATCATTGTTAGTCACCAGTAAATGCTATCTAGAGATAAAAATTTTATGAAAATTCAAATAATAGGTTTATTTAACTTAGTAAAATGTTAAAACTAAAAATTAAAGTTAGATTTATAAATATACTTAAAATTTTAAAATAATTGATTCTTAAGAGTTGTGATATGTTTCTAAGAGCCTATTACTAGCTTGTTTTCATTTATTTGGGGGCACACCCAGTGGTGCTCAGGGTTTTTTCCTGGATATTTGGTCAGAGATCATGTCTGGCATACTCTGAGAACCATGTGGGTTCTGTGGATTTTGTCTAATCCAGTCACATGCAAGGTAAGTGCCTTACCCTTTGTACTACTATTTTTTTCCTGGATATTTGGTCAAGGATCATGTCTGGCATGCTCTGAGTATCATACGGGTTCTGGGGATTTCATCTAACCAGCCACATGAAAGGTAAGTGCCTTACTCTTTGTACTACCTCTCCAGTACTTCTACTTTCTTTATACTAGAAATAAAGTTTATGATATTCCTTTAAAATCCAATTATAAGTTATAAAATTTCCACATAAATAAAAATTGTGAGAAATAAAGAAAAAAATGCTGTTATTTAAGGAAACATGATGTTCTTCCAAGTCAACTAATACATTTGATTCTTCTAACTCTCCTCAGAGATATTTTATCTCCTCAGAGGACTTTCTCCAGAGAAGTGAGGATATGTTGTTTGCACAGCACATCCAGCTATAAGTATCAGTATGTGCAAATTAGAATTAGATTTGGAACCTCACTGGAATTGGAAATTGCACAGAAAAACTGATAGAGACAGATGATGCTGCAATTTGCTAAGACTGTACTTGAAACAGGATTTGAAACCACACCTTTTCTCTCCTGCTGAAAGATATTACAAGATTTACTTAACACTACATCATTAAACTGGACTAACAAGACAGTTAAAAGTGAATTTATCTGTGTGGGCAATCACTTTGGAATACTTCATTGATAGCACCATATGTTACTACAGTTGGCACTCAATGGGAATTGCAAATGTTTGCAGATGCTTGAAGGAGAGGTTCTCTGAGTCTCAGAAGATGGCATGTGAAGAAGATTGCCCAGAAAAATTACATAAAATATTCTTAATGATTTTTTTTTCATAATGAGTGTCTCAAATACTTTATATATAGGGTTATTTTATGCAAATCACTTTAGATAAAATGATAGAAAGTAAATTGTGTTTTCCCTATATTATGTATATCTTGATCCTGTCTTCCCACTATATTTTGGTAATAATTTTGAAATTTTCAAACATTTTGTAGGAAAAATTATTGAAAATAATGTTCACCTTTGAATAATTTGTTCAATAGAAATTGTTCTTTCAAAATCTCAGAATTTTAGGATTATATTTTGAGTCACTTATAGGATCAATGTGTCAGTAGGGAAGAGGTTTTGCACAAGAAAGCAGATAAATGTTAATTGTTGAATTAGTTATGATCTGGAAGCAAATTTATCTTTACTTGTATGTCATAAACTTTATTTTTATGTCATAAAGTTTATTCTTTATGTATTTATCACAAATGTATTTCTGGAAAACATTGTTAAAAAATAACATGTTTTGGTTGTATTGTGACGAACTCTAACTTCTAAGTTTGTGATTTAAATTTCATAATCACCCTACTTACAAATTGTAATCTTTATTTTATTATAGCTCACATTTTCATGAAAGCTTGTTTTCAAGTGATTGCATCATCTTTTATGGAGAATACTCAAACTCTATCCAATATTTCTCAGGAGTTCAAGATGCCGCTCTGTCTAACATTCATTGATTTAAAGAAGGCCTTTGATTCTGTTGAGACTGAAACAGTCATTGAAGCCCTAGCGAAACAGGGTGTTCAAATTCAATACATCAGGATCCTCGGTGAGATGTATTGCAGATTCACTATCATGATCTCACTGTTCTACAGGAAAGTGATCATTAACATCAAGAGAGGGGTTTGGCAGAGTAATACCATTTCACAGAAAATCTTCAGTGCCACCCTTGAGAACATCATACGACGACTGGAATTGGAAGGAATGGGAGTGAAGATAGATGGTTGGCAACTACTCTACTTCTGCTTCACTGATGGCAATGTTCTAATAATACCAAACATCAGCCAAGTGGCACAAATGCTGGGAAACTTTGACCATGAGTGTGGAAATGTCAGACTACAGCTGAATCTCACGAAGACAATGTTTATGAAAAACGGTCTCGTTCCTGACATTCCATTCACTCTCAATGGGGCGAACAACTCCCAGTGCAATAGTTATGTGTACCTAAGTTGAGAAGTCAACATGATGAATGACTTGGCACCTGAGTTGCACAGGAGGAAGAGAGCAGCTTGGATCGCCTTCAAGAGCATCAAAAGAAATAGCTAAAAGGACGAAGAACCTCCAGCTCGGAGCACATCTCTTCAATTCCACTGTTCTTCCTGCATTAACATATGCCTCAGAGACCTGGGCCCTACAAAAACAGAATGAGAATGCTATTCGGATCTCCCAACGAGTAATCGAAAGATCTATGCTCGGAGTATCATGCTTCACTCAAATGAAAGAATCTGGAGTTCTGACCTCTGTCTGTAGTCAAGAATCAGGGATGCTGTCTCATTCCAAGGCATCAAAAATCAGTTGGGCTGGACATGTAATGAGATTTGGAGACGACAACTGGACTAGAGACATTACTGACTGGATTCCACAGGACGTCAAAAGATCGCGTGGCACCCACCTATGAGATGATCAGATTTCTTCATCAAGACCCTGAATGATTGACTTGAGGCTGTTCATGTTCCTAGAACGAGCAGACACCATTTGGGCTACACTAGCACTTGACAGGGACAAATGGAGACATTACTGGCGCCCGCTCAAGCAAATCGATGAGTAATGGGATGTCAAGTGATCAAGTGATCCAATGACAATATTTATTTACATATTTAATTATTATTTAAACATTAAAACATTTTCTCAAGCTCTAGCATAATGACAGTAATTATAGCAGCTCATAGTTATCTACAACCATTTATTTCTGTGACTTCATATGCAACATTTATCTTTATGAGTCTCAATTTTCCATTTATAAAATTAGAGTAGAACTTTTAAGTTATCATAATAACATATGTGAGGAGGTTGGAGTGATAGTACAGTGGGTAGGGCATATATTTCACACATGCCTAACCAGGTTCAATATCCCAGTATCCCATATTGTCCCCTGAACATCCAGATGTAATTGCTGAATGTAGAGTCAAGAGTAACAACCCCTACCATTGCCAGGAGTGACTCCCTCCCCCCAAAATGGTGATATAATAACTGCTGCACTCCGTGATCACTTTCTATTCTATGTAATAGAATATATTACACATACTCTATATATTATGCAACTAACTATATAGTTCTATATGTTGGCCTATGGTTCCCATAAATTCTTGTATCTTAAGAGTCATATTGCCCAGTCCTGCAAAATATAAAATAATCTTTAAGTTTAATAGAGAAAAGTAAAATAAAAATAGGTATATGTTCTCTATTGTTTGTTCTCTTACCCAGTTGTTAAATGGACAGGAATCTGAAGTCTTAAAAGACATGAAATGTAGACTTAAGAAGTTCATATAGTTGTAAGACCAGTGGCAAAACCACACAGCACCTAGAAACTGGATTTTGATTTTGAAATAGTAAGAAATTGACTTGCATCCCTTTCAGACACTGAAATTTTCAGTGAAGTTTGTAACAATAGTCAATAGATTGGGAGACTGGAAAGAAAAGATAGCAACTGAGCTAATGTGGATACCAAGTGCTATCTCCAGCAGTCCATATTGTTCCATGAACCTACCAAGATTGTACCCTGGGCATAAATCCAGGAGTGATACTGAACTTAGAGCCAGGAAGTATCCCTGAACACCTCTGGTTAAGGCTGAGAAATAAGATAAATAAATGAACAAATAATTAACAACTTATCAATTTCTTTTTACTTTGGAATTTAATTTAAGATTTGAACTAGCAGCCGTGGCATTACCACTCAAATTTGATTCCTTTCCAGTCAGAAAGTTCTCAGCTAATAGGATAGGGTTGATTTTTTTTCTCTTGGAAATATAAAGTATATTAAATTTGCTAAAGAAATGTGTGCCTCAAATTAAGGATCAGGTGTGCATTAAAGAAGGGGATTTTATTTAGTAATGGTCAGGAATTAAAATTTATTCTCCTAAACAGCATATTGGTATTTAGCATATAGCATTATAACAAAAAGATTGTTTGTTTTATTAGTGAGACACCATGAAGTGCAGTTGTAGACTTACAAATTTTTGTGCTTGGGTTTCAATTGTACAATGACCAAACAACCATCCCTCCACCAGTGCCCATTTCCCACCACCACGGATCCCATTATCCCTCCCACCCCCCATTCCCCCCATCCCACCCTGCCTCTGTGGCAGGGCATGCCCCTCTGTTCTCTCTCTCCTTTTGGGTGTTGTAGTTTGCAAAAGAGGCATTGAGTGGCAATCATGTTTGGTCAATAGTCTACTTTCAGCATGCTTCTCCCCTCCTGGGAGGATCCGCCCAACATCCTTTATTTGGTGCTCCCTTCTCTTTCTGAACTCCCTTTTCCCCTAGCATGTGTGGCTGGCCTCCAAGCCATGGAGCAAAATTCCTGGTACTAACCTTGGCCACTCTTAGGTGTTAGTCTCCTATTTTGTTACCATCTGTACCCCAGATGAATGCAATATTTCTATGTCTATTCCTCTCTTTCTGACTCATTTAGCTTAACATGATACTTTCCATGTACTACCACTTGTATGTAAATTTCATGACTTCATCTTTTGTAACAGCTACATAGTATTCCATTGTGTACCAAAGTTTCTTTAACCAGTCAACTGTTCTTGGGCACTCAGGTTTTTTCCAGATTCTGGCTATTATAAAGAGTGGTGCAATGAACAAACAAGAGCAGATGTCACTTCAACACTATACTTTTTTGCCTCTCTGGGATATACTCACAGGAGTGGTATTTCTGGGTCAAATGGGAGTTCAATTTCTAATTTTTTGAGAGTCATCCATACTGTTTTCCAAAAGGGCTGAACCAGTCGGCATCAGCATTGAGTTGTTCAATTTCCAGGTTTTTGATTTGGTTCTCTGTGTCTGTGTGTGATTCAATTCTATCCTCAGTGCATCGTGGTCTGAAAAGATGGTTGATACTATTTCTATATTCCTGATTCTATTGAGGTATATTTTGTGGTCTAGCACATGGTCTATTTTGGAAAATGTTCTGCGTGCACAGGAGAAGAATATATATTCTTTTTTGGGGGGTGTAAAGCCCTATGTAGGTTTATAAGAACTTTGTCTTCTATTTCTTTTTTCAAAGCCAATGATTCCTTGCTGAGTTTTGTTATCTATCCAGAGGTGATAAGGCGATGTTGAAGTCTCCAACTACTATTATGTTGCTAGCAATGTCCCCCTTAAAATCTGTTAGCAGTTGTTTAAATATTTAGCTGCTCCCTCATTAGGTGCGCATACATTTAAGAGTTTGATTTCTTCCTGTTGTACATATCCCTTGATGAAGATAAAATAGCCTTCGCTGTCCCTTTTAATCTTTTTCAACCTGAAATTAATGTTGTCAGATATTAGTATGTCCACCCCAGCTTTTTTGAAGGAGCTATTTGCTTGTAGGATTGCTTTCCATCCTTTCACTTTGAATCTGTGTTTGCTCTGACTGTTGAGATGAGTTTCTTGTAGGCAGCAGAATGTTGGGTTCTGTCTCTGTATCCATTTTGCCACTCTGTGTCTCTTAAATGGTGAATTTAGACCGTTGACATTGAGAGAGATTACTGTTATGGGGTTTTGTATCATCTTTTTGTAAGGGTTTGTTGTGCTTGTAGGGTTTGTTTTGTCTTATAGTAGCCCCTTTAGCCCTTGTTTTTGGTTTGGTTTTGAGTCTATGAAGTTCCTGAGCTGTTGTTTATCTAGAAAATAGTGTACCGTTCCTTCGATTTCGAGTGAGAGTTTAGCCGGATAGAGTATTCTTGGTGAAGCATTCATTTCAGTGAGTTTTTTCACTATATCCCACCACTGCTTTCGGGCTTGGAGGGTTTCCTCTGATAGATCTGCTATGAATCTAAGGGGTGCTCCTTTGTATGTAATTTCCTTCTTAGACCTTGCTTCTTGCAGTATTGTGTCTCTATCCGCAGCATTGATCATTGTAACTATGATATGTCTTGGAGTGTTTTTGTTAGTGTCTCTTTTAACCCTTTGGGCTCCTTGAATCTGAATGACTGCATTGTGGAGCTCTGGGAATTTTTCAGCAATGATTTATTTAACTGTGGCTTTTTCATTGAGATTGTTTCCCTGAGCTTCTGGTAGTCCAATGATTCTAATGTTGTTCTTCTTGGAATCATCTCCTAGGACTCTGATTCTCTCTAGAGCTATTTTGAGGTCCCTTGCCATTGTTTGTTGTTGCCTCTTGGCTTGGTGCAGCTTATCTTCCAGCTCACTGATTCTTTCCTCAGCTGTGGTCATTCTATTTTTGAGGGCACAGACTGAGTTTTTTATTTCATCTACAGAATCTTTGATTCATGACATTTCTGTGCTTTGCTTTCCAATTTCCGCTCTCATTTCTTTCTGTATTTTCTCAATTGTCCTATCCATTGTTTCTTTCATACCCTCCTTCAACTTACTGGACATCTGTCTGAGTGTTTCATTGAGTTGATTGAAAATCTTCATGACTTCATATCTGAGTTCTTTGTCAGAGAAGTTCCTTAGGTGAGCAGCACCCACTGAGGCTTCTGGACTCTTTTCATTGACCTCCCCTTGTGGTGGGGATTTGCGTTGTTTCTTCATGTTGGATTGTAAGTGTGGGGACTAGATTCCTTGGTATGACTAAACTAACTGTGACCGAGTGAGCGTTGGCCCACTGAAAATTAGGCCACGCCCACCAATACAGAAGCCACGCCCACTTCTAAAGCAGCCACACACCCATCAGATCCTGGTGTGTGTGGGGGAATAAAGACTGGGTCGTGTGGAGAAGACCAGCTCAGCTTCGGGGATGGATAGGCAGAGGCTCAGAGCTGCTTTGTCTCCCAAGGTCTGAGAGGACGCCTGGGGGCTTTCACGGAAAAATCCAAGTCCGGGGTTTGAGAAGGGGTGGATAAACTGACCTGGGTGGGGGCAGAGAAGACCAGCCTATAACAAAAAGTTTAAAAACCATTGGAAAAAGAGATTTTTTTCTTCATGATACTCATGTTTTGAGAATATAAAAATTTAAATTAAATACTAAAAAAGATTTTTTTAATAATTTGGGGCTTATAGAATCTTAATTTATATATCAATTTCTACTATAAATTGATTAACAATATAAAACTTCTTGCTGTCCAAGTAAGATTTACAAGTAAATTTACAAGTAAGATTTACAAGTAAATTTACAAGTAAGATTTATTTGGTTAAAACATTTATTTTAAGAATTGAGAAGTGAGAGATACAGAGCTTTATAGATAAAGGAATGCATCTTATATGAATGAATTAAAACATGTGCAACTAAGATCAAGAATATCAAGCAGGTGGAGGGGTCATCAGACAGGCTAAGCACATAACTTCTATGCTGGAGGCTGACATTCAGCTCTTAGTGTTGCGTGGTTCCCAAAGGACCCCCAGGAGTAACCTGAGCACAGAGACAAGGGCTTTTCCTAAGTAATCATGGGTTCTGTTCACAAATCAAGCTGCTCTCTAGAAAAAGGGGAGAGAGACAAGGAGGAGGAAGATACATAAAAGCAGAAGAGGAGGAGGAGGAAGAGAAGAATAAGGGGAGAGAAGGAAGGATAAGAAAGAGGAGGAGAGGGAAAGAGGAAGAATGAGAAAGAGTGAGGAGGAGGAAGGCGTGGAGGGGATCAAGGAACTAGAAATCAAGGAGGATGAGGACGATGAAGAGGAGAAAGTCAAAGAAATCTGAAAATCTACTTCTGTGATTTTTGAAATGGCTAAAATGACCAGGCTACATAGTTCATAAACAGAAAGAAGTACAGAGCTGTGACATATGCAATTTTTGATTAGAGCAGTTACATAAGATAACAACATGCTGGGGATGTTAAAATGCTTATATAAGAAACTAAGTGCACACAGTATATATTTGTAATTTGAGAGCTCCATTTTTGTGTTTCATTATGCAAATTAAAGTGCTTCAATTATTTATGAAACTTTAACAGGGATACTTTGTGTATTTTCAGTAACTCCCTTATAACTTTCTTTGGAAGATGAAGTGCAATCTTTAAATCATATTGGGTTTATAGGACAATTCACGCAACAATTTGGTACAGAATGTTGTTGCTAACTCTGTTCAAAATGTCCAGGCGCTTTTGCTCTATATGTAGGAGAACTAATGTACTCACACATATACTTCTTAGTAAGAACCCATATTGAATTCAACATGAAAAATAAATATTAAGTTATTTTATTAAGTTTGTTATAATATGCAAATTAATATTAAATGTTTTATTATTATATTTTAAGTAATATAGTTACAACAGTGTTAACATTTATGGTTAGGATGTACACAATTACTGCAATTAATTTCTGTAAGTGTACCCAAGACCTGCAACTCAGTGTACTTATGCTGCTTTTTTCATAGCTATGTGAATATTTATATATCTTGTATATAAGATTTTATCTGGTGCATGTAGTGCAAATATTTTCCCCCATTCCATAGAGTATGTTATGATGTCAGCGTAACTGTCTTTTGCAGAGCAAACACTATTCAGTTTGATGTAGGCCCGTTTGCTTATTATTAGCCTTTTCTTATTTGAACATGGGCTTAAGTGACTGAAAAGACTCTGGGGTCCATATCTCGGAGAGTTTTGCCTGTGCTTTCCTCAATGTGTTTCATAGATTTGGGATTCATTTTGAGTTATTAAATTTAGTTTGTATTAATCTTTGCCCATATTATGAGATATGTATTTTTTTAATATTCGGCTATCCAGTTTTCCTAATTAATTTTCAAAGCAAATTTCCTTAATTTCCCTTCATGCACCCAACACCTTCATTACAGATTAATTTAAATAAACGCATCATTGTGAGGGCTTATCTCTATGCTCTGAATTCTAACTCATTGGTCTAAGCATCTGTCTTTATTCTTTTTCTAGCCCATTGGTCGGAGTCTATCTTTATAAAACAATGTAAAGTTAGGAAGTGCAATTTTTCTGACTTCACCTTTCTCATAATATATTTGGCTTTTAGGGCATTTTATGATTCCATATACATCTAAGTCAATGAAAATGGTCAACTTATTTTTGATAGGAAATGCATCTAATATGCATAGCTATTTGTGTATATTTGTCATTTTCGCAATATAAATTCTTCCAACCTATAAAAATATGTTTTCTAGTGAAAATAAAAATGAGTTTTTCACTTCAGTAGTGAAATAGTTTTCGCTGCATATAGAAATAAAACAAATTTTGGTGTATTGATTTTGCAACCTGATCTGTTGTATTTTGCTTTTTTGTTTCCAAGAATTTTCTTATGGATTCTTTCAGTTTTTCTATGCATGTTTTATATCTGAAAATACAAATAGTGGTAGTTTTTTTCAGTTTGTATGCCTTTGATTTCTTTTCCTTGCTAATTGTATCAAGGACTTTGAAACTATGTTAGATAACAATGAGGAGAATATGCTTGCCTTGTGACTGATTTCTGAGAGAAGGCATTCAGTTTTTAAATGTCAAATAATATGTTCACTCTTGCTTTGTTTTGAATGATCATTACTATGTTGAATTAATTTCCTTCTAGTCCTATTTTTACTGAGACTTGTGAATGAATGCTTGTTCTTGCCAAAATAATTTTATTCATCTGTTAAAAATGATTGTATAATTCTATATTCTATTTTGCTGATGATGCTACCTTAATTATTTAGACATTAGGGTCGATACTTGTATTCTTGAATACTTGAATCCCAATTGATCTCGATGTAAGATCCTTTTGATATACTGTTTTATTCCATTTGCCGAGATTTTGCTGAGGACCTTTGTTGATATTTCTTAGTAATATTGGTCTATAATATACAATTTCAGTAATATTTCTATCTCATTTTGGTATTAGGATAATGTTGGTTTCATATAAACCAATAAAAATCAAACAACAAAAAATGTATTTAGTACACTTCTTAAATATTTTTTGGATTGCTAGAATACTAGAGATAGCTTTTCTGAAAGTTTGATAAAACTCACCGTTAGTTTGTGACATTTTATCAAGGGTTTGTATTTTTTATGAGACTAAGAACCACAACTTAAATTCAATTACTTGTTATTAGAATTCACCCATTTTTTCCTAGATTTTTTAGTTTAGTAGTACAAAATTTTACATAGTAACATTTTATTGAGCATTTATATTTCTAAAATATTTGTTAAAAACTCTTCTCTTTCATCTCTGATCCGTTTTTTTTTCTTTTTGGGTCACAACTGGAGATGCACAGGGGATATTCCTGGCTCTGCACTCGGGAATTACTCCTGGTAGTGCTGAGGGACCATATGGGATGCTGGGAATTGAACCCCGGTCGGCCATGTGCAAGGCAAACTTCCTAACTGCTGTGCTATCGCTCCAGCCCCTCTGATCCATTTTTTGAGGATTTTTTTCTTGTGAACCTAAGGGTTTATCAATGTTCCCTATTTTCTTTATACATACATACACATATAAATATATAATTTTGTGGTCACACCCATTGGAGCACAGATATTGTTCCTGATTACCATTCTTATGGGATCCCGAGATGGATCTTGCATCAGCCATGTGCAAGGCAAGTTCTTTACAAGCTGGACTGGCCTCCAATGTCTCTTTTTTTTCTATTTTATAAAACAATTAGATTATTTTACTTATTTTCTATTTTTTTTCTTTTTCTCGAAGTTTTCCTGCATTGGTATGAATGTCCCTCTTTTTGTTCTTTGTAGTGTTCTCTAAGTTGTGAAGGTTCGTTTCCTCATTCAAATTTATTTTAATTACTGTCACTGTCACTGTCCTCCCGTTGTTCATCGATTTGCTCAAGTGGGCCCAGTAATATTGTGAGACTTATTACTGTGTTTGGGGTATCGAATATGTCATGGGTAGCTTGCTAGGCTTTGCCCTTGGTAGCTTGTCGGCTCTCCAAGAGGGGCGGAGGAATCGAACTGGGGTCGGTCTTGTCAGCTGTGGCCCCATGCAAGGGAAACGCCCTACCCACTGTGCTATCACTCCATTCCTTATTTTATTTTTTTTTAAATTTTTCAGCCCTTATTTTAATAAATTTCTTTTTTCTTCTTTTATTTCCTATTTGACCCAGCACTTATTTAGCAGTATGATGATCACTTTCCAAAAATTGGATCACTTTATATTGTTTTGTAGTTAAATTTTAGCTTTATGAAATGTAATCTAAGAAAATATCTGAAATTATTTTATTTTTATATAATATGGACACTGGCTGGAGTGATAGCACAGTGGTAGGGCATTTGCCTTATACGCAGCCAACATGGACTACCCAAGTTTGATTTTTCCGCCCCTCTTGGAGAGCCTGGCGAGCTACCGAGAGTATCTCACCCTCACGGCAAAGCCTGGCAAGCTATCCATGATGTATTTGATATGCCAAACACAGTAACAAGAAGTCTCACAATGGAGATGTTACTGGGCCTGCTCGAGCAAATCGATGAACAACGGGAGGACAGTGCTACATATTATGGACACTAGCATTGTGCGCTTGAAAGTTGCCTGTAGCAGAGAATGTCCCATGTCTACTGAAAAAAAGTATAATTCACTTCTTCCAATTATCCAGTTTGGTACTGTTTTCTCTTATTTTCTGTATTAATGATTGTGCAATATTATTTTTCAATCTTTCACTCTGCATCTGAATTTGTTATAAAATTTTGGATTTCTTTTTTGAAAGCAGGAATTTTTGTTTCCTGATCCATCCAGTCTTATTATGGAAGTCAATTGGCCATATAGAGAAATTACTAATATGAAGCAATGTGATGAACCTCATCTACTTAAACTCCAAATGAATTTCTTCAGGTAAAAATTCATAGTTTCTTTTATAGTTTCATAATATTCATATTTATTTTAGAGGACAGTTCAAAGAAAAATTTCATTGCAAAAATGTAATGTGTTACCCAACAATGAGACTGAAGAGATAGTACAGCAAAAATGGCACTTGCCCTGCATGTGGCCAACCTGGGCTTGATCCCTGGCATCCCATATGGTCTCTCATGCACTCACAGGGATAATTCCTGAATACAGAGTCGGGAGTATCTCCTTAATTTTGCTTAGTGTGGCCCCAAAATAAAACAAAAATAAATCATTCAGGAAGAAAAACTATAAGGGAAGCAGAGAAATGATACATTCACTGACAGTTTATCTTTACTGAGAATACCTGAAAGATATCTAAAATGAGAGCACTACTGTCTGATAATTAGACTACAACTAGGACAAAATTCAAAAATCTATTAACTCTGAAATAAAATGTATACAATACAAAAATTGCAATTGTTTTAAATGTATAATAAGAGTACATTGTTTTTTAATTTAAGCAAGAAACTGTACACATTGGAGTAGTAGTGCTACAAAGAGACACTTTTCTGTGGTAATGGCCAATGCCTATCTTGAGGAAGATTAAGCATGTCTGATGTTATTACTCATTAAAATGATAGTTTCAAAAGACTAGTAGAATAAAAATTAGTATTTAATCTGAGATGAAAGCATGTTAAGTTTGTTGGAATGATTAGACAGACTGCATTTTTTAAATTTGCCTTAATCAATTAATCACTGATCCTGTATAAATTATTCATGTTTTGGGATGGAGTAGAATTCAAATATGCACTGTCTTAAAACTAATTTTTTTCCCTTTATTTTATTTTTTTTAAAGTTGTAGATTTACAATTTTTTGTGCTTTGGTTTCAATTATACAATGATCAGATACCCATCCCTCCACCAGTGCCCATTTTCCACCACCATGGATAATATCCCTCCCACCCCCATCCCCCCATCCCCCCTGTCTCTGTGGCAGGGCAATCCCCTGTGTTCTCTCTCTCCTTTTGGGTGTTGTGGTCTGCAAAAGAGGCATTGAGTGGCAAACATGTTCAGTCCATAGTCTACTTTCGACATGCATCTCCCCTCCTGGGAGGATCCTCCAAACATCCTTTATTTGGTGCTCCCTTCTCTATCTGAACTGCCCTTTCCTCTAGGATACCCGGCTGGCCTCTAAGTTATGGAGCAATCCTCCTGGTGCTGATCTCAGCTATTCTTGGGTAGTAATCTCATACTTTGTTACTTTATATCCCCCAGATGAATGCAATCTTTCTATGTCTATCCCTCTCTTTCTGACTCATTTCGCTTAGCATGATACTTTCCATATTGTACCACTTGTATGTAAATTTCATGACTTCATCTTTTCTAACAGCTACATAGTACTCCATTGTGTAGATGTACCAAAGTTTCTTTAACCAGTCATCTGTTCTTGGGCATTCAGGTTTCTTCCAGTTTCTGGCTATTGTAAAGAGTGCTGCAATGAACAAACAAGTGCAGATGTCACTTCGACTATACATTTTTGCCTCTCTGCGATATATTCCCAGGAGTGGTATTGCTGGGTCAAATGGGAGCTCAATTTCTAATTTTTTGAGAATCGTCCATACTGTTTTCCAGGAGGGCTGAACCAGTCGACATTCCCACCAACAGTGAAGGAGTGTCCCTTTCTCGCCACATCCACGCCAGCATCGGTTGCTTTTGTTCTTTTGAATGTGGGCCAGTCTCTGAGCTGTGAGATGGTATCTCATTGTGGTTTTGATCTGCATCTCCCTGATGATTAATGATGTAGAGCATTTTCTCATGTGCTTTTTTGCCATTCGGATTTCTTCTTTGAGAAAGTTTCTGTTCATTTCATTGCCCCATTTTTGGATGGGGTTGGATGTTTTCTTCTTGTGGAGTTTAACCAGTATTTTGTATATCCTGGATATCAACCCCTTGTCAGATGTGTATTCGGTGAATATCCTTTCCCATTCTGTAGACTGTCTTTGTATTTTGGTCACTGTTTCTTTGGAGGTGCAGAAGCTTCTTAGTTTAAGATAGTCCCATTTATCTATCTCTGTTTTCACTTGCTCGGCCAGTGGCGTGGCATCTTTGAAGATACCATTAGCTTCAATGTCATGGAGGGTTTTGCCAACTTTATCTTCAATGTACCTTATGGTTTCTGGTCTGATGTTGAGGTCTTTAATCCATTTTGATCTTACTTTTGTATATGGTGTTAGGCAGAGTTCTGAGCCTATTTTTTTGCATGTAGCCGTCCAGTGATGCCAACACAATTTATTAAAGAGGCTTTCCTTACTCCACTTCACATTACTTGCACCTTTATCAAAGATTAGATGAGCATATGATTGAGGAGAGATGTCAGTGTATTCAAACCTGTTCCATTGGTCTGCAGTTCTGCCTTTGTTCCAGTCCCATGCTGTTTTAATTATTACTGTTTTGTAGTACAGTTTGAAGTTCGGGAGGTTGATTCCTCCCATTTTCTTTTTCCCAAGAATTGCTTTAGCTATTCGTGGGGGCTTATTGTTCCATATAAATTTCAAGAGTGTTTGCTCCATTTTTTTGAAGAATGTCATGGGTATCCTTATAGGGATTGCATTGAATTTACACAATGCTTTCGGTAGTATTGCCATTTTGACAATATTAAGTCTCCCGACCCATGAGCAGGGGATATCTTTCCCTTTCCTCATGTCCTCTTTTATTTCCTGAAGTAGCGTTTTGTAGTTTTCTTTGTACAGGTCCTTTACTTCCTTAGTTAAGCTGATTCCTAGGTACTTGATTTTCTGGGGCAAAATTGTGAATGGGATTGTTTTTTTCATGTTGCTTTCTTCTCTCTCACTGTTTGCGTATAGGAAAGCCATGGACTTTTGGGTATTGATTTTATAACCTGCAACTTTACTATACGAGTCTATTGTTTCTAGGAGTTTTTTGGTGGAAGTTATTGGGTTCTCTAAGTAGAGTATCATATCATCTGCGAATAGTGAGAGCTTGATTTCTTCCTTTCCTACCTGAATGCCCTTAATATCTTTTTCCTGCCTAATCGCTATTGCAAGTACTTCCAGTACTATATTGAACAGCAGTGGAGATAGTGGGCATCCCTGTCTCATCCCTGATCTTAGAGGGAAGGCTCTCAGTTTTTCCCCATTGAGGATAATGCTTGCTGTAGGCTTGTGGTAGATGGCTTTAATTATGTTGAGGAAGGTCCCCTCTATACCCATTTTGGCTAGGGTTTTCATCATAAAGGGGTGCTGGATCTTATCAAATGCTTTCTCTGCATCTATTGATATGATCATATGCTTTTTTCTTTTCTTTTGTTGATATGGTGGATTATGTTGATTGATTTCCGAATGTTAAACCATCCTTGCATCCCTGGGATGAATCCTACTTGGTCATGGTGTATGATCTTTTTGATGAGTAGTTGGATTCTATTTGCTAGTAGTTTGTTGAGGATCTTTGCATCTGTGTTCATCAGGGATATCGGCCTGTAATTCTCTTTCTTTGTGGTATCTCTGTCTGCTTTTGGTATCAGTGTGATATTTGCTTCGTAGAAACTGTTCAGAAGTGTTTTTGATATTTCAATTTCGTGGAAAAGCTTAAAGAGCATCGGGAGTAAGTCCTCTTTAAAGATTTGGAAGAATTCACTGGTGAATCCATCCGGGCCAGGACTTTTGTGCTTGGGGAGACTTTTTATTACCATTTCAATTTCCTTGATGGTGATAGGTCTGTTCAGGTATTCCAGGTCTTCTTGGTTCAGCCTTGGGAGTCTGTAGGAGTCTAGGAATTTATCCATTTCCTCGAGGTTTTGATGTTCCGTGGCATAAAGCTTCTCAAAATACTCCCTGAGGATCCTCTGAATTTCTGTGGTTTCTGTTGTAATGACCCCCTTTTCATTTCTGATTCGGTTTATTAGTGTTTTCTCTCTCCCTTTCTTTGTGAGTTTTGCTAGAGGCTTATCGATCTTGTTAATTTTCTCAAAGAACCAGCTTTTGGTTTCATTGATCTTTCGGATTGTTTTTTGGGATTCCATCTCGTTAATCTCTGCTCTGAGTTTTATTATTTCCTTTCTCCTGTTCGGGTTGTGCTCCTTTTTTTGGTCCTTCTCCAAGCTCTTAAGCTGTGAGGTTAGGTTACTTATGTGTGCTCGCTCCTCCTTCCTGAGGAATGCTTGTAGAGCTATAAACTTTCCTCTTAACACAGCCTTTGCTGTGTCCCATAAGTTTTGGTAACTCGTGTTCTCATTTTCATTCGTTTCTAGGAATCTTTTGATTTCCTCTTTGATTTCCTGTCTAATCCACTCGTTGTTCAATAGTGCACTGTTTAATTTCCAGGTTTTTGATTTAGTTTTCTGTTTTTGTGTGTGATTTACTTCTAATTTCAGCGCATTATGGTCTGAGAAGATTGTTGATACAATCTCTACATTCTTAATTTTATGGAGGCATGTTTTGTGGCTCAGCATGTGGTCTATCTTGGAGAATGTTCCATGTACGCTTGAGAAGAATGTGTATTCAGCTTTTTGTGGATGAAGTGTCCTGTATATATCTACTAAGTCCCTTTCTTCCATTGTTTCCCTCAAATGAAGTATGTCCTTGCTAAGCTTGAGTCTGGTTGATCTATCAAGAGGTGACAAAGCAGTGTTGAAGTCTCCCACTAGTATTGTGTTGCTATTGATGTCTTTTTCCAAATCTATGAGTAGTTGTTTTAAGTACTTTGCTGGTCTCTCATTAGGTGCATATACATTTATTATTGTAAGTTCTTCCTGTTGTACAGATCCTCTGATCAATAAGAAATGGCCTTCACTGTCTCTTATGACCTTCCTCACTCTGAAATCGATGTGGTCTGATATAAGGATGGCTACCCCAGCCTTTTTATGGGAGCTGTTTGCCTGTAGGATTGTTTTCCAGCCTTTGACTCTGAGTCTATGTTTGCTTTGACTATTGAGATGCGTTTCTTGCAGGCAGCAGAATGTTGGGTTCAATTTTCTAATCCATCCTGCCACTCTATATCTTTTAGTTGGTGCGTTTAGCCCATTGACATTGAGAGAGATTATTGTTATGGGATTTTGTCCCATTGTTCTGTTAAAATTTGGTGTATTTGAGGGGCCTTTCTTGCCTTAAAGTAGCCCATTTAGTTGTTCTTGTAACCATGGTTTTGAGTCTATGAAGTTCCTGAGCTGTTGTTTGTCTGTGAAACTGTGTGTTGTTCCTTCTATTATGAATGAGAGTCTTGCTGGGAAAAGTATTTTGGGGGAGGCATTTATTTCATTGAGTTTTTTTACTATGTCCCACCACTGTTTTCGGGCCATGAGGGTTTCATCAGAAAAATCAGCTGTGAATTTTAAGGATGCTCCTTTGTAAGAGATTTCTTTCTTCGATCTTGCTGCTTTCAGAATTTTGTCTCTGTCTAAGGTTTTGGTCATTTTGATCAGAATGTGTCTTGGGGTATTTTTATTCGGATTTCTTCTAGCTGGTACCCTTCGGGCCTCCTGAATGTGGTCACAAGTTTTCTTCAGCTCTGCAAATGTTGTAGCAATGATTTCTTTGACAGTTTCTTCTTCATCGAGGTTTTCTTCCTGTACCTCTGGGACTCCAATAATTCTTATGTTACCCCTCTTGGCTTCATCACGATCTTCTCTTGCCATCTGTTCCCGAATTGTGAGTCTCTTTTCCATTTTCTGCTCTTTTCTGGAGAGTCTCTGAACTTCATCTTCGAGCTCACTGATTCTGTTCTCAGCCGCTCTTACTCTGCTGCTGAGGCCTTCCACTGAGCTTTTCAATTCGCCTACGAGATTTTTCAGGTCTGACATTTCTGATTGCATTTTCCTCATTTCTGCCTTCAGATCCTCTTGTCTTCTATTGGCATTGGTTTCCATTGTTTCTTTTAATTCCCTAAGCATCCTAAGTAGCTCCCTTCTGAATTCCTTGTCAGAGAGGTTGTCTAACACTACAGTACTGTTGGTGTCATCTGGGCTAGACTCTTCAATATGAAAGTTTGGTGGGCTTTTGCGTTGCTTTACCATTGTGAGAGGTGTGGTTTAGTCCTTCACGTTCACTGTTACTATTCTGCTTGATATGCAGTGTGAGTTAAGATAGGCTTATGAGTTATTGGCTACTGTGTTTCTAGTGGCTGAGCTAAAGTAGAGAAGTTTCCATCTAAGAAGTTAGCTTATGGTTCCTATGGCATATGTAGTGGGAAAATATTTCGTGGCCGCTGATGCGGCCGCGGCTCCAGAAAGAGTCCCTGGCACTGAGCGAGGAGTTGGGAACGTCTCCTGTTTGGAATTGGAGCCGTTCAGCTTTGTTGCCCAGAGCTGGGCCTCTGTGCCCATCCCACGCAGATCAAGGGTTGAAAACCGGCTTTCTAGGGGCTGTTTCTAGCTGCGCGTGCCCAGAGAGGGACCCAGGCCCTTGGGGGCGGGCTGTACCTGTTGGAATTGGAGCCGTTCAGCTTTGTTGCCCAGAGCTGGGCCTCTGTGCCCATCCCACGCAGATCAGAGGTTGAAAACCGGCTTTCTAGTGGCTGTTTCTAGCTGCGCGTGCCCAGAGAGGGACCCCCTCTCTATTTCAACTGCCTTCTCCCCTAGCTCATGAATCAGGCTTCCAACTATGGAACAATATTCTTGGCCCTTGTGTCTACTGAACTTGGGTGTCAGTCTCATATTATGTTATTTTATATTTCACAAATGACTGAAGTTCATAGCCTGTCCCTTTCTTTCTGACTCATTTCACATGGTATGATACTCTTCATGTCTATTCACTTATAAACAAATTTCACTACTTCATCTCTCCTAGCAGTTGCATAGTATTCCATTTTGTAGATGTATCAAAGTTTTTGTAACCAGTCATCTGTTCTTGGGCACTCGGGTTGTTTCCAGATTTTGGCTATTGTGAACAGTGCTGAAATGAACATATAGGTACAGATGTCATTTCTACTGTACTTTTTTACACCCCAGCGATATATTCCCAAAAGTTGTATTGCAGGGTCATAGGGAAGCTCAATTTCTAGGTTTTGAAGGAATGTCCATACATAGTTTTGCAGAAAGGCTGGACCAGTCAGCATTCCCACCAACAGTGAAAAAGCATCACTTTTTTCCCCACATCCATGCCAGCATTGGTTGCTTTTGTTCATTTTAATGTGTGCCAGTCTCTGCGGTGTGAGATGATATCTCATTGTTGTTTTCATCTGAATTTGCCTGATGATTAACGATGTGGAGCATTTTTATGTGCCTTTTGGCCATTTGTATTTCTTTTTTGAGCAAGCTTCTGTTCATTTCTTCTTCCCATTTTTCGATGGGGTTGGAGGATTTTTTCTTGTACAACTCCACAAGTGTCTTGTATCTCCTGGATATCAATCCCTTATCAGATGGGTATTGGGTAAATATTCTTTCCCATTCTGTGGGATCTCCCTGTATTTTTGGTCACTGTTTCTTTTGAGGTGCAGAAGCTTCTTACTTTGATGTAGTCTCATGTTTATGTTTGTTTCCACTTGCTTGATTAGTGCTGTTTTATCCTTAAAGATGCTTTTAGCTTCAATGTCATGAAGGGGTCTGCCTACATTTTCCTTCAAGTACCTTATGGATTCATGTCTGTTATTAATGTCTGATATTCTTGTCTCATAAAATCTGCCATGATCTGATTTTTGTGCCTGGTGTTAGACAGAAAGATCGCATTAAATCTATATAATGCTTTGGGAGATATTTCCATTTTAATAGTGTTAATCCTCCCTATCCATGAGCAGGGCATATGTCTCCATTTCCTGGAGTCCTCTTTTATTTCTTGAAGTAGTGTTTTGTAATTTTCCTTGTATAGTTCCTTCTCCTCTTTAGTTAAGTTGATTCTAAGGTACTTGATTTTCTGAGGTACTATCGTGAACAGGATTTTTTTTAATGTCTCTTTCTTCTCTTTCATTATTTGTATATAGGACAGTCATGGAGTTTTGTGTGTTGATTTTGAAACCAGTCACTTAACGATACAAACCTATTGTTTGTAGGAGATTTTCTGTAGAGTCTTTAAGATTTTCTTAGTATCATATCTCTGCTAATAGTGATATCTTGACCCAAGAAGACCTGGAGTGTCTGAACAGATCTATCACCATGAAGGAAATTGAAATGATAATAAAAAGTCTCCCCAAACATGAACATCTTGTCCCAGATATAATCACTAGTGAATTCTTCCAAATCTTTAAAGATGACTTCTCCCAAACCTCTTTAAGCTTTTCCAGGAAATTGAAGAATCAGAAACTCTTGCAAAGAGTCCCTATGAAGCAAATATCACTCTGATACCAAAAACAGACAGAGATAGCACAAAGAAAGATAACTACAGGCTGATATCCCTGATGAACACAGAAGCAAAGATCCTTCAACAAAATTCTAGCAAACAGAATCCAACAACTCATCAAAAAGATCATACACCAGGACCAAGTGGGATTCATCCCAGGGATGCAAGGATGATTTAACATTCGCAAGTTTATCAACATAATCCACCATATCAATAAAAGATAAAAATTATATGATCATATCAACAGATGCAGAAATGCATTTGAAAAGATCCAGCACTTTTTTATGATGAAAATTCTCAGCAAAATGTGGATTAAAGTTACTTTCCTCAATATAGTCAAAGCCATCTAGCACAAGCCCCAGGTAAGCATCATTCTCAATGGGAAGAAACTAAAAGCCTTTTCTCTAAGATCGGGCACAAGACAAGGTTGCCCTCTCTAGCCTCTCCTATTCAATATAGTACTGGAAGTTCTAGCCATAGCAGTTAGACAATAAAATGATATCCTGGGCATGTATATAGGAAATAAAGAGATTTTCTATTCTTTTAATAGAGGTATCTGAAAAATATACCATCCATCTGGGTTCTTCTCAGATTGTGTAATTAATCAAAAAAGAATTAGGTTGGCAACAAGAAAAAATAATATTGTACACACAGGTAGAATAATGAATACACAGTTCTTAAATTTTATAAAGAAATAAAGAGGCAAAAAGATGAATTGTAGACTGAGGCACAACCAAGAGAAAAATGTAAGATTCCTGTGACAATGAGGAGTAGTTTATATTTTGAAAGTAAGTATAATATTCTGAGAGTACTTATAGATTACTTAGTGTTCTTCCTTCCCAAATTATTTATTTCAATTCATAAAAAAAGATCAGTTATTGTTCTAGTATTTGTAACCAAAAAGACCGTGGACCAATCATTTCTTTTTACCAAGGAAAGATTACAAAGGATAAGACAAAAACAAATTTTTCCTAAATACATAAGGCCTTTATTGCTGTTAGCTCAACATAACCTACATGGCAGAGCAGGGTGTCCTGAGAATACTTAACTTGGATAGATCTGGTTTCATTACTTAGAATTGTACCTGAATTCCCAATAGTGTATTCATGTTGAACTATTACATTAGTATGTTTGCAAATCTTTAATTCTCCTGAAAAATAAATAAAGACTAGTGTTTTAGGATTTTTTGAAAATTTCTAACATCTAAAATCATACATTTGTCATCAGAAAATTCCCTGCTCCATAATTATTCTGGTGATGTGATTTTTGTCTAAAGACTAGGAAAATGCCCAACATAGAATTTTCCCCATTCATTTTATATTCCACAGATATAATTATTTTGTTCAAATTATTTCTTAGAATGAATTTTCTGTTTTTGAAAATAAGTATTTAGTATGCACTTGGAAAATGTTTACTTTTAAATTAACTTCTCCTATAGTCATAGTTCTTTCAGTAGTAGTTGAGAAATGAGCACTATATAGAAACATTGATTATATATTATATAAATATATATGTATTTATATATTATATAATTATACATATGTAAGGCATGCAGTCTGATAATTTGTTGTATTAGTATGATTAAATGATTACAGCAGTTAAGTCAATAATCTGCACATTGCCTTACATTGTCACTCTGTGTGTGTTTGTAGGTATTATTTTTGCCGTTATCTTAGCACATTTCGAGTATTCTCTACAGCACTATAAAAATTAGTTACCAGAGTTCATCTGCTATTTTTTCCAAGTTGTATCTAACTGTGAATTACAAAAGTATTTATATACTACCTTGGCATACAACCTTTTTTGGCATACAATATACCAACACCTGCCAACAGTGTCAACTTCCCTCCACCTTGTTCCCTACTTCCTTTTCCAGCCCGTCCGCCTCTCCCCCCTCCCCCCCCCCCCCCCGCAGCCCCAGCCTGCCATTTGACAGCATATTTCAAGTTTGGTTATTAAAATTTTGTTCTCTTGATTTCAATGTTGTTGACTCCGTTGTTTGGTATTTATGTCTATCATTCCTTACCAAAACCAATGTACCTGAATTCCCTTGACCTCTGACTCTGTTGTTTCTCATCTAACTCTTCTCCTCTTCCCTTATAATGTACTTTTTCCTTCCCTCTATTAGCTGGGGCCAAGGTTGATCTATACTGCCCACAATTAAACCAGTGCATTTCCTCATCCAGCTAATCTAAATATCACATATAAATGATATTATCCTGTGCTGTCCTTCTTCTGGGTGGAGCAATAGCACAGCGGTAGGGCATTTGCCTTGCACGCAGCTGGCTCAGCCAAGCCAGATTCAATTCCTCCACCCCTCTTGGAGAGCCCAACAAGCTACCAAGAGTATCTCATACGCATGGCAAAGCCTAGCAAGCTCCCGGTGACGTGTTCAATATGCCAAACACTATAAGAACAAGTTTCACAATGGAGACGTTACTGGGCCCACTCAAGCAAATCGATGAACAACGGAAGGACAGTGCTACAGTGCTACAGTCCTTCTTCTGAATTACTTCATTTCACATGATATCTTCCAGTTCCACCCATATTGTAGCAAATTGCAAAATTTCACCAATCCTTACTCCTTAGTGTTTCATTTTGTAAATATACCACATCTTTATGATTTACTGATCTGCTGTTGCACATCTAAGTTAATTCTAAATCTTAGCTTTCATACTAAGTGCTGCAATGAAAAGGACATATATCTATAGAATATTTTCATTAGATCTGATTAAAACCTTTTATTAGATGCTCCGTATCTCCTTTCCCCCCCAATATTTCATTCCTAATTAACTCTTGTTTTATTTTCTGCTTTCAACTTTTTAAACTCCTCGTAGTATTTAGTTTAACTTTTATCAGAATTGCATTAAAATTCATAATCTTTGATTGGAAATTTTCAGAGTAAACATTCAGTAATTACATTTCAAACCTTTTTAGCCATCACTATCAAATTTACTAGGTTTCTGTTTTGTAAACAGATACCATTTGGTACAGCCTATAAATTATATGCTTGATTGCTTCCTTTAAAGGTGCCTCAAAGTATTATAATTTTACCTTTTCTTAAAATTAGGTTAAAAAATAGATAGTTGAAATAAATACTGAATTGTTGCATCATATTTGGCCATACATAAAAAAATAACATGGAAACTATTGGAATTTTTTTCTTTATAACCTATTTACTATGTTAAGAAAAAATTACCTTTGTTAATCATTTTTTTTGTTTTTGTCCAAAACACATAAGACACTAAGAAAATGTATATCCATTCATTAACCAAATCAGCTAGTCAATATGTGAACAAAAAGTTCACATGATTTTCCACATTTTTTCATTTTAATTTAGACTATAGTTAGAAAAATATAAAAACACTCAGAAAATACATCACATTGACATAAGTATATTTTGCATATATGTATGTCTACATTTATGCTATAATTCCTATTCCATTCCATAAATCCAGTTATTCCCTAATATTTTCTCATATTTATCCTTTCTTTCATTTATTATCTTTTTTTATTTTACTTTTTTGTTTTGGCCAAAGTCAATAATATTTCAGAGTTACTCCTGGTTCTGTGCTCAGGGATCACTTCTCGTGGTGCTTAAGGGACCATGTGTATAGTCAATCATCAAATTGTTTGCTGAGTGTACATAAAATAAATGACTTTACTCCTCAACTCTTTAGTATCTAGATTTATTTTCTATATAAAATATAAATTACCACAATGCTACAAGAATTTTAATAAATAATTGGGTTTGCCAATTAGTTGCCCTCCAGCGGCTGCATTAATGCCTCATTCTTCCAAGAAGAATGAAAAATACATAATAAATTTCTGTAATTGTGTATTTAATTTTGTGTGTCTTACCCACTTTCTTAATAAGTTGTTGTGCAATGATAAGTGGCAGGCATTTTATTTTTGCCTCTATGTTTCTAAAGGAATATTTGTAAACAATTAGATGTTTTTCCTCTTTTCTAACAGAGGTTCAGGAGTCCATTATCCGTTTAACTAGAAAAGAAAAAATATGCTAGATGGGTATTTTACTTTTATTATTTTTGCATTTAATATATTCAGTATATATTTAAAATTATACTGAAATGTTAATATAAAATAATCATTGCATGATTGCAAATTACCTGCTTCGAACTACTAGCAACTTTATTTGGTAAAATATAAGAAAGTCTTTTCAATTTTATTATATTTTTAATATTTTTATTTCAATATTGTGACTTACAATGTGAATTTCAGTCATACAATATTCTGACTCTGAAATCACAAGTGTAGTATCCCCCAACTAGTGCCCCAAAGTTTTTTCTCACACCTCATCTTGCTCTCTATAAAAAAATAATTTTAAACATTTAATTACTATAGTTTGGGACACGTGTTATGATCATGTTAGTTCTTACTTGTTTTTTGGTTATAGAGTTATTACCTTATTAATTTCAAGTGGAATATTTTTACTAATTCCATATGTTCTAGGACATGTAACCAAGAATATTCACACTTCAAATTTTTTTCCTAACTTAGTTTTGTTTTTCAAAATGTTTGCCACAGCTGTCATTCTTGTTCTTCCTTTCCAGGCTGGCTGTCAGCCATGATGCCTGAGGACACCATCTTGCCTCTCCAGTACTCACATATAGAACTACTTATTTATTATCTCCTTTCAAGGATAAATTTCTTTTTTTTTAAATTTTATTGATTCATTGTGAGATATAGTTACAAGCCTTCACACAACAGTTAAACACCCATCCCTCCACCAGTGCACATTCCCCACCAACAATATCTCCAGTATACCTCCATCTTTCCCACCCTACCACTGCCTCAATGGCAGACAATATTCCCCATACTCTCCATTTTTGAGCATTATGGTTTATAATGCAGATAATGAGAGGTTATCACGTTTGATGCTTTATCTACTTTCAGCACACAACTCCCTTCCAGACGGATTCCTGCAAACATCATTTTCTTAGTAATTCCTTTTCTATTCCAGCTATCCTCTCCCTGCCTGCTCATGAAGCAGATTTCCAACTATGGAGTAATCTTCCTGGCCCTTGTATCTACTGTCTTTGGGTGTCAGTCTTGTGTTATGTTACTTTATACTCCACAAATGGTGCAGACCTTCTATACCTGTCCTTTTCTTTCTGACTCATTTCACATAGCATGATGCTCTCCATGTCTATCCACTTATAATTAAATTTCATGATTCTATCTCTCCTAACAGCTGCATAGTATTCCACTGTGTAGATGTACCAAAGTTTCTTTAGCTGGTCATCTGTTCTCAGGCACTTGAGTTGTTTCCAGATTTTGGCTATTGTGAACAGTGCTGCAGTGAACATACAGGTACAGATGTCATCTCTACTGTGCTTTTTTTGCAGCCTCGGGATATATTTCCAAAAATAGTATTGTGGGGTCATATGAAACCTCAATTTCTGGTTTTTGAAGGACTGTCCATATTGGTTCTTATTATTTTTATATTTCCATTTATTTCCTTTTTATACTCACGAAGTGCCAGAGAACTATGATCAATATTACTATATTATAAGCAGACTTCACCTTCACTGGCATTATCATTTCTCTAGTCCATGGCCAGGATTTTCTGACACTTAATATGTTCCATTTCTTTCTCTTATACCATAAATTACAGATAAGTGAAAATATTTGGGATTTATCCTTCAGAATTCTAAATTTGTTTTATAACTGGTTTTAAAGGAAAAAATAAAATTCCAAAACTAATAATAGTTTTTATTAGCCATTAACATTTTATGCTTTATCAAATCTATATTTACATCATATCTTTATTTAAGTTTTGGAACCAAGCTTGGCAATGCTCAAGCATCACTTCTGGTAGGAACTTGAGGGACCTTTTGGGGTGCTGTGAAATTAAGCCTGCTCTCCCATGTGTGAGGCAAGTGCCCTAGCCACTGTAAAATCTCACTACCACAATACATTTTGACGTATTAAGAGTATTGGATATGGTCTCTTTGAAACTTTAACTCCAAATTATATATTCCAAATGTCTCACATGCATTAATCAAATTATGATTTATATTTCATTTTAAATATAATTAATCTGTTACTTGTTAGTTATATGTACCTTTATTTATAATGGATCAAGTTATACCTGTAATGAAGTTATAGTCTATAACATTATAGTTATAGTCTATAATAAAGGCATTTAATATACTATTCTAGTATGTAGTCAGAACAGCTTTCTTACATACTTGTTTGCACAATTTAGGGGTAGGCATGGGGCTTGGGCCACTCAGGGCTTACTTCTGTCTCTGTGCTCATGAATTTTTCTAGGACTTCCAGGATTCCATATGAGATGCTAAGGATCAAAAGGGTATCAGCAGCATGACAGGCAAGCATTTTAATACCTTAAATGTCTCTGGCCCTAAAAAGCACAATTTAATCATAAAGAGTTACTAACTATAGTAATGCTTTCTCAATTTCTAATATTTGGTATGAAATATAAAGCATGTAATCTAATATTTAAAATCACTGAATTACAGAAATACAAGTAAAACAGTTTCACTTTTTAATTTTATTATAAAATATTAAATTTATCAGGATTATGTCTACACTAGGAAGTAAATTCTGAATTACTTCTTAGTTTTCTTTTGCATAATTTTCACTATTTTGTAATAAATGTAAACACTTTAGAAGTTGATTCAGACACTTTTGACTAAAAACTTGTTTAATGGAATCATTGTAAAAAATATATTGATAGATTTCCATCACATATGCACCATCTAGTTGATATGAAGTATTACTCCAAAAAGTCACCATTTATCTGAAAACTAAAATATGACATAGTTTCAAAGTTTAAGACCCAATAACTCAGGCTGAGAAAGTTGTAGTTTATTGCATTTTTCCTTGTAAATGGAAGATTGGTTTTTACCCTACGAGGTGTAAAAACAAGATTAGAAGGAATTTAAGTACTATCTACCAGATGCTGAATCTACTAAGCCATCTTTTTAGTTTATTTTAGGGGCTTTTGCTCTCAACCGGCCTGAATCAAGCAAATGGCGGCATGCTCAGTGACTCTAAGTACCTCAGTTGTACTCCAGTCGCAGGGAAACTGTATGGCATGGCTGTTGGAGTCCTATGGGAGGCGTGAGTGTAAGTCTGAACAAAACTGTAACATATGAAATTGGAGCAAGTAGAAGATTATGGATTAGATCTTTATGTCAAAAGATCAGGACAAATTATTCCATAGTCTCCTTTAGCTACAAAGAGAAATTTGATAAAATTTCTTCCACCCATTTATGGGTCTAACATGGTATGTGATAATTCAGATCTTCCCTAGAAATAAAAGCATGTTTTTTTCCAAAAGAGAACTATGAATCCTCAAGCTATAACTTGACTTTATTGTGTGAACACAACTCTAACTGGATTTGGCACCATGCATTTATAACAAAAATTGTTAGATTAATAAAAATAATATAAAAATTAATATAAATATGCATTATCATATTTTATCATATAGTTAATTTTTTAAAAAACTTTAAAATCTAATTAGATATATCTACTATTCATTCTAGGGAAACATTTGCCGTAAGTCTTGATTATCAGCTGAGCAGTATGATTGCACATTTTATATCTATCACATCAAAAGGATTCTGATCCAAGCTTTAGTTGCAAAAAATTAAGCCTACTCTTTTTAGTTATATTTTTGTCTTCCATATTTCAGTGGACTAATAGTCTCAATACTGCACTGTTCTGGATAAACACTAAGTTTGCTAATCATCATAGTTATTATTAGTCAGGTGTTGAAGAAGTAGGAATTCTGTTGCATTTTAGGTACTCTTATGGTTGAAAGGTCACAGAACAAAAGCTCCGAAGTCAAGAACAGTTGGGATGAAGCTATTGATGGATATTAACTACCTGTTGGAGATGTATGCACTGGAAATCATTATTGACACACTTTTCAAGGGAAAGCCTATTTCACACACAATAGAATTCATTTTCTGTGTTGCCCCTAGCAACAAAGTTAGCTCTTCCTTTGTTAAATCTCAAAGAGATCCTTCAATAGGAACTGAAAAATACTCTGAATAGAAGGTAATCAGGTTTCATAAGCTATTATTCTAGTGTAAAGGGAAAACAGAAAGAAGTATTTGGAAGAACTGGTCTATCGATTTTGCCTTTAAATATGGTATCAGTGACCTCTGCCTTTGTATCTCATCATTCTGTGTTGTTTTTATAATACTGGGAATAGATCTTGTGATTATTTAATTCTTGAATTGATGCCTCAATATGTCATTTTAAGAACAATACCTATTCAGAATACCTGTGCTCACATACTTTACAATTTATTTTCTGTACCTATCTTGATAATATCACAAATTAATAAACGTGTGTATTTGTTCATACTCGTTATCATAAAACTGCTTTAACATAACAAGGTATAGGGAAGATTAATGTTTTGTTCATAAAGAAAGAAGCTGCAGCAGGTTGAATTACTTGCAGCAGATCAAGGAACATAATTGCTTCAGTTAATACTTGGTTTATTTTTTTCCCACAAGTCATATGCACATATACTAAAGGTAAATACCTACCTCCTAAATCTCTTATAACATTGTTTCAGAATGATAATCCTGTACCTTTTTATCAGTTTAGATGACATCACTATGACATTCTTTCTCCTTAATTTCTATTAAGTAGAAATGATTCTTTCTTCTACGATGCCTTACCACTAGATTCTATTGCATTCTTTAAAAAATCTAAGCTTTTTATTATTATGATATGTTATCTTTCTTGAATTTTTATTCCACATCTTGTTCTACCACCTTTTTAAATACAACATTAGTTCTGTCAAACTACTGTATTTTTAATCTATAGTGTATATGTAATATATATCTAAAAGTTATTTAGATACCATGATTTACAAAGTTTTTTAAAATAAGGTATCAATTTTCTTACCATTGATCATCTACCCCATAAACGCATTCCTCCACTAGTGGCCCTAGTTTCCCTCCCACCTACTCTATATTATATTAATGTTCTACTACACAATAAACTATGTGCACTTAGAATATGTGCCATCTTCACATACAAATATAAAGTAAATTGTTGAACCGGACAGTACAACAGATAAGGTATTTGACTTGCATGCTGTTGAACCAAGTTTGATTCCTGGCACTGCATAGTGGCCCTAGTTTCCCTCCCACCTACTCTATATTATATTAATGTTCTACTACACAATAAACTATGTGCACTTAGAATATGTGCCATCTTCACATACAAATATAAAGTAAATTGTTGAACCGGACAGTACAACAGATAAGGTATTTGACTTGCATGCTGTTGAACCAAGTTTGATTCCTGGCAATGCATATTATTTCTATTGATCGCTAACAGTTATGATTCTTCAATTAGAACAGCAGAGGTAAGCTCTGAACAAGTCAGTATGGCCCCCCATTTTTAAAGTTTGAAAATTTAATTAAATGCCCTGCCACAGAGGTGAGGTGGGATAGGAGGAGGTGAGAAGAGGTGGGAGGGATACTGGGATCATTGGTGGTGGAGAATGGGCACTATTGGAGGGATGGGTACTTGATCATTGTATAACTGAAACCCAAGCACGAAAGTTTATAAGTCTACCTCATGGTGTACCTCATGGTGTTGCACTAATCAAAATTGAAATAATAATAATAAAATAATAATCGGGCTGGAGTGATACCACAGCAGGTAGGGCATTTGCCTTGCATGCAGCCAACATGGCTGACCCGAATTCGATTACTCTGCCTCTCTCAGAGAGCCCGGCAAGCTACCGAGAGTATCACTCCCACATGGCAAAGCCTGGCAAGCTATCCGTGACATATTTGATATGCCAAACACAGTAACAACTTTCACAGTGTTATTGGGCCTGCTCGAACAAATCAATGAGCAACGGGAGGATAGTGATAGTAAATAAATCTAATTAAAATGCATTGTTCATTGCTAATGTTTAAAACTGCCATGTGTTTAAGTTCAAAAGATCTTATTTAATTTTATTGAATCACAGCAAAATACACAGTTATAGAATTGTTCATATTATGTTTCATTCGTATAATGTTCCAACACCCATCCCTTCACCTGTTTGCATTTCCCACCACCAATGTCCAGTTTCCATCCTGTCCCTGCCCCACTTTTCAAGAGTAGAAAGCTGACATTTTTGCTTAGAACTTTAACACATTAAAGCTTCTTAAATACTTATTCACTGAGTATATAGTCACACACACATATATATGTATATAAGTATATATATATATGGATGCCTGACATACCAAAATTTTAATACCAAGTTTATAAAGTTCTCTTCATAGAAGAAAATTTAATAGTTCTAAACTATTAAATTTAAAAAATCATTTTGATCACTTAATTGACAGGGAAATTTTAATGTATTTATGGGTAAAAGAAAAAAGTCACCATATAATAGTGAAATATCTTAATATTGTTACTGCTTTTTGTTTCTAAGTGGTAGGGCAGTAGACCTAATAAGCATAATATTTAAGTTTTTAAATGTAATGTTTATGATCTTTTACTACTATTCAAATATTTTGTTGAAACTTTGCTGGACATAAACATTCCATTCTGTAACTGAGAGAGAAAACAAAATATATCCTAAAAATTACAGAAGGGCTATATCATGTGCCCATCGCCTCTTTTTTATGCCTATTCTCTAATGCATTTATATTCTCTCTCAACAAGAGAATCTCTACTTTGTTGTAGGTTTAAACCATACACAATCTGAAGGAAAGGAGTTTTTTTTTTTCAATTAAACGGCAAATGGTCTGCTGAAGAGCATCTGAAAATCAATCCTGGTGCAAGGCTCACCAAGTGAGTCTGTTATCTTCCGTGATTGTCATTCATGGAACTGCTGAGAATTCATTTTGTGTCAGTGAGGAAGTTTGAGTGAACTATGTATCCTTTAAAGTTTATAGGTACAAATGAAATTGGTACTTCTAACAGAATCCAGCACATAAAGAAAGATGGAGCAACTATTTCTGCTTTCAGCTTCTGTAATTATTTTGACAAAGTGTATCACCATCAGCTTTAAAGAGTTACTTTGGAGAACTTGGACAGATCTCGAAAAACTGAAATGATGAGAAATTTTGCCAAATCATTAAAGTAAACAACAACTAAGTTGACAGAAGAAATGAAGAGATATAAAACCTGTATTACATGACATATTGATAAAATCAAAGGCGAGCCAATATTTAAAAAAGAAAACAAAGCTAAACATGTAGCATTATAAGGCTCTTTCCTTGAACGTGCCTGACCCAGAATTGATCCCTGGCACCCCACTGGATTACCATTGACCTGTAAGAAGTGATCATTGAGCACAGAACCATAGGGACCCTTGAGCTCTGCTAGCTGTAGCACCAAAACAAAAAGTAAGACAAACCAATCAACAGCATTATAAACAACAAATCAGCTATAAATGTGTGAAAAAATTCATTGAGGAAACCTATCAAGAACAAAAAAGCAACTTATAATAAACTATATTGACTAGTTGTGAACCATAGACTCATAAACTGTAATTTTATGAGAACCATTACTCTGCAGTTCTCTTGGCCACACCCCAATTTGGAACTTGTCATAATTTACTATTGCCATTTATGACTGTTATTATTTTTATATTTGCTATTCTTATTATCATTATTAATAATATTATTATTTATTTATGTTTTCTATTAACTTGTTTGAGCAAGTAGGTTTAGTTTGATTCATTTTATTTTATTTGTGGGACATACATGGTGGCACTTATGGCCATTCCTGACTCTCTTCTATGAATTTGCTCCTTGAAGTACTTGAGGACCCGATGCAGTACAGTGGACGAAATCCAAGAGTCCCATATGAAAATCATGCACTCAGTTCATGAGTCTGCTCCCTATTCCAGCACACAGAACTTGTAAATAATGGTCATTAATAATTTAGCCTCACTGATATTTTTAAGTGGTCAATAACAAATTGAATTAAGATTACTAGGCTAGATTAAGGGATGGTTTATATACCTATATTCTAATTTGATCCAAGTTTCCAAAACTAAGGCAAACATCTATTTCTAAAAATAGGGGGATAAAATTCCTATATGTATGATACATATATAACACATATATGTATGTATGTATGACACATATATAACATATATACATATACATATATAACACATATATATCTTGACATGTGCATATATATATACTGACATATGGTTCATTTTATGCATTATCTGTTCTATTAATGCAAGGTAATTAAACATTTTTAGTGCTAAAAAGATGAAAATATAAATGTTGCCTTCTATGTAAAAATTAGTTTAAAAAACCCAAATTTTTCTGACCAGTTTCATCAACTCTGAAATTATGCATTATCTTGCTCTCTCTTCAATATTATTTTAAATGAACACTAAGAAAAACTCCTTTAACATATTCTTGATATATTCTGACAAGTTTTATATAATCACTTTTCCGCCCCTCTCGGAGAGCCTGGCAAGCTACCGAGAGTATTCGATATGCCAGACACAGTAACAACAAAGTCTCCAATGGAAACATTACTGGGCCCACTCGAGCAAATCGATGATCAACGGGAGGGCCTTTACTACTTTTACTATTTGATAAACATTCAAATACATATACAGAAACACAGCACAAGTACACCATCAATTAGGAATTGCTCAAGGGATTTAATTAAAATAAATTATTAGAATTAGCATGCTTTATGTCAGCATAAATTGAATCTTTTTTAAAAAATTCTTTTTGCAACTACAAAATCTTATCACAGAAATGTGTCTTTATGGTGTCCGTTTCTTGTCCTCATAACATGGCCCACCTTAGAGATTTATCTTCATCATATTTCTCTTATTACACTACAATTCTTTGTTTTTACCTGTGTACTATAAAAAGTATATTAGTAAATCAAGATATTTTATATATATATTTTTGTTAAAGTTGGGCTGGAGTGATACCCGTGACATGTTCGATATGCCAAACACAGTAACAACAAGTCTCAAAAATATGGGGACGTTACTGGGCCCGCTCAAGCAAATCAATGAACAACAGGAGGACAGTGCTACAGTGCTTCATTAAAATTAATCATTTGAAGATATTGAAAGAAAAATTGAATTATGTATATTGTTCAGGAGCTGACCATTGTACATAAAGACTGGGGTGAAGCAGGCTAGCAAATTTTTTATATGATTCTAGATGAGGCATTCTGTTTATGAGACTTAACGATATGGAATTGAAGAATCCATGATAGTGAATTTTTATCTTTTAGTGCATTATAAATTATCACTTGAGTAGGGAATTTAATTATTGAATTTGGAAAAAGTTTGTATTTTGTCTTCCAAAAAGAGTCAAAATTGAGAATTTGTTATACTAAAGCAGTCTTCTGATGACCTAAATGTTTTTAATAATATGAAAGTGTTGGAGTTAAGTTATACACCTCTGAGTCCTTTACCTGTAGTGTTGCATCTGTACTTCCTTCAATATATTTTATAGATTCTGGTAATATTTTGAGATCTTTATTTCTCTTTGAACTTACTTTTATGATTAGTGTGAGATACAGCATGGATTTCATTTTTAACATATTGTTTATCCAGTTTCCCCAGCACAGATCTTTTCATTATTTGCTTCAAGTAATTATCTCTTTTGCCTTAGATTAATTCATCATAAATCTTAGATGAATCTCAGTTCTGTTTCCACTAGTTTGCAGATCTATATTTTTCCAGTACTATGCAGTTTTGATTATTTTATCCCAATGGGGCTAGAGTGATAGCACAGCGGCAGGGCATTTGCTTTGCGCGCAGCCGGCCCGACTGTGCCGGGTTTGATTCCTCCACCCCTCTCAGAGAGCCCAGAAAGCTACTGAGAGTATGTAGCCTGCAGGACAAGCATATTAAATATGCCAAACACAATAACAACAAGTCTCACAATGGAGACGTTACTGGACCCACTGGAGCAAATCAATGAACAATGGGAGGACAGTGCAGTGCTACAGTGCAGTACAATTTAAATTTATGTAACAATTCCTCCCATCTTATCCCTTCCCCCACCCCAGGGTTCCTTTGGATATTCATTGGGGACTGTTATGATACCATAGAAAGTTTCGTTTTATTTGGTTTTGAGGTCACAAGCATTGTATTTCTCAGAGTGACTCCTGACTCAACATCTGGGAACCCTCAGGTGAACTAAGGGCAGTAACTGAGCTCCCAGGTATCAAATGTGATTAGCTGAATGCACGGCAAGGGCCTTACCTGCTATATTTTAACTCCAGCTCCAATAATGCTCATTATTTCAATCAGGAATAGAAAATATTTTTTGTTTGTTTGTTAAATGTATGGGACTCCGCTCAAGGCTGTGGGGCAGGTGAGAGCCCTCCCCACCTAATGGACCCAGTGACAGCACCTGACCTCCACTGCCCAACCACCGCCACGCTCCAGGCCACTTTCCAGATGGATACACATTATAAGACACTTCCTACCCATTTATGCCTCTCAGAGAGCCCAGCAAGTTACTGAGAGTATCCTGCCTGCACCAGCAGAGCCTGGCAAGCTCCTCACGGTGTATTCGATATGCCAACTACAGCAACGACTATAGTCTCATACCCCTGATCCTGAAAGAGTCTCCAATCATTGGGAAAAGATGAGTAAGAAGAGGGTTCTAAAATCTCAGGGCTGGGAGGAATAGAGATGTTACTAGAGCTCGCTCGAGGAATTTGACGACAAATGGGATGACAGTAATACAGTAAAATGTACGGGTGCCTTTCATTTATTTCAGTAGAGTTAAAATTTTTACTGTGTGACATTTTAAATTTCTTTGTTAAGTTGATGCCTACCTAGGTCTTTGCTGGTTTGGGATGCTATTTTGAATAGATTTGTTTTGAACTCCTAGGTTCACTATGCTTTTATATTGCTTTCTTGTTTATAGGCCCTCCCGTTGACTATCGATTTGCTCGAGCGGGCCCAGTAACGTCTCCATTGGAGACTTTGTTGTTACTGTGTCTGGCATATCGAATACTCTCGGTAGCTTGCCGGGCTCTCATATCTGATTTATTCTCTAAATATTTTATCTCCTGTCTACTACTTACTTTGTGTTTATTTTCTGTACTTCATCAAATTGTGAAGTTAGAATATTGATTTGAGCTTTTCTTTATTTATGGAGTGAGCTTGAATAGCTATGTACCTTTTCTTATATAGCTTTTCCTGTGTTCCATAGGTTCTGGTAGCTGTGTCCATTTTCACTTGTTTTGAGAAGTCTTTTACTTCTTTAATTTTCTCTTTAATCCAACCGTTACTTGAAGAATGTTGTTCAGTTTCCAAATAGTGAAAATTTTCCCAACTTTCATTTTATATTTGAATTTTACACTTGTAGTTATGTGGTCTGAGAATACTCATGTTATAATTTTTATTTTTATGATTTTTGTGGATATTTGAATTGTGTCCCAGCATGTGAGCTATCCTGGAGAATGTTTCATGTGCATAAGAGAAAAATGTGCATTATTTTTTTTGGTGGGGGGGATGGAGGACATTGTGGGGAAACCTAAATATGTCTATTAATTCCGCTTATTCTAACTCCTTACTTAGGGTTCTTGCTTATTTTCTGATATTTTTTCTAGAGGATCTATCCAGAGATTTGAGTGGCGTATTGAAGTCACTCACTAAAATTGCTTTGTGAAATTTGTTGTCCCTTCTTTTGATAATATGTCCTGATCAAAATTAAGTACTTTTACTCTCTTTATTCCTTAATCGGTATGTTATGTCCCTCTCTATCTATTATTATCTCTTATAATTGGGGAAAAATCATGGTTATCCCTAAAATTGCATTTACTTATTTATTTAGTTATTGCTCAGTGTTTACTCCTGGTTCTGCACTCAAAAATTACTCCTGGATGTCAGTGATCAAACCTAAGCCAGTTGTGTGCAAGGCAAGTGCCCTACCTGCTGTGCTACAGCTCTGTATCCGACCCTACATTTTTAGTCTCTCATTAGTTTGTCTTTCAAAGATTCACTGTAAACCTATATTATCATAGTAGTTTGTGTCTTTTCCTTCCCTTTCTTGATGCAGGTGTTTACTATAATGTTAAGTAACCTTTCAATTTCATCATACTGATTTTGAGGCTCAATACTGCTTTCTGAAGTTTCCTTATATTTGAATGATTTCATTGATTTTTTATTCATCAGCTCTATTTAAGTTTAGTGATTCCTTTCTTTAAGGCCATTTTCAAGTAACTGAGCATTGATATGATAATTGTCTCACAGGTTTCTTCAGGGTTTTGGGGGTAATACTCAGTGAAAAGGCTGGGTGGGAAGTCTCTACAACTAGACAATGCCAAAGTCCCCCAGACGTGTACCTAGCCAGAAAATGAGATAGCTATACAAGAACTAAATGTCTGTAGAAGTGAAGATCCAGAGATTTGACCTGCCAAATTGTGGTAATTGTAGCAGTGTCCCAAAATGTATTCAATAGCCCCACTGACTCAGAGATGAGATGTTAGGAGTAAACGTTCAATATGAGAATTAAAATGCTTATTTTAGTAGAACTCAAGAGCAACAAGGAAATTAAATTTGGGAATCTACAGCACAAAGCATGTAAGAAGTTATGTATCATTATTGGAATCACTTAGCAACATTGAGGAATCAAAGTACAGTGGACCAATTCGTTCAAAATTGCTAATTAAAGGCCAGACCACATCCTTTTGCTAGGTGCTGGCCCCATTTCACATCACTCTTAATTGTCCAGGCATTACTTTGTATTTATCTTATATTCAGGGTTGGTGAGGAGGAACATTGCTAATTTGTAAACTCCACACTCCTTGTCAGTTAACTAAAGTGAGTTAACTTTTTGACAATTTTGAGAGGGTATACTCAAATATTTCATGATAAGAAAAATATCCTGAACAGCAGATGTAGTACTGGTAGTCACCTAGTATTAACAACCTAATAAATCTGTTATCAATTAACTGGAATATAAATTTCGACCATTTATTCCCACAAAACTTGAAGAACAGCACAGGAGGCAAGGAACTCAGAGCAATAGCAGCCAGGGATAAAACTCATGCAAGTGCCTGAGCACACCAAAATGCTTGTGCCACGTCAAAGAGGATCTACAATCAACACTTGCTACACTGGCAAAAGAGATGAGTCAAGCACATTGTGAAATTTAGCAATCACTAAATGAGAAATTCAACCAACTAGAAGAGTTATTTCATATAATAGGAAATTTCATGCTAATGGAAGTGAAGTAACTAAAGAACACACTAGCAGACCATAGTAACAGAATCTCATAGGAAGAAAACAAGTTAGATGAACTTGAAAACATAATGGAGACCATAATCAATAAATAGTCAAAAAGGAAAGATAAATAGAAGAAAATGTAAGGTACGTAATGAACAAATACAGGAAACATAATCCCTGAATTCTAGGAATACCAGAAGTTGAGGAATAAGGGAAGATGGAAGAAAGAGTGGTTGGAGAAATAATAGCTAAGGACATCCTCAATTTCTGTAGGGAGGCAGCTGCATAGACTCAAGAGGCCAAAAGAGTGCCAAGTAAAATAGACCCAAATAGACTAACACTAAGACATATAGTAATCAAACTGATAAGAAGTAGAGGGGGACGAACTTCTTAAATCAGAAAAAGGGAAGAAAAAATTAAATATAAGGGAATAACATAAAAATCACAACAGAGTCCCATATAAAATGGTATAGAAAAGAAAAAAAGTGCAATGACATATTAAAATTACTGCATGAGAGGAACTTTCAACCTAGCTTTTACTACCCAAGAAAGCTCTCATTTAGTTCGGAGTGAGGGATAAAAGCATCCTCAGTAAAAAAGAGCTGGCAATATTTGTGATAACTAAAATGACCCTGAATAAACTACTGAAAGGCCAATTATATAAATCAAACAAACAATTGTAGAAGCCACAACCTTACACATTAAAATGGTAACACAACCCTTGTCTTGCTCTCAGAGACCAGAGAACTAAGTGTTAGGATCTTTGTCTCTTACTGTGTTTATCCAAACAACTGCAAGTATTGATAATTTACACAACTATAGGGAAAGGTAAAAGCATGTAAATGTCCCTGGGAAACAGAGTTTCTCCTTGTATTAATCTAAACAAAAGAGAATTTCCTAAGTTTTATTTATGTAAAAGTTCTGTCTAAGTTTCCAGATGTCTTACCTATGTAAATGATCTATCATGCCTATGTCTTTACCTCAACTCCCACTTCAGATATTCTATAATTATGCTAGCAGCTCTGCATTGAATGCATCATTTTCACCATCAGGCTTTGGTCCCCTGTCTCTCTGCCTCTCTGTCTCTCTGCTGGGGAGGCCTGGGGAATACAAGAGGTTGGTTTGGACCTCCTAACACACACCTTGTCACAGCAGTATCCGCAATTTATTTTTTGAACTCACAGAAAACCTTGTCTGCTCTCCCCACTCTTATTAAACATTATATTGGAAGTCTTGGCAGAAGAAAACAGGCAAGATTAGGAAATCAGTGTAATACAAATTGGAAATGGGAAAGTCAAATTACCTCTATTTGCAACTGATATGATGATACACATTGAAGACTCTAAAAAGTCCACTGAAATAGTCATAGAAACAATAGCCCAGTATAGCAAAGTGGCGGGCTCCAAAGTCAATACACAATAATTGGTTGTTTTCCCATACAGAAATAATGAATCATATGAGAAAGCAATCAAAGTGTCTCTAGCATTTAAAATGGTCTCCAAAGCACAGAGACCAATCTCTTAATTATCTGACTCTCAGTAGAAATACTTGCAGGGTTAATAAATAAAATAGCAGAAATCCAAAACCGCACAGCCGCAATTGCGGCCGAGCGACATCATTTAATTCTTGAACCCAGCTGTAGAAAGTAAATCATTTCACAATGCTTTTTCAGCCTGGCTGATTTGGGGGGGGTAGAGTCTAAATAATAATGGTGCAACTTTTATCAAAACAATGAAGCTAGTCAAAGTAGACAGAGTGTTAACTAGAATTCATCTACCCCACAGACATTGGGGGGGTTGGGGGGGTTTATTGGGGTTCTTCGTGGTGAAAAATAAGTATTGGTAAAGGGAAATGTGATTGATATTTGCAGGACCGAGACCTAAACCTGAAAACTTTGTAACTTTTCCCACAGCGATTCAATAAATAAATAAATTTTTAAAAATTAAGTGATTAAAAAAATAAAAAAATAAAATGGTCTCCAATAACACCAACCATGTAGAAATGAATTTAAGAAAACAGGTGAGAGATCTGCACCCTGAAAACTTCAAAACACTTAAGAAAGAAATTGAAGGTCTTAGGAAATGGAAAATATTCCATGCTCATATATTGAAAGAATAACTATCTCAGAATGACCACCTTACTTAAATTACTATTTAGATTCAATGAAATCCCAAACCAAATTTAGACAGCATTTTTCAAGAATTTGTAACAGTCAATTATAAAGTTTGTGTGGAATCATAAAAGAACCCTGCATAATAAAAGCCATATTGAAAATCAAGAAACTGAGAAGAATCTCACTAACTTGAATATATACTATAAAATCATAGGGATCAAGACAGCATGTACTGAATAAAGAATGTCTCAGTGACCAATGAGTCAAAATAGAATGTCCAAGGATAAATCCACATAAATATGGTCAGCTAATTTTGACAAAGAAGCTGAGATCATAAATTGTGTTAAAGACAGTCCTTTTCACAAATGTTGAGAGAATTGGATAACTGCACACAAGAAATTAAAGCTAGATCCATATGTCACACCTTACACAAAACTCAAGTCTAAGTGGATCAAAGACCTTGAGATCAGACCTGAATCTATAAATTCACTGTATCACTGCCATCCCATTGATTGCCAAATTACTCAAGCAGGTGCCAGTAACATCTCTATTCCTCCCAGCCCTGAGATTTTAGCACCCTCTTCTTATTCTTTTCCCAATTACTGAAGGCTCTTTCAGGGTCAGGGGAATGAAACCTATTGTCATTACTGTATTTGGCATATTGAGTACACCACCGGGAGTTTGCCAGGCTCTGCCTGTGTGGGCGGAATACTCTCAGTAGCTTGCTGGGCTCTCTGAGAGGCATAAATGGGAAGGAAGTGTCCTATAATGTGTCACATGGTTGCTTAACTTCGAGGACGCACGGTCTGAAAACCGGCCTGGAGTGTGGTGGTGGTTGGGCAGTGGAGGTTGGCTGCCGGGGGCTGGGTCCTTTGGGGTGGGGAGGGCTTTCACCTGCCCCACAGCCTGATGTGGAGTCCAATTACGTAGTTCTGTGGGCCTCCTTATATTCTTGTTTGGGAGGGGCATCCCTAAGTTATGTAGGGGGACCAATGAGGAGATTATTTGGTGCCAGCAGGGTGTGGCTTATAGGTGTGAACCCTGTGTCACCGGAGACTGGGGAAAGCAGGCAAGATCTCTGTTCCAGGTCCTGTTGAGTCCAGAGCCCAAGGTCACAAAGTTTTGCATTATCTGAGTGCCGTGGGACTTCATTCTTGTGTGAGACTCAGTCTGAGTGTCCAGAAAGCTGCCTGGAGCGTGGCGGTGGTTGAGCAGTGGAGGTCAGCTGCAGGGGCTGGGTCCCTTGGGGTGGCAAGGGCTCTCACCTGCCCCACAGTCTGTGTGGAGTCCTTGAGATCAGACATTAATCTATAAATTATATTGAGGATAATGAAGTCACAGTGCTCTAAGACCTAGACCTCAAAGTTGTATTTAATGAAAAGATGCAGAGGCAAAACAATCAAAACTAAACAATGGGGCCACATCAAAATTAAAAGTTTCTGTATGGCAAAAGAAACAAGGACTAACTGACAGATAAATGAGCAGGAGAAAATATTCACAATCAACATATCAGATAAATGTTCAGTGTCAGCAAGAATAAAAAGAAAATATAAAAGTCATGTCAAAGAATGGAGAGAGGAAACGAACAGACACTTCTCTTAGGAAGGCCAATGGATGACCAAGAGTCATGTAATAAAATTCTCACCATCACTTATTATTAGGAAAATCCAAATTAAGACAAAGATGAGATATCATATTATACCAGTGAGGATGGCACATATCAAAACCTGGGAACAATCTCTATTGGTGGGGACATGGCGAAAAAAGAACCCATGTCCACTGCTGGTGGAAATGTCATCTGGTCCAGGCCCTTTGGAAAGCAGTATGCAGATTACTCAGTAAACTCAAAATCAGCTTTCCATATATCCAGCATCTTACTTTGGCGTGTCTATTCCATGGACAGTAAAATATTCATTCAAAAGAACGTGTACATACCACTATTCTTTGCAGAACTCAATACAATAGCTATGTGTTAGAATCAACCTAGATGTACAATGACAGACAAGTGGATCATGGAGATGTGTTACATATACATAATGAAATATTACACAGTCATTAGGAATGATGAAAACATGCAATTCATAGCAACATGGATGGAGCTGAAAGACACCATGTTAAATGAATCAATCTAGAAGAAGATCGATAAACACAGGATGATATTACTTAAATGTGGCACTTATAATAACTGTATGAGGGAATGCAATTTTTTAAAGCAGGAATGCTCTGATTAACTTTGGACCCAGTATCTCAGGAAGAGAAGAAAAGGAAGAGTGGAGGGAAAAGGGAGAAGAGACATATGAGAAGCAACAGGACCAGTTACAAAGACAGCATTCATGAATGAATATCTAAAATACCTAAACCATAGATCAAAAACACTGAAATCAAGAGATCCAAATTTTACAAAGAGCGCAAGCTAGTGGAGGGGATAAAGAAGGGGGTGGGACCTTTGAACATTGTTGGAGGGAAGTTGACACTGGTGGTCGGATCCTTGCTGCAATATTATTTGTCTAAATCTCAACTACAAACAACTGTGTAAATAACAGTGCTTTAACAAAAAAATGTGGAAAAAGATAAATTACCTATAATTTTATAGACATTATCTTTTAACTAATGGAGATATATAGGTAATATATTTTCCAGGCATTCTTCTTTGAATAGTTTTCTATATTCACTCTATTCTAGAAGATAACAGAAAGTAAATGAAAATGAGTCAATCTTTAAAAGAGATAATCCTCTTTTATATCTGAATAACATAACAGGTAATCAACTAGTAACATCTGTATAACAATATAAAGTAATAGCTATACTGAGTATAAATCAAGTAGACATATGGCCCCACCTAATATTTAACCTGTTTTAAAATTAATATTTCATCTTTTTTAATATTCAAAAATCCCCTAAAACTAAATTGCCAGAGAAATACATTTACCATACTTGAAAATGAATACTCCAGTGGGCTAAAAGTTACAGACCTATCAATTCTTGTACTCATATATACAGAGGAATCTCTGGGACTCCCCAACACTTTTAAATTATGAATGATTACATATTTTAATCTAGCATGATGCAAGCTATAGCATTCCATCCAGGTTTCAATTCCCCTGCTCACCAGAGAGGGCCTATGGTTTACCTAGAAAAAACTGTCATCATGACTGATTCCAGCATATAGTTGATACCCACAAAATCCAATGCGCCCCAATATGGAAGAAGCAACAAAAGTTCATATACCTTTTCCAGCCATTTAATGAAGAGATTCTTTTTAGCTACAACACTTATTCAGATAAAAATGTACAGAAGTTATTTGCTTTGAAACTTATTTAATCGGAGTCAATAGTAACTAACTTTCCTTCAGTGAATCACGGAATCTAAACTCTATTGCAAATTTTAATTTTTATTAGGCAGTACAGATATAGTAAAACATGCAAAGTACAAATTACTGGGTTTAAAATAATATGATTATAAAGTTAGCTTCTACTGGTTTACTTCTTTTGCCATTAGGACTTTCTATTAAAACTTCTAAGTCTTCTATTTTGATTGTGTTGCTATATCCACAGAGATATCATCTTTTCAATTGAATTAGTCCTCTATAAATTGCATCACTTTGTTGTCTTTGCTGAATTACTGGAATGATTATTTAATTGCTTGAATACTCTATCCTAAAACACCTTTATTTTTTACTCATTTTTGTCCCACAATTAACTTGTACTACTTCATATTAATCAATTCTTTATTGATTCCTAGAATTTCAACTGTTATATATAATTTTCAGTACCCTGTTAATACAATTTATATTTTATGCTTTAAATATTCTAAAAATTTTATTTTCCATTTCACAAAACCAGTGTATATTCCTACCATCAACACTAAAATGATTCACCAACATCCTCAACAGTAGCTGCATATTTCTAAAAATTTTCCAATGATGTCTGTGTAAGATGATGTCTCATCCTGTGGTGAATTTAATTAACAATGTTAGCACCATGTTCATTTTAAGTACACAGCACAATATTCAATACTTGTGTATGTTGTCAAATGATCACCATAATAACATTGTCACCAAGTGACAATGATTTAACATTGTCACCAAATAGAGTGACAAAACATTTCTCTTGTGATGAGAAATTTTAAGATTTACTCCATTAGAAGCTATTAATACGTAAGATACTATATACTGTGTTGTTATAGTCACTGCCTCACAATCTATCCACATAACATTTATTTTATAACTTGACATTTGTATTGTCTCCTTGAGTGATATCACCTGTTACTTACTCCCTACCTCTGGCAATCACCTATCTGCTGTATTCTAGAGGGGGGGCAGTTTTGGATAAGATCATAACTATTTATTTTTTTATTTTTTAGAAAAAATCTTGATACTATTTTTAAAAGTCATTTCATTTGATTTACATTACTTCCAACAATGTTGAATGAAGCATTATTTCCCAACTATTTGCCAGCACTAGTTAGTTCATCTTTTAATAGAATCTATTCTAAAATATTTGATATATTATCTCATAATTATTTTGACATTAATGTATCATTGTATCACTGTTGTTCCATTGCTGATCGATTTGCTCGAACAGGTGCCAGTAACGTCTCCATTTGTCCCAGCTCTGAGATTTTTTTAAATTTTTATTAGTAAAACACCATGAGATACAGTTGTAAACTTATAAATTTTGTGTTTGGGTTTCAGTTATACAATGATAGAATACCCATCCCTCCACCAGTTCCCATTCTCCACCATCACTGATCCCAATATCCTTCCCACCCCCCATACCCCCAATCCCACCCTGCCTCTCTGGCAGGGTGTTTTCTTTTGTTCTCTTTCTCCTTTTGGATGCTGTGGTTTTCACTGCGTGGCAATCATGTTCGGTCTATAGTCTACTTTCAGCATGCATTTCCCATCCTGGGAGGATCCTCCCAACACCCGTTATTTGGTGCTCTCATCTCTATCTGAGCTGCCTTCTCCCCTAGCATGTGCGTCTGACCACCAAACTATGGAGTGAACCTCCTGGTACTTATTTTGGCTATTCTTGGGTATTAGTCTCCTATTTTGTTACCTTACGTACCTCAGATGAATAGAATCTTTCTATATCTGTCCCTCTCTTTCTGACTCATTTAGCTTAACATGATACTTTCCATGTAGTACCACTTGTATGTAATTTTCATGACTTTATCTTTTCTAACAACTACTGAGTACTCCATTGTGTAGATATACCAAAGTTTCTTTAACCTGTTCTTGGGTACTCAGGATTTTTCCAGATTCTGGCTATTGTAAAGAGTGCTGCAATGAACAAACAAGTGCAGATGTCACTTCGACTATACTTTTTTGCCTCTCTGGAATATATTCCCAGGAGTGGTATTGCTGGGTCAAATGGGAGCTCAATTTCTATTATCAAAAAGTGCTGAACTAGTCGGCATTCCCACCAGCAGTGAAGGAGGGTCCCTTTCTCATGCATCCACGCCAACACAGTTTGCTTTTGTTCTTTTGGAAGTGGGCCAGTCTCTGTGGTATGAGATGATATCTCATTGTTGTTTTGATCTGAATCTCCATGATGATTAGTGATGTAGAGAATTTTCTCCTGTCCCTTTTAGGCATTTAGATTTCTTCTTTGAGAAAGTTTCTGTTCATTTCATCACCCCATTTTTGATGGTGTTGGATGTTTTCTTTGTGCAGTTCAACCAGTACTTTGTATATCCTTGATATCAACCCCTTGTCGGATGGGTCTTGGGAGAATATCCTTTCTCATTCTGTAGACTGTCTTTGTATTTTGGTCACTGTTTCTTTTGAGGTGCAGAAGCTTCTTAGTTTAAGATAGTCCCATTTGTTTATCTCTGTTTTCACTTGCTTGGCCAGTGGTGTTATATCTTTGAAGATACCATTAGCTTCAATGTCATGGAGAGTTTTGCCAAACTTGTATTCAATGTACTTTATGGATTCCGGTCTGATGTTGAGGTCTTTAATACATTTTGATCTTACTTCTTTACATGGTGTTAAACAGAGATATGAGCCCATTTTTTTTTGCATGTAGCTGTCCAATTTTGCCAGCACCATTTGTTAAAGAGGCTTTCCTTGCTCCACTTCACATTTCTTGCTCCCTTGTCAAAGGTTAGATAATCATATGCTTGGGGGGAGATGTCAGTATATTCAACTCTGTTGCATTGGTCTGCAGCTCTGTCTTTGTTCCAGTACCATGATGTTTTAATTATAACTGCTTTGAAGTAGAATTTGAAGTTAGGGAGGTTGATTCCTCCCATTTTCTTTTTCCCAAGAATTGCTTTAGCTATTCATAGGGGCTTATTTTTCCATGTGAATTTCGGGAGTGTTTGCTCCATTCTTTGAAGAATGTCATGGATATCGTTATAAGGATCATATTGAATTTGTTCAGTGCTTTGGGGAGTATTGCCATTTTGACAATGTTAATTCTCCCTATCCATGACAACTCTGAGATTTTAGCAGCCTCTCCTTACTCATCCTTCCCGATGGTGCCATATTGGAGGCTTTTTCAAGATAAATGGAATGAGACCCATATTGTCACTGTTTTTGGCATATCAAATATGCCACGGGGAGCTTGTCATGTGGGCGGGATACTCTCAGTAGCTTGCTAGGCTCTCTGAAAAGTGTTTTGATAAAAATTTATATAATTATTTGTACTGATATCTGTTTCTAATTTTGTTCACTACTTGTATGTCTTATTTGGAAAAATAGCTATCTAGATCTTCTATCTAGATCTTCTACCATTTTTTAATTTAGTTTTATAAGTGTTATTTGCTGTTAAGTTGTTTTAGTTATTTATAAATTTTATCAGGTATATTTGCTTTCATTTTTTTTTAATTTCAAAGGTTGAACTTTTTCCCTTTATATTCCTGTATTGTACAGAAAAATTTTAATTTGATGATATATTTACTTCTTTTTAACTTTGTTTTCGTAATCTTCAATGGGTAATAATATACAAATGCTTAATCAATTAGAAATATGGGCAAGAAAGTACAGAGAGTTAGATGCTTACGTTGCATATGTATAATCCAAGTTTGATCACCAGAACCACATATGGTCTTGTAAGCCCACCAGGAGGCAACTCTAAGTGCAGAGTTAGATGTAAGTCCTGTACACAGATAGATGTGGCCCCAAGAGATACCAGTAACAAGGTAATAAAATATATGGGGAAAAAATAAGTCAGCAGATATATATGTTGAAAATTAGAAAGACTACAGAGAGAAACTGAAGTCACAAATAAAAAAATTAGTATCTATGCAGTAGAATACTGGAGTTTTTAAAAATGCCAATTTCTGGAATTATGGCTAATCTTGTATGAGTGAGACAAAGGGGTAGATCCCATCATCACTACCACACACATACACACATATATACATACATACACACATACACAAACACATAGAAACATCCCTGGCTTTAGTCCTTACAGAAAATTGAATAAAAGAACATAAGATTGAAAGCAACAAAAATAAAACTCTAAGGATATGTAGTTTTTAATCTCGATATCTGTTGAATCTATGATTTTGGGATTTAATTTCAAAACTGAAGAAAAATGAAGTTTTCAAGCCAGTTTCTGTTAACAGCATTATTCTTATACCAAAAGCATAGACATTTATACACAATATTAAAATTACAGACCAATTTCTTATGAATATAGATGTAAAAATTAACAAGATCTTAGTGAATAATATTCAATAATATACTGAAATAATCTTATAATCAAGAATTTATTCTGAGGAATGCAATAACGTTTTAACATTTGAAAATCAATGCTATATCAAACCAATTTAAGTAAAAACTTCAAATCATTTTACAACATCAATAAATATGCACAGATCTTGACAGCATTTAGCCGAAGAGAAGGACAACATGGAGGGCGGGATCCACAGATCCCAAAGGAAAAAAAAAAAAAACAGGTTCCAAAAAGAGCCGAGATCATCGGGAAATCCCAGATGGGGTAGGTACCGCATCCCACCTCCCCCAGATGGAACCCCGGTGACCAGAAACCTCTACAAGCACAGCTCGAGTATGCCGGAACTTGGACTTTTCCTCAAAACCACGCGGCCGCTTACGCGGCCGCGCGACATCTCTCTATATACAAAGTGATCCATGGGAAGTAAACCACCTAACGTTTCTCTCTGAAAATCATAGCTAAGCTTTGAGCACGGCCACAGCCCCAGAAACACAAGTACTTAATGCATAATCCAGCAGCTTGGAGCAGAAAAGTGAACGGGTTATGTGTTAACCCAGGCCATCAAGTCTGCCAGAGGGGAAAGGGTGTTGGTCCCTTCCGCCCTCCCCCCTCTGGAAAGAAAGGTGGCGGCCACATGGGAGCCTTGTGGACAGCAGGTATGAGCCGGGGGTGTGGGGGCGACTAAAACCTCATGGGAAGGGGGGCGTTCCGGTCCGTCCTTCACGCCCTACCGAGGCCACCAGTTGCCCCCCACGAGCGGCTCTCCAGCACGACCACAGGCCCAGAAGCACAAGGACTTAATGCAGAACCCAACAGGTTGGAGCAGAAAAGTGAAAGGACTATGCGTTAATCCAGGCCATCAAATCTGCTGGAGGGGAAAGGGTGTTGCCCCATTCGCCCTCTCCTCTCTGGAAAGAAAGATGGCGGCCACATGGGAGCCTTGTGGACAGCAGGCATGAGCCGGGGGAGCGGGGGCGACTAAAACCTCATGGGAAGGGGGGCGTTCCGGTCCGTCCTTCACGCCCTACCGAGGCCACCAGTTGCCCCCCACGAGCGGCTCTCCAGCACGGCCACAGCCCCAGAAGCACAAGGACTTAATGCAGAACCCAGCAGCTTGGAGCAGAAAAGTGAAAGGACTATGCGTTAATCCAGGCCATCATGTTTGCCCGGAGGGGAAAGGGTGTTGGTCCCTTCCGCCCTCCTCCCTCTGGAAAGAAAGGTGGCGGCCACATGGGAGCCTTGTGGACAGCAGGTATGAGCCAGGGGTGTGGGGGCGACTAAAACCTCATGGGAAGGGGGGCGTTCCGGTCCGTCCTTCACGCCCTACCGAGGCCACCAGTTGCCCCCCACGAGTGGCTCTCCAGCACGGCCACAGCCTCAGAAACACAAGGATTTAATGCAGAACCCAACAGCTTGGAGCAGAAAAGTGAACGGACTATGCGTTAATCCAGGCCATCAAATCTGCTGGAGGGGAAAGGGTGTCGCCCCATTCGCCCTCTCCTCTCTGGAAAGAAAGATGGCGGCCACATGGGAGCCTTGTGGACAGCAGGTATGAGCCAGGGGTGTGGGGGCGACTAAAACCTCACGGGAAGGGGGGCGTTCCGGTCCGTCCTTCACGCCCTACCGAGGTCACCAGTTGCCCCCCGCGAGCGGCTCTCCAGCACGGCCACAGCCCCAGAAGCACAGGGACTTAATGCAGAACCCGGCAGCTTGGAGCAGAAAAGTGAAAGGACTATGCGTTAATCCAGGCCATCATGTCTGTCCGGAGGGGAAAGGGTGTTGCCCCAGTCGCCTTCTCCTCTCTGGAAAGAAAGATGGCGGCCGCATGGGAGCCTTGTGGACAGCACGTATGAGCCGGGGGAGTGGGGGGGCGACTAAAACCTCATGGGAAGGGGGCGTTTCGGTCCGCCCTTCACGCCCTACCGAGGCCACCAGTTGCCCCCCACTAGCGGCTCTCCAGCACGGCCACGACTCCAGAGCACAGAAACCAATTTCTTAACTATCTGACTTTCAGTATAAATACTTCCAGGGTCAATAAGTAAAATAGCAGAAATCCAAAACCAACATTTAATTCTTGAACCCAGCTGTAGAAAGCAAATCACGTCACAATTCTTTTTCAGCATGTCTGATTTGGGGGGGGGGGTAAACTCTAAATTATATTGGTGAATCTTTTATTGAAACAATGAATCTAATCAAAGCAGATAGAGTGTTAACTAGAATTCATCTGCCCCACAGGGACTGGGAGGGGTGGGGGGTGGGGTTTTATTGGGGTTCTTCATGGTAAAAAAAAAAGTATTGGTAAAGGGAAATGTGTTTGATATTTGCATGACTGAGACCTAAACCTGAAAGCTTTGTAACCTTTCCCAAGGTGATTCAATAAAAAAATAAATAAATAAATAAATAAATATGCACAGAAAGCTCTTGGGAAGATTTAAAATTTAATTAAGAGAAATAAAATCTCGCAACAAAATGGAGATTGAAGAAATTTACCTCAACACATTAAAAGCCAAATTTAAAATACAACCCTGCAGAAAACTGATCATTCTCAGAAGTAAAAAATTAAAAGTTTTTCTTCGAGGATCAGGCCTAAAATCCTAAAGACTCCATCAAAAATCTGTCAGAAATAATAAACCAACATATTGCAGGGTCAGATTGAAAAATACATATGAAAGTTGTCAGGATACTGGCCAGTCCACAGGGGCACACTGGAGTATGATCTCCAGAAGTCACAGGACTTACTCCCTATGGGGGAGGAAGTGAGTAGGGAAGAAGCCTCTGCCCTGGCCCTCTGCTCACCGCGGGATTCCTGCCTCTCCACCTCTAAGAGAGAAACCTGAGAAAGAACGCTGCAGAGCCGGGAGTCTGGTGGTCAAGCAATTCTCCGTTTATTGACTCTTACACGGGGATTTTTATGCGCACAATCTGGGGGCATTCCACGCGTGTATCACGTTTATCGAGCTTAATAGAGATACTAGTTAATGATTTGTATTCCCTAATCTCGGGGCCAGGTTAATCAGCTCAGGCAAATGATAACTATCACATCTCTCATCCCATTGTCTCCACAACCAGAATGCTTATGTGTGTGGAATGTTGGAGCTAGCCCCTGGACCCCAGTAAACAGGGCCGGCTCTTGCTTTCAAGGACAGGGGGTTTGGTCAAAGTCTCGGGTTGGTTACTGAGACCCCCAACAAAAGTCAGTTGCATTTCTATACAAAAACAATTTTAATGGAAATAGAAATACATTATGAAAGATTAATAACTGCAAATGTCTCAAAAAGTAGCTAGAAATAATTTTTTATTAAAAGGTGGAGATTTAGATATGAAAAACTATCAATAGTAAAAGATGAGAAAAGAAAATGGTAAATGTTCTTATTGGCATACTCAAAATATCATATTTATTTAGTATAATTTGTATTGGGATTCCAGTGAAATTCTTCAAAAATAAAATAAAATCGCTAAAATTTGAGTGACAACATAGCCAACTCATAAACAGTCTAAACAAAACTAAGTAAATAGATGATTGGAGGAATCACACCCCTACTTTAAAATATGGTGTTTCAGAATCAGAACAGTGTGGTGTAGGAATTAAAGCAAAATATTAGGCAAATGAAATAGGACAGAAAAAAATTCTCATATATGTGAAGAAAGAAAACTCTTCTGCAAATGGTGCTGGAAAATAAGGATAGTCACATATAAAATAATGGAATTGTGCCACTAATTTCTACTAAACACAAAAGCGAATTTAAAATTGAAAAAATTAGTTGCTAGGCCTGGTTCTCTAAAAAGCATTAAAGAAAATACATGCAAAACTATCTATATAGTTTAAATGATATCTTAAGTGATTTAATTCCCCTGACAAATAAATAAAGTCAAGTGGATTACATTAAATACAAATATTATCTACTGCAAAAAAGCAATCACGTTATTAAAATAACAATTCCTAACTTACAGTGGGAGAAATAATCACATAAATTTTTAAAAAAACTTATTTTAACATACTTTAAGAGCTCATGAGACTCAACAAAATAAAAAATCCAATAAAAATTAGGAAATAGTTAACAATACTTTATCAGAGAATAAATTATGATGACAAACAGGCACATGAAAAAATATTGTCACTGATCATCAGTTAAATACAAACCAGAACAACACTAAAACATCACTTCAATAATGAAAATAACTCATATCACAAAGATCAGAAAGAACTTTTACCTGGAGAAAAAGTTACATACTTTTACTGTTAGGAATTGAATCTGACTAAGTTTCAGTGGGTAATAGTATGTAGATTACTAAAAGAAAATAATTATTTTATGGCACGGCATTTATATTTCTGAATATATATCCTAAAAACACAAATTCAAAAGATCTCTATGCACACAAGTGTCATTGTTGAGCTATTTATAATAGCTAAGACCTGGCAAAACTTAAATGACCAATGACAAAGTATTTAAAATGGGGCTATTTACTCAATAAAATGCAATTCAACTGTGAGAAAATATGATATTTTAATGTTATATAAAATAAATGGAAGTCCAGATGGTATATAACTGACCTATAAGCAAAACATGTCAGGTAAAGGACAAATACCAGATTATTACACTCCAATATGTTCTATTTAAAGAATCAAAGCAAGCAAAGATAAAATATCCATAAAATGAGTATAGATCATGACCGTTGAAATGTGTTTATTAAGAAAAAAATGAGTACAAAGGAATCAATAGTATTGGTGAAAAGATATTGGAAATGTTCAGAGGTGTAAGGTGATAGATTTGTAACATTATATGCTATATGTTATATATATATAACTATATGCTAAGAAACTTTCGACTTTTATCATTGATAATCCTAAGTAATTTCACTTGCATGATTTATAATTTCTAAAAAACACACAAAAATTTGGTTGGGTCTTTGTCATTCACTTTATAACAAGAGAATCTCCCTTCTGTTTCCAAAGGATATTATTCATTTCTTTTTTAGACCTCACAAGAAGCAACTACATATTTATGCTTTTATCAACATCATGCCATATATATGATAATCATTAATATGGTGGATTTCTCTGCTCTTCTTTTTTATTTTGTGTTCAAGGAAATTTGAGCATTTTCAAATATACTCCTCAAAATTCTTCCACTCTTTTTTCTCACTTTTGAAACCAAACTTATAGTATAGGTATTTATTACACCAAAATAAAATTATCTACTTCCGTGTATCAATATTTGTGCTCGTTTTCTGAATATTTTATTATTAACATACCACACACTTGATCTTAGCCAAAAGGCCGAGAAGCACTAGGGCTGGAGCAATAGCACAGCGGGTAAGGCGGTCGCCTTACAAGCGGCCAACATGGCCGACCCGAGTTCGATTCCTCCGCCCCTCTTGGAGAGCCCGGCAAGCTACCGAGAGTATTCGATATGCCAGACACAGTAACAACAAAGTCTCCAATGGAGACGTTACTGGGCCCGCTCGAGCAAATCGACGATCAACGGGAGGGCCTTTACCTTTACCTTTACCTTTAACATACCACAGACCAGATAGGCTAAATAATCAATATTAAAAGTTCTTCAAAGGCATTATCTCTTTTTTGGTTGAGGATGAGATTCTTCTCTGTGTCCTCTCAGATTCTTCTGTTCATTTCTGTCAGTACATTCATCTTGTAAATCTTGTAAGGATATAATATTATTGGATTAACGACCAACCTAGTGACCTCATTTTATCTTAGTGACATCTGTAATTTACTATCTTAAAAGTGCAGTCAATGTTTTTGATACTTGTTAGGACTAAATTTTGAAAGACTTTTTCTTAGGCCAACATCATTTGAATTACTAAGTTTAGAAATATCACAATACACAATAGGTAAGTTCTAGGGAATCTGAGAAATGCAGGTGTTTAGATCAGTTTAAATGTTCTGTATTAATAATGACTCTGATAAAATCATTCAAAAATTTATATAGTCTAGAAATTAACTAATAATTATTAAGGGAAGTATGTATTTTATTCTAGGTAATATGTGAAGGGGAATGGATATGGTCTTAAAGGGTATATAAATCTTGATCTTTACGAAATTTAGTTTGATTTAAGGGTAAATATGCATTAAAAAACTGACAATGTATAATACATTGCATATGTTTTCCTTATCTAAGGAAAGGTATAAAATCATTTGATTATATCAAGTGATATAGTTGGCAGAATTCAATACTCATTTATGATTAAAAACCCTCCAGATATAGATATAAAAACATACTTCAAAATGCCTTGCATGCAACAAACCCAGGTTTGATTCCTCTGTCCCTCTCTGAGAGCCTGGCAAGGTACTGAGAGTATCCTACATGCTGGGCAGAGCCTGGCAAGCTCCCCATGACGTATTCAATATGCCAAAAACAGTAACAACAAGTCTCCTGTGGAGATGTTACAGGTGCCCACTTGAGCAAATTGATGAGAGGACAGTGCTACAGTGCTACAACAATAGTAACTGCTACAACAATCCACCTACAGTATCAATCTTAGTGGTGAAAAATTAAATGCCTTTCCATTGAAATGAAACACAGGAAAGATGTCCACTTGCACCTTATTTAGTATGATTTTGGAAGTCATATGTATGTATACATATATACATATGTATATAGCAGACTACAAAATTTATACACAAAGGTTTTATGGCATTACTATATGAAATTTATGAACTAGGAGAGAAAGACACTTAAAAGATGACTACCTTCAAAACTGTATCCAGAAATATAAAATACCTTGAAATCAATTAAATATGTGAATATCTCATATAGTGAAAACTATAAATCACTGCTGAAAGAAATAGAGGACTTCAGAGAATGCAAATATAGTTCCTGTACTTGATGACCTTCCTACCCAAAGCAATATACAGATTCAATTCATTACCCATTAAAATTACAATGATGTGCTCAAGGACTTGCATTAAACACTACTAAAATTTATATGGCACTTTAAAACTACCCAAATAGTCAAATCAATCTGAGTGCAGAAAGAAATTATTGGAAGTAATACATTTCCTAACTTTGACTTGTACTACAAGTTATAATAATTAAAACTGCATAGTAGAGGAATAAAGATAGACCCTCAGACAAATAAGGCAGAATTGCATCTCAAATTAAATCCCTAGATTTATGAGAGAGTTCAATTATGACAAAGTAGTAATTACATAAACTACAGCAAGAAAAGTCTCTTCAGTGAATGATGTTGACCTACACTGCCCAACAACAAATCATTGGGTCATGAAGATTTGGTTTATATATACAATGGAATACTACACAGCAGTAAGGAATGATTAAATCATGCAATTTGCTGCAGCATGGATGGAACTTGAAGATACCATGTTAAATAAAGTAAACCAGAAGAAGAATAAGCAGAGTATGATATCACTTATAAATTGGATTTTGGGCAACTGGATGAGAAAATACAATGGTTTAAAGTGGGAGATGCCTAAATCATTCTTTGTCCCAAAGTATTGGGAGAAGAAAAGACCATGAGTAGAGGGGGGTAGTGAGAAGAGTCAGATATGAAGCAATAATGGGCAAGGAGCAAGGGACATCTGTGGTATTAAGGAATGATAGACCTAAATATTCCAATAAGGAATCAATGACACTAAAATCATTAAACCCAAATTTAAATAAACAAACTTAGAAAGGTGCCTGTCAAAAACAGCAGACTGGGAGGATGGGAAGGAGGGAATAAGAGAGGGTCCCAGGAAACACTCTTGGTGGATCAGTGATGGAATATTGTTTACCTAAAACCCATTTATAAATAACTTTGTAAGTCATGGTTCTCTCCTAAAATAAATATTGAGGGTAAAATAAATAGTGCTGGGAAAATTGAATAGCCACATTGAAACCGTGTCTCATACCAGTCACAAAAGTAAATTATAATTGGATTTAAAATATAGAGTTTAGACTCCAAGATGACCAATGATACCACTTAGTATATATTTCCATATTACAAAACACTAATTCTAAATGTTATATTTACATTCATGTTTATTCCAGTGCTTAGTACAACAACCAAGACATGAAAATAAGTAAAATGGCATATACACACTGAAGAATACTATGTAGTTGTAAGAAATGATAAAAATATAATTTTATACTTGCTGAATGGAACTATAGGATGAAAATGGAGATAATAAGAGTTGGGTTTCAACATTACAGGCCTTAGGGATCTACATGGAGGGAAGCAGGAGCTCTTTTGGCATTTGATGCTGGAACGGTGTGTGCATAAACCAACGTCCACAGTATTATAAGGTTTCTCAGTAATGATTTTGAAAAAGAAAGAAAATTACACGTGTATAATTTGGTAGTTGGAGATTGTAACACTTACCAAATATATTGATGAATGATAGAATTCAGAATAGACTTCTTTAATATAAATTTGGTTATTTACAAACTTAAATTAAAAAAATAAATGATCTTAGGACTGGAGAGATAGTGTAGAAGGTAGAGTGTGCTTTCCTTGACTCTGGCAAACTGGATTCAATCCTGGGCTCCACTAGGTGCCTACCATAATCCATATGATACCTTATCTCCACTAGGAATGACCCATGAGCACAGAGCCAGGTGTAAGCCCCGACTACAACTGGGTATGCCCTTCCCCCTCAAAATAATGAAGATATTCATTAAGGTGTATATTTAGTATTTCAATATGGAAAATTTTAAAGTTACAATAATATATCCATTCATTAAATGAAATTTTCTACATATGTATGATGTTTGCTTCATAAACCAATTAATGTTTACAATATTTTCCATTGGCTTTTTATTGTCAATATTTTATATTTCATATTTTATATTCAGTATTTTATATTTTCACATTCTAATATAAAAGCAAGCTAAAGTATGCTCTGAAATATATTTTAAAAATCAGATTAAAGTAATTATTTAACATTTACAAGTAAATATTTTAAGTTATTTAGAATTTGTGTTGTAATTAGTGTTTTATATTGTTAGTCATAAAGATAGTTCAATAAGGAAGATTCTTCTTAATATGCTTATTAGAATTTCCTGAGTAGGTAAGTCAATCGTGGCTTTTTATGCAATAAGTTATTACTAAAGTAGTTAAATGATGATATAATTAAATAACAAAAAATATTTAAAAAACAATTTTATTTTACTTTACTTTTTTTTGTTTCCATGACTATTGCTCTGTGATTATACAAATTTTTATAAAATTGTGATAAATTGTCATGTTAAATATTGACTTCATAGTTAAATATAATTCTTAATATGATAATACTTTACCATGTGTCTTTGAGGTATAGTAAAAAATGTTTACTACATGCCCTACCTGGAGCGATAGCACAGTGGGTAGGGCATCTGCCTTGCATGCAGCCAACATGGCTGACCCGAGCTTGATTCCTTCACCCCTCTCAGAGTGCCCAGCAAGCTACCGAGAGTATCTCGCCCGCACGGCAAAGCCTGGCGATCTCCCCGTGACATATTCGCTATGCCAAACACCGTAACAAGTCTCACAGTGTTACTGGGCACGCTCGAGCAAATCGATGAACAAAGGGAGGACAGTGACAATGACAGTGACATGCCCTGTATAAAATTCTGAAGTACTCATATATGCTTGCATAAAATACTTAAACAATTAATTCATGAGTTTTACAGTACATTAAAAAGAAGCACACATTTCTGTGGTCACTGAGATGTGTTGACCTTATTTTAACAGTGTATATATTTATTAATTTCATTTCATTAATTCATTCATTTCATTAATTTAAATGTTATTTTTACAAAAATTAGAGTTAATCACTTTCAAAAATGACAAAATATATTGAAACTCATGATCTTAATAAATTTTAAAGCATTATCGAGTTCAATTCCTCCACCCCTCTCAGAGAGCCCAGCAAGCTATCAAGAGTCTCTCGCTTGCACGGCAGAGCCTGGCAAGCTACCCGTGATGTATTTGATATGCCAAACACAAAGTCTCCAGTGGAGACGTTACTGGGCCTGCTCAAGCAAATTGATGAATAATGGGAGGACAGTGACAGTGACAGATTTTTAATTTATATGATTTGAAAAATGACACCCTATAAATATTTTTTCTTATTACTAAAATTAAATCTAAAATCTCTAATTGTACTTTCATTAGGACATTTCCAGAACTCAGGAGTAATTAAAAATTTATAATTTTAAATTAGGATTTAGTAATGAACAATAGGAAATAGAAGCAACTAGAATTTTATAACAGTACTTATTAATGAAGAGTACATGTTTTACAGATACATCTTAAAAGTTTATGCCAACAATCATAGTACTATTAAAAATGTATCATGTTATAGTCAATATAAATCCAAATCCAGTACTCACATAGACACTTCTATCTCATTGATGCAAACTATTTTGATTATATATTTTGTAACTTTACACAGATATGATGCTGTGTAAAATATACACATGACTAAATTATATTAAAGGATTCCAAAATTTAGCCAAACGTGGCTTAAAGTCACAGTAATTCTTCAAATCATTCCTGTAAAGAAAATTAAATTCAAACAAAATGCATTCTGTACAGACAGTCAAGATTAAAATTTTATTTTTCTGAGAATAATGTTCTCTAATAACAGTGATTTTGAAAGAACGTGATAAATATCCATGTGATTTGTTTGAAAATTGTAAAAGGTCAATATAACTTAGCTAATACCTTGAATGCATTTTATCTTGCATATAAGCAGGTTCTGGAATTTAGTTTTCACATTGTTGGCACAGAATAACTTACATGGTAAAATTATATTACCCCAATCATACTATGATTAGTGGCCAAATATTGAACCAAGAAATAAAAAACTTAGCTGTTGCCACAGAAGAGATTGAAATCACACATATTTTAGTATCTTAATTCATAATTAGTTTGTTTGAATTGCCACTGTCTCAATAAATATAATATTTTATGGTGCCCTATTTCACAGCTTTCTCCATGCAGAATTTCATTGGCATTTCTGTTCTATCCTTTTCTTTCAGCATGGAATATTGAAATCTAAATCACTTTGGTTGATTTCCCACAAAGTAATGAATGTCTATAAACATTCACAACTTTGATTTGTTCTTTTTTTTCTTCTTTCTCTCTGCATTATAATGCAGAAGCACAAAAGAAGCAAGACATGATAAGATAGATCCACCTATCAATCATAATTTCCATTGCAAGATGCTCAGCAAAGAGCCATGAGATTTCAATAAGGGAGAATTGTACACTGGTATTATTTACAGCTTACATTTTTAACTCATTAAATTACATTGTTAATGGGCGATTCTATCACATGTTTAAAGACTCTGTTGAAGAAAATAATCTTATTTCAATGTACTTTATATAAAATATTGTATTTGAAACATCTTACTACTACTTGGTCAATACTTGAGTAATAGTCCAAAACCTATGAAAAGGACACTGAATGTCAAATAATGTGTTCTGTATAATGATAATGTCTATTTCATAGTACTGTTGCCAAACATAGCTCAGGTTCATAAAATTAGGGTTTCAGAAGACTTCAAAAATCATGGTATAATTCTCTGTGTTTTCTCACAGTATGCTTATGAACATTGTCTGAATATCCTGGAATCAATGGGTTCTTCGAAAAACCCAACAAGGGAAAATTAATTTTTGTACCAATACTGTGAGGTTATTTATAGGTATCATAAAGTTCTAATTCCTCTCTTGGGAAGCTTTGATCAATTGATCACTTGACATTCCATTTCTCATCGATTTGCTCGAGTGGGCTCCAGGAACGTCTCCATTCATTCTTGTTGCATGCTAGTGTAGCTCAATGGCATTTGTTGCTCCAGGAAAACTAAGATCCTCAAACCAATCATTCAGGGTCTTGATGAAGAAGTTCAACCATCTCGTAGGTAGGCGGCCATGTGATCTTTTGACGTCCTGTGGAATCCAGTCGGTAACGGCTCTAGTCCAGCAGTCATCTTCTAATCTCATTATGTGTCCAGCCCATCTGATTTTCAATGCCGTGGCAAACGAGACAGCATCCCTGATTCTTGATCATCCACGGAGGTTGGAACTCTGGATTCTTTCTCTCGCTTGAGTGAAGTGTTATACTCCAAGCATAGCTCTTTTCATTCTTCTTTGGGAAACACGAATAGTATTCTCATCCTGTTTTCATAGGGCCAAGGTCTCTGAGGCTTCTGTTAATGTAGAAAGAAATGGAAACAAAGAGATGTGCCCCGAGCCAGAGATTCTTTGTCCTCATAGCTATTTCTTCGATGCTTTTAAAGGCATTCCAAGCCGCTCTTTTCCACCTGTGTAACTCAGGTGCCAGGTTCATTCGTCATGTTGACTTCTCGACCTAGGTACACATAGCTGTTGCATTTGGAGATGTTTGTTCCATTGAGAGAGAATGGAACATCAGGAATGAGTCGTTTCTTATAAGCATTGTCTTCGTGAGATTCAGCTGTAGTTCGACCTTTCCTCACTCATGGTCGAAGTTGGCCAGCATTTGTGCCACTTGGCTAATATTTGGTGTTATTAGAACTATGTCATCAACAAAGCAGAGATGGTGTAATTGCTGACCGTCTATCCTCACTCCCATTCTTTCCCATTCCAGTCGTCACATGATGTTCTCAAGGGTGGCACTGATAAAATATCAAGGCTGCCAAGATGAAGAAGGACTAAAATGACTGTCTGTACTTTCAATGCACGTACAGTGGCATCGGATGCATACTTCGAGGACTTGATGGTGCAAGTGCGAAATATCAAGTACTACATCATTGGTCTGACCGAGACCAGAGGGCATCGATCACATCACACCGTTTTTGACACTGGAGAACAGTTACTCGGAACATACAACAAAAGAGACATCAGTGGTGTCGGTGTCCTTGACAACACAAACTTGGCCATGAGCGTGGAGTCATTCAAATGCCTAAAAACTCAAATCAGACAATTACACTTAAATAGATGTGACTCACTGCCCACAGTTTCTATATTTGTTGCCTATGCACCAACATCCAATTATGATTAAGAAGAAATTGAGAAGTTCTAGATGGAGCTAGAGAAGTTCAATAAAGAAGACCACACCTTCTATGAGATCATTGTTTCTGATTTTAATGCCAAGATAGGACCAAGAAGATCAGCTGAAGAACTCCACATTAGCACCCATGGTCCAGTACCGAACGATCAGGGTGAGAGACTGCTTGAGTTCTTCATGCTGACCAAGACAATCCTTTGTAACACACAGTTCCAGAAGGCCTAATCTAAACGTTGGGCATGGGAGTCTCCCGATGGACGGTTCCACAACAAAGTTGACTGCATCATATTCATTTGACAGTTTTGCCTAACCGATGTCGCTGTTATCCCAAAATTCTTGATGGGATCGGACCACCAACTCCTTCATGCAAAATTTTACTTCACAGAGCCGGGAGAAAGGGATGCAAATTTTAAGAAGATAACTCCCAGAACGACCACCAACTGGGAACTCTTTTACACTATTGTGGCAACATGGGAAGATACTTTGTCTGTCATTGACAACATTGACGAAGAATACAATTGGCTGGTTCAACACCTCCATGATTATGTGAGGAACGCTTAGAGAGAGAGAGTCACAAAAAGATACCTGTCTTCGAAAACTCTGGGGCTCATTTGCCAACGTGGCTTGGGGCAAACCTCAGGCAACTGCAAGTGAATGTCTGAGCTCGCAAAGCAGTGCACAGAAGCGATAAAGGAAGACCTCAAAGAGAGAAAAGCAGCTTGCTGGCAGATGTAGCAGAAGCCAGGAAAAGCATTCGCAACACCCGCCTTTCCTTTGCCAACTATAAGACCAAAATGACTGCCCTCCGACGTCCTAATGGATATATCACATCTTCCAGAAGGACAATGGAGAAGATTAACCATGACATCTACTCAGATCTCTTTGATAGCCACGTCCACCTGCCCACATCCCAAATTCTGCAGGATGGATATGTAGTTCCCAACACTCTTCCTTCTGGGAAATATTATCTACAACAAAATTATCCAAACATACCCTAAGTAATTTTTTTATCATGTCATTATGGTACTAACAATAACAGTGCTGATAATTGATCACTTCTACTTTTAATTTGCAAATTACACTTATAATACTAAGCATTTGGTCCTTTAAACATTTGTAATACTGCTTTCATAAGATGCATTTTATATATATAGGACATGAAACAGAAAGAAATGAGCAAACTTTCCTGTGTTGTGAGCAGCTGGATTTAAGTTTTAGAAAGTTAGTGCATTTCTAACAATATGTGATGAAGTTAAGTAGGAGTGAGAATTTGGATGTTTATAACATATATTATACAAATATCACTATATTACTATCACTATCACCCCATTTTTCATCAATTTGCTTGAGCAGGTGCTAACAATGTCTCCATTCATCTCTGTCACGTGCTAGTGTAGCCCAGTGGCATATTGGGGGCTCTTTCAGGGTCAGGGGAATGAGGACCATCATTGCTACTGTTTTTGGAATAGCAAGAACACCATGGGTAGCTTTCCAGGCTCTGCCTTACAGATGGGATACTCTCTACAATATTTTGCCGGGCTCTCCAAGGGGGATGGAGGCTTTTGAGGAAGCCTCTAATCACCTTTACAGGTATTCCCAGTCAGGCATATAAGTGGGCAGTATACTCTCAGTAGCCAGTCGGGTTCTCTGAGAGTGAGGACTAGAGAATAAGCAGTCATGTGGCTGCTCTGTGGTCACGCACTTCCAGGAGCTTGGTTTTATAGTCTCCGGATCCTGGCTGTTTATGAGGTTACACAGCAGTAGGTGGGTGTAACTGTGTAATTGTGTAACTGCACTCTTATGTTCATTTCCATATTTATAACAGAACAAATATGGAAATAATCCTAATGTAGAAGAACAAATGAGGGGCTGGATCGATAGCACTGCGAGTAGGGCATTTGCCTTGCATGCAGCCATCTCGGGTTCGATTCCCAGCATCCCATATGGTCCCCCGAGCACCGCCAGGAGTGATTCCTGAGTGCCGAGCCAAGAGTAACCCCTGAACATTGCTAGGTGTGACCCAAAAAGGAAAAAAAAACAAATGGCTGAATAAAGAGACTATGGTATGTATATGCAATGGAATACAACTCAGCTATTGTGTAATCTCCAGGTGGCTTGGAAGCCCCCTGGTGATTCTCTCTCTCCACCTGCATTTAGTGGCCTCAGGCCACTCTCCCACCCAGGATGGCAAATGCCAAGGGTGGACAAAGGAGAAAATATGGCTGCCAGGCTGTTTGGTGATCACTTGCCATTTATTCCATTTTCCTTGTGCACCTGTTCCAGTCTCACTTATATGTTGTAGCACTGTCCTCCTGTTAATCACCAATGTACTGGAGCGGGACCAGCAACATTGTGAGACTTGTTACTTTTTTTTGCATATAGAATACATAACAAGGAGCTTGCCAGGCTTTGCAGTGCGGGCTAGATACTCTTGGTAGCTTGCCAGGCTCTTCGAGAAGGGTGGAGGAATCGAACTCTGGTCGACCTCATTGGTGGCATGCAAGGCAAACACCCTACCCACTGTGCTATTGCTTCAGGCCCTGATATATTATGCAAATATTTCATTTCATTTCATCATCCTGTTAATCGTCGATTGCCTCGAGCAGGCCCCAGTAACGTCTCTTTCATCCTAGCCCTGACATTATATTCACGGCTCTTTAGGAGAATGAGACCCATCATTGTTACTGGTATTTGGCATATTTGGTACACCACGGGGAGTTTGCCAGACTCTGCCCTGTGGGCAGGCTACATTCGATAGCCTGCAAGTTTGTCCAAAGTAGGAATGAGATAATAAGATGTCATAAAAAAAAAGTTTTGATAAGATGTCTCGCTGCCGCGAATGCGGCCGCGCGGTTCCGGGATCTGCATTTTATAGTCTCTGAGTCTTGGCCGCTGATGGGATTACACGGTGCCAGGGGGCCAGGTGGTGGGTGTGACCCCCGCCTGCTGGAATTTGGAGGATCTGGATGGAAGATGCTCGATTCCAATCCGAGTAGGCTTGGAGGTCTCGGCCCTGGAACCCGCATGGCTTTGTCCCTCTGCCAGTACCTTCATGTGTGCAGAGAGTGGTCTCAGCATGGTGGTGGCTGGTCCTGAAGGTCTTCGGCTGCCGGAGCCCCAGTAGGGGCGGGGAGGAAAGCTCAACCCACTCCCCTCCAAGGGGTCCCGGCGAGGGACACCCAGGCGCGGGGGCAAAAAGACTGCAGCGTTCTCGTCCGGGATCTGCATTTTATAGTCTCTGAGTCTTGGCCGCTGATGGGATTACACGGCGCCAGGGGGCCAGGTGGTGGGTGTGACCCCTGCCTGCTGGAATTTGGAGGATCTGGCTTGGAGGTCTCGGCCCTGGAACCCGTGTGGCTTTGTCCCTCTGCCAGTACCTTCATGTGTGCAGAGAGTGGTCTCAGCATGGTGGTGGCTGGTCCTGAAGGTCTTTGGCTGCCGGAGCCCCGGTCAGGGCGGGGAGGAAAGCTCAACCTGCTCCCCTCCAAGGGGTCCCGGCGCGGGGGCAAATATATATCTAGAAAATAAAAATTACAGAACTCTTTTATTAAGATATAAATTTACTGATCTAATGAGTGTTTCACAAAACAGATGACACTGTTCTCTGGGGAGATGGGGTTTCTGGAACAGTCAAGAGCATAGTTGCAGCCTTGGATGCAATTGGGGGATGCTTTGAATTTTTTCATTTAAAGAAATCTACTTAAAGAAGGCAGATGTTCAAAATAAGTTTTTTCTTTCTTTTTGAAAAAGAGACAAAGTATTAGAAACTCTGTACAAAAATACTCAAATTTTGTAAACTAAGCAGGTTTTACAATTTTAGAGTTAATTAACCACACACGTTAAGTGGCTGAAATCATATCCTGAAGGTTTTGTGTTAACTACTTTTGATACCTTGTTGTTTGTTTTGCGTCACACCCAGAGTTGCTCAGGGACTATTCCTGAATCTTGATTTTTAATAAAAAAAGAGTTCTCATTCTTCATGTAACTATTCAATGTTGATCTGTTTTTTAACTGTCCATAATGCCTCTGTATTCAATTGCTTATCTGCTCTAGGGTGAAGGGGTGGGGAGGGGAGAAGCAGTATTGTACTGAATAAGTGGTCAGCCTGTAAGACCCAGGTTGATTGTCAGGTAACTTAATGCTGAACAGTTCATCTGTGTTTTCCACTTTCTTTATATGTTTGTCTATCTTATTCTCAGTGATTGATCTCTGCTGGACATGGGTTGAAGATGCCAATCTAACTGGCTTTAGTCAGTTTCTAAATGTAAATAATAAGCCCACTTACTTTATCCACTCAAGTAATGATTTGACCAAAGCTCATTGTGGAACTCATAAAATAGCTCAATCATAAGGCTATAATGAGAATATAAACATCAGATGGAGTAGGCCCTAGTACCTGACAGTACTAGGTATTCTCTTCACCAAGACATATCCATTCATGTAGCATTAAATTGCATTTTTTTCAGGCTGAATAATATTCCATTGTGTATATATGTACCATAATTTATCGAATCATCTTTTTTGAACTTGCATTGTTTCCAGATTTTGGCTATTGCCAAGGAACATACTGGTGTGTATGTCTCTTCTATTTTTTTTTGGACCCTTGAGGTGTTTCTAAGAAATGAAATTGCTGGGCGAAATGGAAACTCAGTTCCTAGTTTTATTGAGGAGTAGTCATATTGCTTTCCAGAAGTGCTGGACACTCAAGCTTCCCAACAGCAGCTTAGTGAGAATCTCTCCTCCAATGCCCTCTGCATCCACTTCAGAACAAGTTGTTCTGGTTCTTTTTCTTTGCTCATGTGTAGTTCGGTCTCATTGTATCCTAGAAAATCAAGGGACTAGGAATCAGCTTACCAAATTAGATGAAAGCCATAAAAAACAAACAAACAAAAACCAACAACAAGAAAAAAAGCGACAAGATACTTCAGAAGAAATAAAAGATGACTCAGGAAATGGAAAAACGCATTCCCAGTTCATGGATCAAGAGGAATAACATTTTTAAGATGACAATACTCCCCAAAGCTTTATTTAGATTCAATGCAAATGTTTTGATTTGCATTTCCCTGATGATGATTAGTGATCCTGAGCTGTTTTATGTGCCTTTTGGCTATTTGTATTTGTTTGAAGGAATTTCTTTTCATCTCTGCTCTTCATTTTTTGAAGAGGTTGGATTTTTTTCCTCGTTAAGATATATTGATGTTTTTTATATCTTGAAAATTATACCATTTATCAGATGAGGGATAGTGGGAAAAAAGCCTCCTAGAAACAATAGCCACATATATTAAGGTGGTAGCTACAAAATCAACACACAAAAATCCATGGTAATTCCTGCTGTTTCTATATGCAAATAATATAAAAAAAGAAAGAAAAATTAAAAAAGAAAAAACAATTGTCTCTTCACAAATGAAACACAGAAAATCAAGTACCTAGAAATTAACTTACTAAAATAGGTGAAAACCTTATAAAAAATAAAGAATGAAAGAAAATAACTACAAACAGTCCCAAAAGAAAAAAAATGATGACAAAAGTAAATAGAAACACATTCCAAGTTCATAGATCAGGAGGTACAAGATTTATTTGGTTTTTGTTTGTTTTTTCATATTTATTGTCTCCATATGTAATGAGAAAATATAAAATATTTATGTTTCTGATTAACTATATCCCATCATACATACATAGTTGGAATAACATTTTCAAGGTGGCATTGTTCTCCAAAGCTTTATAGAGTCAATGCAATCCCTATAAAAATATCCAGGATATTATGTAAAGATATAAATCAGGCACTCAAGACATTTATGTGCAAACAACAACAAACCCCCAGCCCCTACCCCTATAAACAGCCAAAACAATTCTACAGAAAAAGAAAATGGGAGGTCTCAACCTGAAACTGTACTAGAATGTTGTGTTAATTAAAACAGCATGAAACTGGAATAAGAACAGACTCTCAGATCAGTGCAGTAGAATTGAAAATCTAGAGATCTCATTTGTGGAATATAAAGTAACAGAATGGGAGACTAATGTGTAAACACAAAAAGGGACGGCAGTGGTCTATCTCTCCCGCTGCCCGTGTTTGGTAGTCTCAGGCTGTTTCACCACTCCAGGGAGGTCGATGGGATGGGCAGGTGAAGGAAGGAAATGAAGGCAAGGCTGGTTGTTCTTAGGTGAAGTTTATTCCAATCCTCTCTCCATTCACTCCTCTTCCCCCTCTGCCTCTCCCAGGGCATTCTTACAGCCTTATTGTATCCCATAAAAGAAATTTATGTCATGAAGAGCCCAGGTTCTCTCAGACCATCACCTCCAGGTTCTCTCAAGCACATGTTCCCCAGATTCTCTCATCCTGTGTCTCCCAGATTCTCAGACCTGTCTCTTAGGTCCTCTCAGCCCCGTCTTCCTAGGTTTTCTAAATCACATGTTCTCCAGAGAGCCACGAAAATCTCCTTATATAGATCATAATACCTCTATAGGGCGCAATACAGTAATGTCATCAAAAGGACTTACAGAAAGAACAGAGGCAACATAGAGGCAGCAAAACATGCATTGTTTCTTTATATCTGCAGGCCAGTAGTTTTGGCCTCCGGAAAGAAGATACAAAATGAAGACTGAAACCTTTCTTGGACTACAAGCACTTGGATTTGCATCCCAAAGACTAGTCTTCTAGAGCTTGGAATCTGCATCTCAAAGATCAGGCCTGGTTAGCACCTGATATCTGCATATCTAAGACTAGCTAGGTTTCTGTGAGAAAAGGAAAGCTGCCTTTTACAATATACTGAAATTATTTACTGAAGGCAGTTTGAGAGGGAAAAATGTTCAGCCTTATCCAAACTAGTCAGGACACATGGGAAAACTGCTTCTAGGACAGATTCTCATTTAGCAGATCAACCCACCCTAGAACGGAATCCCCTGGGTGTGTTTCTCCTCTCCTTGTCCAACAAACCTATAAGCATACATAATATAAATCATTTTGTATGGACACAGTAAGAAATACCTTATGCTTGTAGAATTGCTCTCCTAGGGCCATCTCAATCTCAGACTACATTGCTCAGGCCAGATAGTCTTTCCTATCCCTAGCAGGGTCCTAGTCTTGCTGTTACTTTTGGATCATGACAGCATTTGTCTATGATCAAACTCCTAACTTATAGTTAAGAATCGTGGTGCTTTGGCCTGGCCCATCTCTATGCCAGGGTAACACATAGCTTACCTGCTTGCCCTGGTTCCATCCAGTCCCTGCTTTGGGGGGCGCTAGGAAGTGAGGGCAACTGAGGTTTAAGTTGAGAAAGCAGATGCCAGGGAGTGAATCATATTCAAAGCCAATTACATCCTAAATTACAAAGCATAATATCAATTGTCTTTCTGTATCTATACAAAAAGGACATTGCATTAAAGTACTAAAAAGACATAAGGAGAGGAGAAAGGCAATATTAACTTACAAGTCCAATGTCCTAGAAGAATCTGATCTTACAAATTAACAGATTATGATTAGGGGAAAAGCTGATTAACTGGTTGGGGAAGAGAGCATAGAAGTGGTTACAGATAAACAAAGGAATAGGAATGACTCAGAAGCACTGTGATGGGTGCAACCTGATAAACCTAAGCTCCTTGTATTCCAACAGACTAACACTCAAGAACAGTAGAGATAAGTACCAGAAGGATTACTCTACAGCTTAGAAACTGGCCTCACATGCTGGGCGAAAAGGCAGCTCAGATAAAAAAGGGACCACCAAGTAAAGTGTGATAGGAGGGCCCATTTGGGATGGGGGATCCAGGTTAAAAGTAGACTATAGACCAAACAGGATGGCCACTCAATGCCTCTACTGGTTACCACAACACCCGAAAGGAGACAGAGAACAAAAGGGAATGCCCTGCCACAGAAGTTGGGTAGGGTGAAGGGGATGGGGGTGCTCGGAGGGATCCTGGGACCATTAGTGGTGGAAAATGGGCACTGGTGGAAATGAGTGCTCAACCATTGTATGGTGAAAAGTAAGCACGAAAGTTTGTAAGTCTGTAATTGGACCCCACAGTGATTCACTAATAGAAAAATTTTTAAAAATTTTAAAAATCCAGAGATCTAGCCTCAGTTTTATGGAAAGCTAATATTTAGTTAAGGAGCAAAATGTATAGGGTGGGGCAAGGTAAACCTATTTAACAAATGGTCCTGGGAGCACTTGTCAGTCACATGAGAAAATAGATAAATAAATGAATGAAATCAGACCCCCTTTCTGAAACCATGCTCAAAAGTCATATCAAAAATTACCAAAGACTTCAATAGAAGATCTGAATTCACAAGTTACATTGAAGAAAATATAGGCAGAACTCTTCACAATATTGAAGTTAGAGGCATTTTAAGGAGTCAATGTGATTGGCTCAAGAAATAGAAACAAAGATAATATAAATGGGACTGTCAGAGTGAAAGTGAATATTTTTGCTCTGGTGGTTTCTTGAAAATTATATGAAAGTTTTGAATACAAAATTCCTAAGATTAAAGTGAGAATTTATAGTATTGCTAAAATAGATGGGTCCAGGTCCCACCACAAATGTTCAGGGCTTTCCTTTACCCATGAACAATGTCACTAGTCCTGTCTTGGACATTGCCCCATTCCATGAACAACCTCCTTGTCTCTTCTCATGCAGTCTACTTGCCTAATGTGAAGAATAACCAGGTCCAATAATTGCGAGACTTTCTATCAACCACACACTTTCCTTAATCCCCCGCCATGAGCACATGGGTGAGATCTGCGTTCTGTGTTTCTGTCGCTGGGATCCCCAATTGTACCCCAAGAGACCCTTTCCTCCTCTGTCTGCTTTTTTATTCCCTGGCTTTGGTTATGTGGGTATGAGTGAGACTGAGACTTCTGTGGTTTTTATTAGTGCCTGGGCACTCAAGCTATTCCTGAATCTGAGCTATTCTGGGAATCTGAGTGGTGCCTGTATTTTGCTCTTGTCTGGGTCACTGAGGAAGCCCTACCAGATTCTGCAAACTAATGGTGAGCAGGTCCGGAAGTCACCATGCTGTCCACCCTTCCTCTCTGCTTAATCAATAATATATTACATTAAGAAGCTTCTATACCTCAAAGGAAGAGGTGACCAAAATATAAAAACTGTCCAGACTATGATAAATTATTTGCCGATCACTCTTAATGATATTGAAGCTAAAGTTACCTTTAAGGACCAAACAAGTAGAAGAAAATGTAGCACTGTAGCACTATAGCACTGTCCTCCCGTTGTTCATCGATTTGCTCGAGCAGACCCAGTAATGTCTCCATTGTGAGAGTTGTTGTTACTGTTTGCAAGAATATAAGGACAACCCACAGACTGGTTGAAATTATTTGCTCACCACTCACTCAATAAAGGGCAGATATTCAAACTATATAAAGCACTTATAGAATTCTATGAGAAAAAATAAAATCCAATCCTATCAAAAATTGGAGAGATGAACAGAATCTTCCTCAAAAAAAATTACAAATAATCAAAGAAGAAATACAAATAGTAAATGCTCTATAGGATTGATCACTAAGGAATTGCACATCAGGACAATGAGATATAATCTCACACCAGAAAGTATGTTGCTCAACAAAAACTAATGTTGGTGAAGCTATGGGAAAAAGGGTACCCTCACTTATAGGAATCTTAACTGCTCAGGCCTTTGCAACACAAAATGGACATCCAAAAAACTAGAAAGTGAGCTTCCATACGACTCAGCCATTTCACTCCTTGTAATATATCCCAGGGATCCAAAAGCACAATGCAAAAAAGGCATCTGCACTCTTATGTTCATTGCAGTGCTATTTATAACAGCACAAATATGGAAATAATCCTAATGTTCAAGAACAAGTGAGGGGCTGGATCGATAGCACAGTGAGTAGGGTGTTTGCCTTGCATGCGGCAAACTCTGGTTTTATTCCCAGCATCCCGTATGGTCCCCTGAGCACCACCAGGAGTAATTCCTAAGTGTAAAGCCAAAAGTAACCCCTGAGCATTGCTGGGTGTGACCCAAAAAGGAAAAAAAAATAACAAATGACTGAATAAAGAGACTATGGTATGTATATGCAATGGAATACAACTCAGCTATTGTGTAATCTCCAGATGGTTTGGAAGCCCCCTGGGGGCTCTCTCTCCACCTGCATTTGGTAGTCTCGAGCCACAACCCCCATCCAGGATAGCTAATGCCATGGGTGGACGAAGGAGAAAATATGGCTGCCAGGCTGGTTTGTGATCAGTGCTATTACATTCTACTCCCATGTGTTTTCCTGTCTCACTAAGCTCCCCATTCCAGTCTCACACTGCCCCTCATTCCCGTCTCCTCCTGTCTCTCCCGCTCGCCTCTCCATGCTTCCCATCTCTCTCTAGTTTCTCCCAACTCCCCGCATTGGAGTTAGCTACCACATCCCTTCTGGTAACACAATCAACATATGAAAGCCCTTCTGCTCAAGGGCAAAATACCACTTAGGGGTGTCTCTCCTCTCCTTAGTCCAATAACTTTATTAACAACTTAATTAACATCTAAATTTTACCTCTCAATATTACTTATTTTATATGCACACAGTAAGAGATACATTAGCTTGTAGGGTGGCTCTCCTGGAGACATCTCGCTTCAGATTCCAGACTACAGTGCTCAGGCCAAATTAATCTTTCTTAACCCTACCAAGGTCCTAATCCAGCTGTTACTTTTTGGATCTTGAAATAATTTGTCCATTACCATGCTATTAACGTATAGTTAGGTTTTATGGCGCTTTGGCCTGGCCCATTTTAATGCCAGCGTAGCTCACAGCTTGCCCAGGGTCCATCCAGTCCCTCATCAGGACCCTGCTTTTGGTGTGCTAGAAAGTAAGGGCAATTAAGGCTTAAATTGAGAGAACAGATGCCTAGAGTGAATATCACTCAGAGTCAATTAACTCCTTAGTTATAAAAGTATAGTTTTAACTGTCTTCCTCTGTCTGTACAAAAAGGAAATACTATGCAAAAGGCTTAAGGAGAAGAGAAAAGCAATATTTACAAAAGTCTGATTAGAAGAAAAAGGTGATGCACCAGTTGGGGAAGCAGAGCACAAAAAAAGAGCTTACAAGTAACCACAGAGAAATGGGAGCACTGTGATAGGAGTAAACCAGTAAACCTATGCTCCTTGTGGCAAAACAGAAAGGACAAACCAATGTTATCCTACAGAAATCATACAATTTGCTGCTACATGGATGTATCTACAAAGTGTCATGTTCATTGAAAATAGAGGGAGAAAAACAGACTGTGAATGATCTTTCTCATATGTGGGATATAAAAAATTTCCTGGGGAATATTAAATTCCCAAAGGTAATATAAATGAAGAGCAGGAAAACTGGGCTTCAGTAAAACTATTGCCTTTGGGTTGGGATCACTTGATCACTTGATCACTTGACATCCCAGTACTCATTGATTTTTTTCTAGTGGGCACAAGTAACATATCCATTCGTCCCGGAAGTTTGATAGTGTAGCCAAATGGCATTTGCTCATTCTAGGAACATGAAAAGCCTCAAACCATTTGTTCAGGGTCTTGAAGAAAAAGTCTGGCCACCTTGTAGGTGGGCGACCACTCAATCTTCTTTTATTTTCCTTAATTTTTTTTATTAGTGAAACACCATGAGGTAGAGTTTTAGACTTACAATTTTTTTGCTTGGGTTTCAGGTATACAATGATCGAATACCCATCCCTCCACCAGTGCCCATTCTCTACCACCACCAGTCCAAGTATCCCTCCCACTCCTCTTCCCCCTATCTCACCCTACCCCTGTGGCAGGGCATTCGCTTTTATTATCTCTCTCCTTTTGAGTCCTGTGGTTTGCAAAAGAGACATTGAATGGCAATCTTGTTTGGACTATAGTCTACTCTCATCACGCATTTCCCATCCTGAGAGGAACCTCCCAACACCCTTTATTTGGTGCTCCCTTCTCTATCTGAGCTGCCTTTTCCCCTAGTGTGCGCAGCTGTCCTCAAAGCCATGGAGAAATCCTCCTGGTACTTATCTCGGCTATTCTTGGGTGTTAGTCTCCTATTTTGTTACTTTATGTTCTGCAGATGAATGAAATCTTTCTATATCTATCCCTCGCTTTCTGACTCATTTCGCTTAGCATGATACTTTCCATGTAGTACCACCATGTATGTAAATTTCATGACTTCATTCTTTCTGACAGCTGGATAGTACTCCATTGTGTAGACGTACCAAAGTTTCTTTAACTAGTCATCTGTTCTCAGGCACTCAGGTTTTTTCCAGGTTCTAGCTATTGTAAACAGTGCTGCAATGAACAGACAGCTGCTAGTTGTATAACTTCGACTATACTTTTTTGCGTTTCTGGGGTATATTCCCAGGAGTGAAATTGCTGGGTCAAATGGGAGCTCAATTTCTAATTTTTTGAGAATCGTCCATACTGTTTTCCAGAAGGGCTGAACCAGTCGACATTCCCACCAACAGTGAAGGAGTGTCCCTTTCTCGCCACATCTGCGCCAGCATTGGTTGCTTTTGTTCTTTTGAATGTGGGCCAGTCTCTGTGGTGTGAAATGGTATCTCGTTGTTTTGATCTGCATCTCCCTTATGATTAATGATGTAGAACATTTTCTCATGTGTCTTTTAGCCATTCGGATTTCATCTTTGAGGAAGTTTCTGTTCATTTTGTCGCCCCATTTTCTGATACGGTTGGATGTTTTCTTTTTGTGCTGTTCAACCAGTACTTTGTATATCCTTGATATCAACCCCTTGTCGGATGAGTTTTTGGCAAATATCCTTTCCCATTCTGTGGACTGTCTTGTATTTTGGTCACTGTTTCTTTTGAGGTGCAGAAGCCTCTTAGTTTAAGATAGTCCCATTTGTCTATCTCTGTTTTCACTTGCTTAGCCAGTAGCGTGACATCTTTGAAGACACCATTAGCTTCAATGTCATGGAGGGTTTTATGAATTCCGGTCTGATGTTGAGATCTTTAATCCATTTTGATCTTACTTCTGTACATGGTATTAGGCAGAGATCTGAGCCCATTTATTGCATGTAGCCGTCCAATTTTGCCAGCACCATTTGTTAAAAAGGCTTTCCTTACTGCACTTCACATTTCTTACTTCATTATCAAAGATTAGGTGATCATATGTTTGGGGGGAGATGTTAGTATACTCTACTCTGTTCCACTGGTCTGCTGTTCTGCTTTTGTTTCAGTACCATGTTGTTTTAATTATTACTGCTTTGAAGTAGAGTTTGAAGTTAGGGAGGTTAATTCCTCCCATTTTCTTTTTCCTAAGAATTGCTTTAGCTATAAGTGGGGGCTTACTGTTTCATATAAATTTCAGGAGTGTTTGCTCCAGTTCTTTGAAGAATGTCATGGGTATCCTAATAGGGATCTCATTGAATTTGTACAGTGCTTTGGAGAGCATTGCCATTTTGACAATGTTAATTCTCCCGATCCATGAACAGGGGATATTTTTCCATTTCCTTGTGTCCTCTTTTATTTGCTGAAGCAGCATTTTGTAGTTTTCTTTGTGCAGGTCCTTTACTTCTTTAGTTAGGCTAATTCCTAGGTAGTTGAATTTCTGGGGCACAGTTGTGAACGGGATTGTTTTCTTCATGTCATTTTCTTCTCTCTCACTATTTGCATATGGGAAAGCCATGGACTTTTGGGTATTGATTTTATAGCCTGCAACTTTACTATATAGATATATTGTTACTAGGAGTTTCTTGGTAGAGGTTTTAGGGTTCTCTAAGTATAGTATCATATCATCTACGAATAGTGAGAGATTGATTTCTTCCTTTCCTACTTGGGTGCCCTCGATATCTTTTTCTTGACTAACCGCTGTTCCAAGTACTTCTAATACTATATTGAACAGCAGTGGAGAGAGTGGGCATCCTTGTCTCATCCATGATCTTAGAGGGAAGGCTCTCAGTTTTTCCCCATTGAGGATAATGCTTGCTGTAAGCTTGGGGTAGATGGCTTTAACTATACTGAGGAAAGTCCCCTCTATCCCCAATTTGGTGAGGGCTTTCATCATAAACGGGTGCTGGATCTTGTTAAATGCTTTCTCTGCATCTATTGATATGATCATATGAGTTTTGTCTTTTCTTTTGTTGATATGATGGATTATGCTGATTGATTTTCGAATGTTAAACCATCTTTACATCCCCGGGATGAATCCCACTTGGTCATGGTGTATGATCTTTTTGATGAGTTGTTGAATTCTATTTGCTAGTATTTTGTTGAGAATCTTTGCATCCGTGTTCATCAGAGATATAGGCCTATAGTTTTCCTTTTTTGTGGTTTCTTTGTTTCCTTTTGGTATTAGGGAGACATGGGCTTCATAGAAACTGTTTGGGAGGATTTCTGTTTTTTCAGTTTCCTGGAAAAGCTTGAGAAGAACTGGTAATTGGTCTTCTTTAAATGTTTGGAAAAATTCTCTAGTAAATCCATCTGGGCTTGGGCTTTGGTTTTTGGGAAGAATTTTGATTACAGTTTCAATTTCCTTGATGTTAATAGGTCTATTCATATACTCTATATCTTCTTGATTCAGCTTCGGGAGATTATCAGAATCCAGGAATTTATTCATTTCTTCTAAGTTCTCTTTTTTCGTGGCATACAGACTTTCAAAGTAGCCTCTGATGATCTTTTGAATTTCTCTGGTTTCTGTTGTGATATCCCTATTCTCATTTCTTATTAGGTTTATTAGGCTTCCCTCTCTCTGTTTCTTTGTGGGTGTTGCTAGAGGTTTATCTATCTTATCTATTTTCTTGAAGAACCAACTCAGTTTCATTGATATTTCGGATTCTTTCTTCGGTTTCCATGTTGTTGATTTCTGCTCTATGTTTTATGATCTCTTTCTTTCTGCCTACTTTGGGCTCCTTCTGTTGATCCTTTTCTAGGATCTTGAGATGTGAAGTCAAGTTGTTTATGTGCATCCTTTACCTTTTTTCCGTCTTAAGGTATACTTGCAGAGCTATAAATTTTCCCCTTAATATGGCTTTCGCTGCATCCCATAAGCTCTGGTAGGTCATGTCTTCATTCTCATTTGTTTCCAGGTATCTCCTGATTTTGTCCTTGACTTCATTCCTGATCCATTCATTGCTCAGCGTTGAGTTGTTTAATTTTCAGGTGTTGGTTTGGTTCTCCGTGTCTGTGTGTGATTCATTTCTATACTCAGTGCATTGTGGTCTGAAAACATTGTTGGTAGTATTTCTATCTTCCTGATTCTCCTGAGGTATGTTTCGTGGCCTAGCACATGGTCTATTTTAGAAAATGTTCGGTGTGCACTAGAGAAGAATGTGTATTCTTTCTTTTTGGGATGTAGAGCCCTGTACAGGTCTATAAGTCCTTTCTCTTCTATTTCTTCTTTCAAAGCCAATGTTCCCTTGTTGAGTTTTGTTCTTTTTGATCTATCCAGAGGTGATAGGGCGATATTGAAGTCTCCAGCTACTATTGTGTTGCTAGCAATGTCCTCCTTAAAATCTGTTAGCAGTTGTTTCAAGTATTTAGCTGTTCCCTCGTTTGGTCCACACTATCTTTTGATGTGCCATGGAATCCAGTTAGGCATGACTCTGGTCCAGCGGTCATCTCCAAATCTTATTATGTGTCCAGCCCATCTGATTTTCGATGCCTGGGCAAACGAGAGAGCATCCCTGATTCTTGATTGTTGACAAAGGTCAAAACTCCGGATTCTTTCTTTCATTAGACTAAAGCAGGTTACTCCAAGCACAGCTCTTTTGATTACTCTTTGGGAGACTCAAATAGTGTTGTCATCCTGTTTTTGTAGGGCCCAAGTCTCTGAGGCATATGTTACTGCAGGAAGAACAGTGGAATCAAAGAGATGTGCCCAGAGTCAGAGAATCTTCGTCCTCTTAGCTATTTCTTCAATGCTCTTGAATGCATTCCAAGCTGCTCTCTTCCTCCTGCACAACTCAGGTGCCGGGTCATTCATCATATTGACTTCTTGACCTAGGTACTCATAACTGTTGCATTCAGAGATGTTTGTTTCATTGAGAGAGAATCAAATGTCAGGAAAAATCTGTTTCTCATAAACATCGTCTTTGTGAGATTCAGCTGGAGTCTGACCTTTCCACACTCATGGTCAAAGTTGGCCAGCATTTGTGCCACTTTGCTAATGTTTTGTGTTATTAGAGCGATGTTATCAGCAAAGCGTAGGTGGTGTAGTTGCCAACTTCTATCTTCACTTCCATTTCTTCCCATTCTAGTTGTTGCATTATGTTCCCAAGGGTAGCACTGACAAGCTTTGGTAAAATGATATCGCCCTGCCAAACCCCTCTCTTGACGTCAGTGATCACTTCCCTATAGAATGGTGAGATCCTGGTAGTGAATCCATAATACAGCTCACAGAGGAACCTGATGTATTGAGTTTGAACGCTCTGTTTGGCTAGGGCTTCAATGACTGCTTCCATCTCAACAGAATCAAAGGTCTTCCTTATATCAACAAACATTAGACAGAGTGGCATCTTGAACTCCTGAGAAACCTCAATGAGCTTGGTTAGCCTGTGGATATGGCCAATGGCTGAATCCTTTTCGGAACCCAGCTTGATTGCAGGGTTGTCCTTCATCAAGTGTTCTGCCAATCCTATTCAAGATGACTTGAGTGAACAGGTTGTAGATAACAGACAATAGCAGATTGGGTGGTAGTTGCTAATTTTGTGGATGTCTCACTTCTTGTACAGTAGTACAGTCCTGCTGGTTTTCCCTTGGGACAGAACCTTGCATTCAGACAGGTAGCGTGTGAAGAGCAAGCCAGTGTACCAATGAGTATCAATGCAAATTCCTCAGGTATTCAGGTCTGACCTTGTCTGGGCCTGGTGCTGTTCACGCCTTTACGGACAAAATGGCTTGTCTTATTTTGGAAGGAAGACCATTGGGAATGACATATTCATCCTGCAGAATTTGGTATGTGGGCAGATGGACATGGCTACCGAAGAGATCCGAGTAGATGTCATGGATAATCTTCTCCACTGCCATTCTGAAAGATGTGATAGATCCATCAGGACGTCGGAGGGCAGTTATCTTGTTCTTGTAGTTGGCAAAGGACAAGCCGGTGTTGCGAATGCTTTTCCCAGCTTTTGCCGCATCTGCCAGCACTGCTGCTCTTCTCTCTTTGAGGTCTTCCTTTATCCCTTCTCTGCACTATTTTGTGAGCTCAGACATTTGCTTGCGGTTGCCTGAGGCTTGTGCCAAGCCACTTTGGCAAATAAGCTAAGGAGCTTCCAAATACAGACGTCTTTTTGTGGCTATCTCTATCATGGCATTCTTCACAGAATCATGGAGGTGCTGAACCAGTCGATGGTATTCCTCGTCAACGTTGTTAATGATGTCATCTTCCCATGTTGCCACAATAGTGCCAAAGAGCTCCCAGTTGGTGGACATTCTAGGAGTTCTCATCTTAAACTTTGCAGACCTTCCTCCCCACTTTGTGAAGTAGAATTTTGCATGAAGGAGACGGTGGTCTGATCCCATTTGGAATTTTAGGACAACAGTGACATTGGCAAAGCAAACTGTCATTTGAATATGATGTGGTCAATTTCATTGTGGAACCTTCCACAGGGAGACTCCCAAATCAAACATTTAGATTTAGCCTCCTACAACTGTGAGTTACCATGCATGGTCTTGGTCGACTCATGAACTCAGACAGTCTCTCACCCTGTTCGTTCTATTCTAGGCCATGGTTCCCAATGCGGAGTTCTTCGGCTGATCTTCTCAGTCCTATCTTGGCATTAAAATCACTAACAATGATCTTGTAGAAGGTGCGCTTTTCTTTATAGAACTTCTCCAGTTTTATGCAGAACTTCTCAATTTCTCCTTCAACTTAATTGGTGTTGGTGTGTAGACAACAAAGATAGAAACTTCTGGCAGTGAGCCACATCTATTCAAGTGTAATCGTCCGATTCGGGTTGTTAGGCATTTGAATGAATCAATGCATATGGTCAATTTCATATTGAAAAGGACACTGACACCACTGATGCCTCGTTTTTCACATGTTCCAAGGAATAATTCTTCTCCAGTGTCGAAAACAGCATGATTTCATTGATACCTTCTCGTCTCGTTCATACCAATGATATCATACTTGATCTTTTGTGCTTGTACCATCAGTTCCTCAATGGATGCGTCTGATGCCAGCCTATGTGCATTGAAAGTACAGACAGTCATTTTTGTGTTTCTTCATTTTGGCAGCCTAGTTTGGCCTTGACATTTTATCAGCCTCTCTTTTCTCATCCTTCCTCACGCTGCTGTATTGGTAGTTCATTCAGGGTCAGAGTAATGAGACCCACTGTAATTACTGGTTTTGGCATATTGAATATGTCATGGATAGCTTGCCAGGCTCTGCCGTTTGGACGGGATATTCTGAGTAACTTGCCATACTCTCCGAGAGGAATAGAAGCTTTTAGGGCAGCCTCTAATCACCTTGCAGGTGTTCCCATGGTTTAAACCACATTTAAACCCTATCAAATATGGTGCTGCAAACCTGCAAGATGGGTATTAAGTGTCCTATGATGTGTCCGGAAAGCATCCTGGGTTGGGATGGAGGGTGAATAAGTTAAAGAAAAAAACGCTAGAACAATGGTGGAGGGCAAAAGTGCCTGTGACTGTGGCTGGCAGGGAGTGGGAACATGGTGGAAGCTTGTGGACAGTAGTGAAGGAGTTCATGTTAGAACACTGTATGCCTGAAGGTCAGTCATTCATAGCTTTGTAAATTTGTAAATCATGGTGATTTAATAAAAATTATAAAATACATTTTAAAAGAAAAGAAATGATAAATATTTGATAAACTTGTTCTTTTGTAGACTGTGAATAAAACAAGTGAGGGATTAAGAACTCTTCAAATTTAAACATATTTTGACATATGTACTCTATAGAACTAGGAATTGAAGAGATTGGAGGGAGAATTGACAATGGGATAATGGTAGCAAGATCTTTAAACACTGGTGGGGTATTAGTATAGTAACTCTTCAATTAATAGTGAACAGTAATATTTTAAATATACCTCAGCAAAATTATTACTTAGTTTTAGGAAGAATATAAAATATTTGAAAATCAGAATAAAAAATTTTCGGTACTGTAACACCACACATCCTTTAAATTTCTGAACACCTGTCATTAGTTATTCTCATAGTTCCTAAAATCTGAATAATATAGCTGAATATAGTATTCTTGTTGAAGTGTTTATTTCACTGAAAGTTTGTACTATATCCATCCATATCCTTTAGTGCTTGTAGAATCTAGCTTAAAAGAGGTGCTACACAGCTTATGAGCTTCTCTTTCTATATAAATTCCCTTTTTTGATCTTGCTGTATTCAATATTCTGTATCTATCTTTGTATTTTGTTATTTTGAGTATGATTTTTCTTGGTGTTTTTCTAATTGGGTCTATTTCCTTTCAGTATCCTAGTATCCTTTCAGTCTATTGTATCTCCAGACCTATAATCCTCAACTCTGGGAAGTTTATGTTGATGATTTCTTTAACTATTATTTCTTTTAGCTCATTTGCCTTCCAAATCTTCAGACTATGATGACTCTGATATTGCTCCTCTTGAATTCATTCCACAGATCTCTGTTATGTTGTTAATTTCTTTTTAGACTATTTCCTAGAATTTTCCCCTTCTTATGTGGGACCACCTGATCTTTTCTTCAGATTCTGTTATTCTGCAGTTCACAGCTTCTAATATCTTTTTTTATACCACCCATAATATTCTTCATTTCTGTTATTTCTGACTACAGTTTTTTTTTTTGCTTTCACTTATACTCAAATACTTTCTTGTGCTTTGCTGACTACCTATGCTCATTGAACAACCTTATCCCAGTGTCACCAAAGATTCTGGATGAGGATTTGTTGATACAGTTTATGTCTGGTGATATTTTTTCACTCATTGAGTTTAGAAGGCTTCTCCATGCTTTCCCCATTAAGTTTTCTTGGAAACTTGTGCAGGGAGGAGGGTGTTGAATCTTTTAGAGTTATACCCCCTATCCTACAACTCCTGAAGATACTGAAGGATTCTGAAGATACTGAAGGATTAAGCTGGAAATGGCTGTTTTTTCTGCCTGTTCTCATAGGATGACAGAAAGAATAACTGTGAGCAGCAAGTAATTTGTTAAATATAGCTGTCTGCCACTTGGTGATGTCAACAAAAGATCAGACAGGAGCTGTGCTATGTATGGGCCCTACTCCAGCACAGATCAGGTTTGGAGACTACTAGGACCCACCCAATAGAAATTGCCTCCTGTATGGGAATAGGCACAGAGATAGCAGCCAGAGGCAAGTCTTATGTGGGATGGTAGAGCAGAAAGAAAAAGATCAACAAGACATTCTCTTGAGTAGGATTTCACACCTACGGTTTGAAACTTTCCTATTAGTTATCAATGTTTCTTTACTCTCATGCTATCACCTCTACTATCTTTCAGATTTTAGTGCATATTTAAATGTATGGCATGCATATATTATTAAAAAACTACATAAAAATAAAACTGAACTGTGAGTTCAAAAACTGTGGGTGCTGACACATGCATTCGGTGGTCAAGAGCTGCCTCCCCAGCCTCCCAGCAGAGGGATAAAGAGACAAGGAACTACATTCTGATGGTAAAAATGGCCCCATTTGATACAGAGCTACTTGCTTACTTATAGAACATCTGGAGGGAGTCAGAGAACTGCATGTAGGTGTACTGATCCTTAACAGAGGTAAAACATTTCAGCAGAGGCAATTTTCTTCGGGGTATTAATTCAAGGAGAACCCTCTGTCTCCCAGGGACATCTATATTGCTTTTCTTTTTCCCTTAAATAGTACATATTGAACAACTAAGTCTATTTCCCAATAATACTTGCAGTTATTTGGATAAACACAATAACAGATATAGGTTCCAAAACTTAGTTCTTTGAGTTCTGAGAGTAAGCAAAGCTTTTACTATAAATCCCAGACTAAGTCCTCAGGCCAATTCTGCTTGTCCTTCCCCATGGGGATCCTGTATCTTAAGTCATAATAGCTTGCATTAAGATCCTGCTTTTATGCTTCCTAGACTGATGCTTTTATGCTTCCTAGACCATGCATTTGTGCTTCCCACTTTAATGCCAGGATAGATTTGCCAGTCATCCCAGGTCCATCCCAGTCCCATGACAGGACCTCTCCTTTAGGGTATTAGGAACTACAGCAACTGAAGCCTGGGTATAGTAATTATGATGAATGCCCAGGAATTTCAGAGTTCCTCAACTGCCAAATATTAGGAGCACAGCATTAACGGTTGTTCTCTGTTTAAGCAAAGAACATTACTGTATAGTAAAATATAAAAAAGGCTTTAAGGGAAATAGAAGAGTAGGTAATTCACTACAAATAAAAAAAATCAAGGTTACCACAAAAATTATCTTATAAGTAACCAAGATTTACTTTGGGAATTGTGACATTGATAGGTAAAATACAAAAGAATAGTTTAAAAAAACTTGGGGGATTGAGGTGCACACAACAGTACTGCAAGTCTCCCTGGGAGGAAGAAAAGGGACAATTCACTGATGAAGCCTAAAATATTTAGGGTTAATATCCAACACTGAATAATGTTCAATTCCAAATGTCAATACATGAGATAGCAGAGCAGGTAGGGCATTTGCCTTGCACGCAGCCAACATGGCCGACCCGAGTTCGATTCCTCCACCCCTCTCGGAGAGCCTGGCAAGCTACCTAGAGTATCTCACCCGCACAGCAAAGCCTGGCAAGCTAATCGTGACATATTCGATATGCGAAACACAGTAACAACAAGTCTCACAATGGAGACGTTACTGGGTCCGCTCAAACAAATCAATGAACAACAGGAGGACAGTGACAGTGACATAAGACAAATTTGTATTATATGTAGATATAATACAAATATACTGTACAATTGAACATTTTACCGTATATTTAACTATCATTTTCTCCATATTTTCTATTTTTGCCACTAAATATATTTTATTTATAATGTTATAAATACATATAATATTCCAGCGGAATGCAATCTTTCCTGTGTTCATCCTACTGTAAAATATGTGTGAATTTTAGGTATTTTAATGTATTACTATGCACATTTTTAACAAATATTATACTGGCTAACCAAAGCATATTAAACAAATATCAAAGAAAGAACTAATGATATACTTAAAAAAATTGAGCAATGACTTTTATTTGGAAAAAGTGAATATGGGTAAAATATAATTCTGGAATTGCAATTTTATTATATGTTTAATTATATATTTAAATTATAATTCTAATATTTTATTAGATATTACTTTAAGATATTTTTGTTGATTGTGAAAACTGTATCATGTCCAAATTTTAAGATTTTATACTCATCTTTTTAAAATTTTTTTTCAATTTCTCTATTGCCTTACATCTGTGTTAGCATCTATCTGCTCTCTTAAATTTTATCTTTTTTAAATTTTTAAAAATTCTTTAAATTTTTATTAGTGAAACACCAGGAGGTACATTTGTAGACTTACAAACTTTCGTGCTTCAGTTTCAGTTATATAATGGTCAAGTACTCATCTCTCCGCCAGTGCCCATTCTCCACCACCAATTATTCCTGTATCCCTTCCACCACCAACCATCCCCGCCCATCCCACCCCGCCTCTGTGGCAGGGCATTCCCTTTTGTTCTCTGTCTCCTTTTGGGTGTTGTGGTCTACAAAAGAGGTATTGAGTCGCAATCATGTTGGATCTATACTCTATTTTCAGTGTGCATCTCCCATCCTGGGCAGATCCTCCCAATACCCTTATTTGGTATTCCCTTTTCTATCTGAGCTGCCTTTTCCCCCAGTATGCGAGGCTGGCCTCCATGCCATGGAGCGAAACTCCCGGTACTTATCTCAATTATTCTTATGTGTTAGTCTCCTATTTTGTTACTTTATATTCCTCAGATGAGTGCAGTCTTTCTAAGTCTGTCCCTTTCTATTCTGGCTTATTGATACTTTCCATGTAGAACCACTTGTATGTAAATTTAATGGCTTCATCTTTTCTAACAGCTGCATAGTACTCCACTGTGTAGATGTATCATAGTTTCTTTAACCAGTCATCTGTTCTTAGGCCCTTGGGTTTTTCCAGATTTTGACTATTTTGGACAGTACAACAATGAACATAGAAGTGCAGATGTCATTTCGACTATACTTTTTTGCCGCTCCAGGATATATTTCCAGAAGTGGTATTGCTGGGCCAAATGGGAGCTCAATTTCTAATTTTTGGAGAATCGTCCATATTGTTTTCCAAAAGGTTTGAACCAGTCAGCATTCCCGCCAGCAGTGAATGAGAGTCCTTTTCTCCCCACAGCCGTGCCAACACTGGTTGCTTTTGTTCTTTTGGGTGTGGGCCAGTCTCTGTGGTGTGAGATGATATCTCATTGTTGTTTTGATCTGAATCTTCATGATGTTTAGTAATGTAGAACATTTTCTTATGTCCCTTTCAGGCATTTGGATTTCTTCTTTGAGAAAGTTTCTGTTCATTTCATCACCCCATTTTTTGATGGGGTTGGATGTTTTCTTCTTGTAGAGTTCAACCAGTGCTTTGTATATCCTTGATATCAATCCCTTATCAGATGGGTATTGGGTGAATATCCTTTCCCATTCTGTAGATTGTCTTTGTATTTTGGTAACTATATCTTTTGCGGTGCAGAAGCTTCTTAGTTTAAGATGGTCCTATGTGTTTATCTCTTTTTCCACTTGGTTGGTCAGTGGAGTGTCATCTTTGAAGATACTGTTAGCCTCAATAGGAGGGTTTTTCTCACTTTGTCTTCAATATACCTTATGAATTCTGTCCTGACGTTGAGATCTTTAATCCTTTTTGATCTGACTTTTGTGCATGGTGTTAGGTCAAGTTCTAAGATCCATTTCTTTGCATGTGTTCCAGTCATGCCAGGGTCATTTGTTAAAGAGGATTTCCTTTTGCTCCAATTCACATTTCTTGCTCCTTTATTAAATATTAGATTTCCATACATTTGGGGTTGTGTGTAAGGATATTCCCCCCTGTTCAATTGGTCTACAGTTCTGCCTTTGTTCCAGTATCATTCTGTTTTAATTATTACCACTTTGTGAGTAGAGTTTGTTCTCTCAAAATTTTTCAAAGACACATTTATCAGTAGAAAGTAATTTGGAGATACTCTAATCTCAAAGTTGTATAGAAAATTCCAAACGGGGATAGAAAAATGCTTGTATAAAAAGATAAAGCTGTAAGTTCTTTTAAAATCAGATTAATTAAGGGAATGCAGGAAATACAATAGCATGATTTTAAAAAATTGTTCATATAGATTTGATTTTTTTTTTTGGACCACACCACATCTTGCTTAGGGGTAACTCTTGGCTCTGTATTCAGGCATCTCACCTGTTGGGTGTCTGTAGTGTCAGAGATAAAACCAGGTCAGATATATTCTCTTCAAACGACCAACGTGCTATTCTATGGCTCCAGACCTTGAAGAAAACACTTGAAAAAAACCATCTGCTCTAGCATTATTACTAAGTATTCCTAAATAAGAACAGTCATTCCAAACTGATAAATAATTTCACAGATCATCCTGTTATTCATCGATTGCCTCGAGCAGGCCCCAGTAACGTCTCCTTCATCCTAGCCCTGAGATTATATTCAAGGCTTTTTAGGAGAATGAGACCCATCATTGTTACTGGTATTTGGCATATTGGGTACGCCACGGGGAGTTTGCCAGACTCTGCCGTGTGCGCAGACTACATTCGGTAGCCTGCCAGTTTGTCAAAGTAGGAATGAGATGTCATAATAAGATGTCGCACGGCCGCTAATGTGGCCACGCGCTTCTGGGAGCTGGTTTTTATAGTCTCCGAGTCTTGGCCGCTGATGGGATTACACGGAGCCAGGGTGTTAATTGGTGGGTGTGACCCCCGCCTACTGGAATTTGGAGGATCTGGGTGTAGGATGCTCGACTCCAATCCGAGTAGGCTTGGAGATCTCGGCCCCGGAACCCACGTGGCTTTGTCCCTCTGCCGGTACCTTCAGGTGTGCGGAGAGTGGTCTCAGCATGGTGGTGGCTGGTCCTGGAGGTCTTCGGCTGCCGGGACCCTGGTCAGGGCGGGGAGGAAAGCTCAACACGCTCCCCTCCAAGGGGCTCCAGCGAGGAATAGCCAGGCGCCGGGGCAGGAGACTGCACTGTTCTCCCTCCGGGATAAATAATTTAAAGAACAGTAAATATAGATCGAGTCCCAACCGCATAATACACTTAAATGCTAGAAAATGATATTTATTGTAACATAAAAAACTATAACTTCCTAGAGTAAGGGAAGTAAAGATATCATTTCCTTTTCACAGCTATCCTCATTATACAGAAATATCCATAGATTGGATATTTTCTGCTCCTTCTCAATGTAGACTGAGATGGTAGCCAAATAATCTGGTGAGCCTTAAATCGGTATCTCCCACATTCCGTGTCTAATAAGAATAGGAATTTCTCTAAGAAGAAAGTCAGGGAAAAATAGTGTGGAATGTTTATATGGTTTCATGATATTAAAATAGGTATTTTAAATTCTCAGTCAAAATTTTATAGTTTAACTATACATGTATATATTATTTACATATTATAGCCATAAATTATATTTGCAGAGGAGCCAGCAAAACAAACTTATTCACAAAGATTTTAAGAAATATCTAAGAATGTATGCTTCTCACATCTAGCAAGTCTATCGTTTTCAGCTGTCTAGCTCAATGGTGATTATTATTTTTTTTAGCCAAATTGGTTTCTTTAGACTGTCTTAAACTATCTTTACCCAATCAATCAAAAAGTCTGTGTACTTGATTCAACTTGACTGTTCAGATGGCCAAAGATACCACTCAATTAACTATTGTATATTCTTCTCATGAGAAATGTACAGATGGGGAGATTTTTCAAGAAAATAAAAATTATCTTTTAAAATGTATCCCCCAAATTAGTATATTCTATGGCATGCTATGCTGGCTTAATTTTATTTAAATGAGACCCTTGAGGAAATTGTTACTTAATTTAATAATGAGATAGTTTATTCATTTTAAGAACCTGGTTTTCAGGTAATTCTGATCCCAAAGTGCAGGGACTAATTGTACTTTACCATGAATTCTATATCAGAGCTCACCCTTTCCCCTTCCCCACTTTCAACTCCTTCCTTTTTTTTCTTATTTCTCTTTTCCTTTGCAACTAGTTTTTGGGAATACAATGTTGAGTGTGATGTTCACAACTGGTGCTGTTTGAAGACAAAGCTTCGTGGCTCACATACACTTTGTTACAGTGTTCCAGTGATGCGTATTTACTGGGACCCGCAAATGAGACATGCGGCAGTGCCAAGTGCTGTTTGTGACCTCAGCCTACAAACAAGCACTGGAAAGTGAAGTCTGATCTCTGGCCCTTGAACAGCTCTCCTTAAAGATTATATAATTGTACACTTCATTACTAGAATTTTTCTATCATGCTATTTGTCTGGCTCATTATTTTTAGTTATTTAGAAATAATCACGATAGTGTTAACTTGGAAAAAATGAACGTATTTAACAAGGAAGAAACCATAGAGTCAGAATGATAGTAGTGTTTAAAATTATGGTTTTGTATCTCAACTATTATATTAATTAGCTATGTAACAGCAAATTACTGAATATGTCTCATCCTTAATTTCTTCATCTGTAAACTTAATCACAATAATTTTAGCACTAAGTACAAAAACAGTTTTGTGTAGTACAGTATACTATTCAAATAAAAATATGTGTTTTTCCTTAATATGCTTTCAGAGTTTGGAGGCAAAACAGAGCCTTATTTTTTAGTAAACCTACCATGTTACAATGAGCCTTGGAGGTTTCTGATAATTTGAATTAATATTTTCAAAACGCTTTTTGATATGTATTAAGATCCCTGGCATTTTTGCTAAGAATTGCCCTCTGGTCCAGAAAAACGAAGATATGTTTAGAACTATGCTAAAGAAAGGACAACAATATGGTAATTTTTGAACATTTGCAATGAAGTAGCACCAATTGTCTGAGAGTTTTGAACTAAAAACATAAAGAAAATAATAGAGGACAATATAAGAAAATTATGTCAAATTCATTAAGGTATTACTCTTTCTGAAAATAAAAATTTCTGTAGACGAGGCAGAGTGAAATTTTTATTGTAAGATAAAGAATGTACTATGCCATCTGTCTTAAAAAATAAAAATAAAAAAGTGCTTAGGACTCCAAGTCAACCTGACTGTGCTTAACAACTTCCTGATGAAGAGGAATCTTTGGAAAAACAGTTTCAGCTACTCATTGAAGCATCAGAGAACTAAAACCTGACCCTATTTCACTTTCCTCTTCATTAAGTCCAAAATACATATATCCCTAGCTGCATAATTAAATACTAATAATAAATGCTCTGTTGACTAAGCGTGTAGTTCATGTATGCATGTGCAACTTTGACAAGACCTAATCAAACTACTTTTGTTCCTTCATGCACATCCCTGCTCTTTCTCAATTGGCTGACCCCAAAACCTAATGCCTCACTTTCCCTGTAGAGTGCCCACACCTCTGTCTCAGGTGAACAATATATCTTTAATAAATACTTTGTATTAATTATGCAGTCTTATTCCAAAGTTCTTTTTCTGAGAGACAAAGAACCTTGGTGGAGGACACTTTCACATATTTTTTGTGGAGTTGAAACAGCTAAATCTAATCCCAGATTCAATTGCACAGATCCCTAAGATTTAAAGTGGCAGGGTTAATTCCCAAGCTGAGCAGATCAAATGAACTTAGATGTGAACTGACAGATACATTTTGGGACTGGCAGAGTAATTGTCCCAAATCAGTAGGAAGTCACCTGGATCTTTCTTTAACTTATTTGAGGTTCCGGGTTGAGCATATACTGACCTAGAGCCTTCACTATTTCTATGGTCTCCCTGAGTTTCTTAACAAAATTACTACAAACAACAAACCAGTACAATGAAATTGTGGGTACATAAAAGCCTATTGTATATGTAAACAGTAATCTAGAATACAAAGCTTTAAAATATTAATTGGTTCAAAAATAGTTGAGTGCCTAGGAAGCAGCAAAAGAGGAAAAGGATTTATATAAGAAACATTTTAAGTCACTATTGTGAAAATGGAAGACAAGTACTGTGGGTGACTTGGAGTCTGGTGTGAAGGAAGCAGTCTCAAGTAAACACTGGCTGCACTTCACTGCTACTCCACTTTGGCCACCAGGGTAAATGCCTGGCATTGGAGAGGGCTGATAAAGTTTCCTGTGTGAGGACCTATGTGGCAATGATGATTTTGCCCCACCAGTTCCATTAGGCAGCGGTCTGTCTGTACCTGATGTACTCTTGTTCTACAAGAGTAGACAGGTCACCAGCAGCCAAGTTCATGGAGAGGCATGGATTCAGGCTAGAGTGAGAAACAGCTCTTTGCAGAAACAAAGAAAACCAGCCCTCACCTCTGTATAGGCGTTGCAGGCCCTGTGATTTTTCTCACAGTAAAGAGCTTCAAGAGGAGCCAAAATAGTGGTACAGAATAAGTTTATTAAATGAAAATTTCTTTTAGAAATGTGAGGGTAAAGAAAAAGAGATATACATAAATATGAGAGAAAACTGGCTTGTACAGAGTAGAAAAAGCAGAGAGTGGCTTTTGGGAGAAGTTTATATACAATTTCTCCAAATTCACTTGGCTTGGAGTTCTCTGCGTATACAAAGGTTAATCTGAAGGTTGTCAGAGGGGAAGACTTAATGATCTTTCTCTCCTGATGGTTCTTTCACATCTTCAAAGACCTTAAGGTTTTCCTACAGCTTTTCTGTTTTTCAGGTGATCCACCATTCTTTGGGTGGTGCCTCAGTTTCTATCCCAAAGAGCTCAGAATTTTTGTCTCACAGAAATATGAGTTCTTCATACTTTTGGCCTACCTCAAGACTAGGCTATTACTTCTTAGTTTTATTATTTCCCAAAAACTCATTACCAAAACTCCCAAATCTAGCTACCTTCAACACAAAGAAATTTAAAATATCTCATGTTTATGAATTGGAAGAATTAAAAAGACCATTTTACTCAAAGCATTATATATATTCAATAAAATACCTATAAAAATTCCAATTATGTTCCAGGACATATAAAAATATTACTAAAATTAAATGGCACAATAAATCTCTCCTAAATAGCCAAAATATTCCTGAGAAAAAAGACAAGACATCCATTCCCTGACTTTAGCTATAATGCTATAATAAATTTTAAATGTAGTATGAAATAGATTATGACAAAAGGTTCAAGAATATAAATTGGAGAAAGTAAAACCTAATCCATAAATGTGTAAGAATAATAGAAATAAGCAAAACATATCAACAATAACAAAACAAATAAAGCAATGAGATCATAACATTTTTATAATCAATATAATATTCAAAAATAAGAATTTTTAAATGGGTGATTACTGCCACTTTGGTGGATATAATCTAATGCTGTATCCATATAAATATAAAAATGTGCCCCCATGCAAATTAGTGCTACTTCAAAAATTAAAAACAAAATAAAAGATAAACATATAATCAATCTGCGTCAAGCTTGAAGGAAAACATCACTAAAATAAAGACTCCTGAGACTACAGGTTAGAGCTAATGAGAACCCAAGCAACATGTTGGTGCTGATCCACACAGTGCTGCATCAACAGGTATTAGTACTGAGTTGTTCAGCCTGTTTCACAAAGTATGATAACAACTAGGAGAGAACCTTGACTTTGTGAGTCCATGGTGGGAAATTTCTACCAAAAAATATTGCAGAAAATCTTTGCAATCATGTATATATCACAATGGACTAATAACCAAGATATATAAATACCTCACAAAACTCAATAAACTGCATAAAAATGGAAGGAAGAACTTATATGCACTTCTTATTAGACAAGGAATGTGGGAGATATCAATTTAAGGTTCAACAGATTATTTGGCTGTCATCTCAGTCTACAATGAGAAGGAGCAGAAAATACCCAATCTATGGATATTTCTGTATAATGAGGATAGCTGTGAAAAGGAAATGATATCTTTAATTCTTTACTCTAGGAAGTTATAGTTTTTTTATGTTACAATAAATATCATTTTCTAGCATTTAAATGTATTATGCTATTGGGACTGGATGAAATCTATGTTTACTGTTCTTTAAATTATTTATAAATTTGGAATGACTGTTCTTATTTAGGAATAGTTAGTGATAATACTAGAGCAGATGGTTTTTATCAAGTGTTTTCTTCAACCCGCTCCCCTCCAAGGGGCCCGGCGAGGAGAGCCAGGCGCGGGGGCAAGAGACTCTGCGCTGTTCTCTTCCGGGAGCTGGGTGTTATAGTCTCTGAGTCTTGGCCGTTGATGGAGTTACACGGCGACAGGGGGCCAGTTGGTGGGTGTGACCCCCGCCTACTGGAATTTGGAAGATCTGGGTGGAGGATGCTCAGCCCCGATCCGAATAGGCTTGGAGATCTCAGCCCCAGGACCCGCAAGCCTTTGTTCCTCTGCCGGTACCTTCATGTGTGCGGAGAGCGGTCTCAGCATGGTGGTGGCTGGTTCTGGAGTTCTTCGGCTGCCGGAGCCCTGGTTGGGGCGGGGAGGAAAACTCAATGAAGACAATGTTTATGACAAAGAAACTAGTTCCTGACATATCATTTGCCCTCGATGGAATGAACTTCTCCAAATGCTGCAGTTATGTGTACCTAGGTCGAGAACTTTACATGACAAATGACCTGGAACCTATGCTGCACAGGATGAAGAGAGCCGATTGGAATGCCTTCAAGAACATCGAAGAAATAGCTAAGAGGATGAAGAACTTCCGGCTCTGGGCACATCTCTTCAACTCGCTGTTCTCCCTTCAATAACATATGTCTGAGAGACCTGGGCCCTATGAGAACAGGATGAGAATGCTATTCGGGTCAACCAAAGAGGAATCAATAGAACTATGCTTGGAATATCATGCTTTATTCAAGTAAGAGAAGGAATCCGGAGTTCCAACCTCCATAAACAATCAAGAATCAGGGATGCTGTCTCATTTACCAAGGCATCCAAAATCAGATGGGCTGGACAGGTAATGTAATTTGAAGATGGCTGCTGGACTAGAGCTGTTACCAACTTAATTCCATTGACGTCAAAAGAACAAGTGGCTGCTCACCTTTGAGTTGGTCAGATTTCATCGTCAAGATTGTGAATAAACGGTTTGAGGCTTTTCATGTTCCTGTAGCGAGTAGAGGCCATTGGCTACACCAGTACATAACAGGGACAAATGGAGACATTACTGGTGCCCACTCGAGCAAATCAATGAGTAATGGGATATCAAGTGATCTAGTGATCAATTAAAAAGTAAATTCACCAATCATAGATACAATGATTCCATTCCTATAATTGCATAGACAGGAAATTGTTCAGGTCATTGGTATCAGAGGGAAAGAATTCACAAAAGCCTCATAAACAAGCAAGTCCTTTTCTTATTACAAAGTGAAGGCATAAGAGTCATGGTATGAGAAAGTTGAAGAATATGGGTGACCAATGATCTAACTTTGTGTGTCTCATTAATATGCTTGAACTTTCTGATTCCCCTGGTCCCCCCTTTCCAAACCTTTTATTTTTATTTATTTTAGTTAAAAGTGGAGACTTTAAAAAGTGAGAAAATTGTTCCTGAACCTCGTAATAGCCATGCATTGCATTGATTCTCTGATAAAAAATCGATATAACATAACACAATGTATTATAGTTTCTGAATAATGAGCTAAATGTCTATTCTAGGACTGTCCTAGTTAGACATAGCACACCCGTACCAAAAACCCATTGAATCTAGTTTTTCTGGAAACCAAAACAAAGGAAACCATTAACCACAGGAATAACTAATCTCTGCTCCCAATTGGTTCATGATTTTTTTTAAATTCTACCCTAATATTTGGGAGATTTTGACACCATCTTCATTTCCCACTACCTCCTGCTAATGTCTACCTGTCTTGCCTGTTACTAGTCATCTATACAATGACTTCAAAAATATGAATGTGCATCATAGAACTGCTACAGGAATTAGGGTGCTTCTCAAGCATGCAACACATCGTGTTTCAATCCTGGCATAGCATTTGTCCATTGAACACCATCAGAAGTGATCCTTGGCACAGAGTCTAGAAAAGAGTACTAAATTTAAAAATTTTTTTTTTGCTTTTGGAGTCACACCCAGCGGTGCACAGGGGTTACTCCTGGCTCTGCACTCAGGAGTTACTCCTGGTGGTGCTCAGGGGGTCATCTGGGTTGCTGGGAATCAAACCCGGGTCGGCCGCGTGCAAGGCAAATGCCCGACCCACTGTGCTATTGCTCCAGCCCCAAAGAGTACTAAATTGTACAAACCTATGTTCCTTATAACACTATTAATAATTGTTAGGATCTGGAAAGAACCCTAGTCGCCTAAAGATAAGAGGACAAAGTTGTTGATATACATATACATGTATTATTATGTACAAACACTGTCAAACAAACACTGTCCTCCCATTGTTCTTCGATTTGCTCAAGCGGGCCCAGCAACATCTCCATTGGAGACTTTGTTGTCACTGTGTTTGGCATATCGAATACATCACGGGAAGCTTGCCAGGCTCTGCCATGTGGGCGAGATACTCTCAGTAGCTTGCCGGGCTCTCCGAGAGGGGTGGAGGAATTGAACCTGGCTCAGCCGGGTTGGCTGCGCGCAAGGCAAATGCCCTATTGCTATTCATCTAAAGGAAAAAATTAAATATGACTGTTGTCACAATATAGATTGCAGAGTAAGATATTGAGCAGAATAATAAAAACAAATATCAGTTAATCTCAAAATTATGTGATAATAAAGAAATCAAGCAAGCAAAAGTTCAATGAAAACAAACCTTTAGGTACTAGATTATAGAGAGGAGAACAAAGAATAAGTGTGCAATGGATTGTTATGGAGGCTGAGTGTTCCAGGAGTGATTCCTGAGTTTAGAGATCAGAGTAAGCCCTGAGTACTGCTGGGTGTGCCAACTCTCCTCTCTTTAGCCCCAACTCACACAAAATATAAACCACTCACAAAAAAGGTCTTTACAAAAAAACCCCATATTTTTCCTTATAAAAATATACATTTTACACTACTGAAAAAATATTTCAAAAATTTTTACTACAATTAGAACATTTTCAAGAAAATCAGATAATTCTAAGTATTCATTTTTAAATGGATTAATTCTATTTAGTTTGTTGGCTTGCATGTAGTAATCAGTGTAACAGGCTAAAGTTAGGACTATTGTTTCAAATATATCAAATATAATGAAGTCTATAGAAACAGTTGGTATCCAATTGTTGGCCGACTCAGGGCATCTTTGATTTACTTCTTTCAAATAAGTCCCTCTAGGAAACAAAGCTATCAAGCAATTCTTTAGCTGTCCAAGCATGATGCCATTTTGGGCTTTGAATGGATGTTTTGCCTACACTCATACTAGTGAATATCTTTAGGCATATTTTCATCACCCCCTAGATACCAGTAAACTCATTTAATTATCTTAAAAACATCAGATTGTGGGTTATGTTAGACATAATTAATTCCATAAATAAAACCGTCAAAATCTGAGGCAAAATAAAAAACAAACATACTAGAATTTTTAAAAAATAAACATTAAAAAATTAAAATGAATGTCAACTTGAAATATGTGTAGGCTATTTATATTCCTGAAACATTAAACATTAATTATAAAGAAAATAAGTATTTAAAAATTAATTGCACATATTAATTGGATATTTACAAGTTTTAATTAAAGTGCCCATTCTTCACCACCAAAAACCCCAGTATACCCCCATCCCACACCCTCCACCTACCTGTGGGGCAGATGATTCCCAAATCACTCTCTGTATCCTTTTTTCCAAATCACTCTCTCTATACTTTGATCACATTCAACATTTTAACACCACACCCACCATTATTATTTGGGATTTTACCCCAACACTCAGATCTGCTGAAAAGGCACAATAGACAACTTGTTTTCTATTGCTGGTCATGAATAATATATGATGTTGTGCGGTTGCAATAGTGGCTGCGCAATTTTGAAATTCCGAAATTTTAACAATTAAATCTGGAGATATTTCCTGCCAAAACCTGCTAGGTTCCAAGATCTGTTCCTGAGTCTCTGGGATCATGGCCATTAAGCAGCTTGATCAGGAGCCAGAGAGGCCATTTGTGGGCAGCAACTCACGGTCTCATGGGGGGCAAGGAGAAGAAAGGGCCGGCTCCACCCCCATCTCATGAGGCCCCACATGTCTCGTCACTGCGGGTCTAAACCTGACTATCCAATGGTCTCTGGCATACTTGAGCTATTTCAAAGGCATCCTTGCTCCTGCTCCTGATTATACCTACTTATCTTCTTAGATATAACTTGCTTTGTTTTATACCCTGTCTATTTGAAAATAAACATAAGTACTATTTTTTTAGTCCTACCTTTCATGTATTCATTCGAGAGTTAAAAAGTGAGCTTCATAAATACCAGAACTATTACAAACAGTAAACATACAACTAATAAAAGAACCACTTTTTTTACTCAGTGAATAATAAACCTCTAGTTCCATATGTGTATCGGAAGACTTCCACAAAATAACTATGGCCTTGATCAGCTTAGGGAACATTAGCTAAAGGTCTGTTTAGCATAATGTTCATAGACACTAAATAGAGATAGATTATATATAAATATAGTTATTGATAGAACACATGTGATATCAGATCTCTATGAAAGATAAGTAGATGGGATATAAAATTGGAAATTTAGAAGGAAAAGCATAGAGACTATGAGTCATAAAGTAAAGCTCACTTGCATAGTCATGAAGCAAGCAAGAAAAAAGAATTTCTTAACCCCAGAAATTGGGAAGTGTGTTTCTCTACACCAAGGGCTTTACAGGAGAAGGAGAAACTATCAGAAATATTGAAGAGCAAATAAGACAATCATTTTATAGTTAAATTTTCTTCATTCAGCATGGTTGGAAACCAGAGAAGAAATTTTCTAAATTTTCAGAGTTAGAGCTTCTATCTGTGAGGCGCTGAGTGCCAGTGCTGTGTTATCTGAAAAGGGGGTGCCCCCTGGGTGCTTTAGTTTTCCTACATGTCCTTTCAGAGACTGTGGGATTTTTATCTTACAAAGTCCTTTGTCTGGAAGAGTTTATCCCCTCAGATTCCAGCCTGGATGAATGCCCTAACATTCTTTTTCTTTAAATTTTGTAAATAATTTATGAACAGACGCACAGTCTATGCTCTGTATCTACTTTTTGATGAAATCAAGGTTGTAGAGATGTCCCTATATTAGCAGTAAGAGAAACATATCTCCATTCCAAGGTAGAATCTGTGCACCATCTGTTGTTGAGCTGTATGCTATATCTGTTGAAAAAATCTGTATTATCACTGTATCACTGTCATCCCATTGTTCATCGATTTCCTTGAGCAGGCACCAGTAACATCTCCATTTGTACTAGCCCTGAGATTTTATCAAGTGCCACATTGGAGGCTCTTTCAGGTCAGGGGAATGAGATCCATCATTTGTATTGGATATTGAATATGTCACGGGGAGTTTTCCAGACTCTGTCATGCAAACAGGGTACTCTCGGTAATCTGCTGGGTTCTCTGAGATCGAGAACTAGACAATAAGAGGTCAAGCTTCTGGGAGCTTGGTTTTATAGTCTCTGAATCTTGGCAATTGATTGAATTACACAGTACCAGGGGCAGTTGGTCAGTGTAACACCTAGCTACTGGAAGATGGGGGGTCTGGGTGGAGGAGGCCCAGTCCGGATCCGAGCAGGCTTGGAGGTCTCAGCCCCGGGTCCTGCAAAACTGGGTTCCTTTCCAGTTTCTTCATGCGTGACGCTCATCTGAGTGTCTGGAGAGTGGTCTTGAGCATCTGTATTATAAAAATATTTATAAAAATTTTAGCAAATAGGACCAATTAATAGCAGCATTATATTCTATGAAGGGTTTGAAGAATGATGTAATGCATTTGAAACAATATCATAGGTTAATATTCTAGTTGTCACTGTCACTGTCACTGTCCTCCCATTGTTTATTGATTTGCTCAAGTAGGCCCAGTAACGTCTCCATTGGAGACTTTTGTTGTTACTGTGTTTGGCATATCAAATACATCACAGGTAGCTTGCCAGGCTCTGCCGTGCAGGCAAGATACTCTCGGTAGCTTGCCGGGCTCTCCGAGAGGGGCGGAGGAATCGAACTCAGGTCAGCCATGTTGGCTGCGTGCAAGGCAAACGCCCTACAGCTGTGCTATTCTAGTTGAATCATTCTAAACCTCAACATTGGCATAAGTTTATTAAGTGCTGAGTTGTATTTTTAATTTAAGTAAATTAAGAAGTGAAATTTAATTGGAGATTAAAAACTCCAAGGTCTCATTCACCTGACCCTGAAGGCTTCACTGACATGGCAGCACTGAGAAGGATGAGAAAGGAGAGGCCGACAAAATCTCAAGGCCGACCTAGGCTGCCACAACGAAGGAAGACAAAAATGATCGTCTGTAATTTCAATGCACATACGCTAGCATCAGATGCATCCATCGAGGACCTGATGGTACAAGCGCGAATGATCAAGTACGACATCATTGGTCTGACCTAGACCAAAAGGCACGAATCTCACCATGTCGTTTTCGACACTGGAGAATAATTGTTCCTAGGAACATGCGATAAAAGAGTTGTTGGAGGCGTTGGTGTCCTTGTCAACACAAACTTGGCCAAGAGCATTGATTCATTCGAATGCCTAACAACCCGAATCGGATGTTTACATTTGAATAGATGTGACTCACTGCCTGCAGTTTCTATCTTCTTTGACTACGCACCAACATCTCATTATGATGAAAGAGAAATCGAGAAGTTCTACATGGAGCTAGAGAAGTTCTATAAAGAAGACCACACCTTCTACAAGATCATTGTGGGTGATTTTAATGCCAAGATAGGACCGAGAAGATCAGCTGAAGAACTTCACATCGGGACCCATGGCCTAGAATGGAACGAACAGGGTGAGAGACTGTCTGAGTTCATCATGTCGACCAAGACCATTCATGGTAACTCAGAGTTCCAGAAGGCAGAATCTAAACGATGGACAAGGGAGTCTCCCGGTGGACGATTCCACAACGAAATAGACCACATCATATTCAATCGACGGTTTTGCCTGACTGATATCGCTGTTGTCCCAAAATTTCGAACAGGATCGGACAACCGTCGCCTTCGTGCAAAATTCTACTTCACAGAGCGGGGAGAAAGGGCTGCAAAGTTCAAAAAGAGAACTCCCAGAATGACAAGCAGCTGGGAACTCTTTGGTACTATTGCGGCAACATGAGAAGATGTCATTGTTGACAACATTGACAAGGAATACGATCGACTGGTTCAGCACCTTCATGAATGTGCGAGAAACGCCAAGAGAGAGATAGCCACAAAAAATAGCCTATCTTCGAAAACTCTTGAGCTAATTCGCCAGCGTGGTTTGGTGCATGCCTCAGGCATCCACAAGCTAATGTTCGAGTTCGCAAAGCAGTGCAGAGATGCAATCAAGGAAGACCTCAAAGAGAGAAGAGCAGAAGTACTGGTAGATGCGGCAGAAGCCAGGAAAAGTATTTATAACACCCTCCTGTCCTTCGCCAACTATAAGACCAAGATGACTGCCCTCCGAAGTCCTGATGGATCCATCACATCCTCCAGAACGGCAATGGAGAAGATTATCCATGACTTCTACTCAAATCTTTTCGATAGCCATGTCCACTTGCCGACATACCAAATTCCACAGGATGGATATGTCGTTCCCAACCTTCTCCCTTCCGAAATCCGACACGCCATTTCATTGGTAAAGAAACAAACAGCACCTGGCCCAGACAAGGTCAGACCTGAACACCTGAAGAACCTGCCATCAGTACTCATCAATACACTGGCTCGGCTCTTCACTCGCTACCTGTCTGAATGCAAGGTTCCGTCCCAATGGAAAACCAGCAGGACCGTACTACTGTTCAAGAAGGGAGACATCCATGACATTGGCAACTATCGCCCGATCTGCCTATTGTCTGTCATCTACAAGTTGTCCACTCGAGTCATCCTAAATAGGATTGGCAGAACACTAGATGAAGGACAACCATGCGAGCAAGCAGGGTTCCACAAAGGATTCAGCACCATTGACCATATCCACACAATAACCAAGCTCATTAAGGTTTCTCGGGAGTTCAAGATGCCGCTCTGTCTAACGTTCATTGATTTAAAGAAGGCCTTTGACTCTGTTGAGACGGAAGCGGTCATTGAAGCCCTAGCCAATCAGGGCATTCAAGCCCAATACATCAGGATCCTCCGTGAGCTGTATTGCGGATTCACTACCAGGATCTCACCATTCTACAAAGAAGTGATCGTTGATGTCAAGAGAGGGGTGCGGCATGGTGATACCATTTCACCGAAACTCTTCAGTGCCACCCTCGAGAACATCATGCGACGACTGGAATGGGAAGGAATGGGAGTGAAGATAGATGGTCGGCAACTACACCACCTCCGCTTTGCTGATGACATTGTTTTAATAACACCAAACATCAGCCAAGCAGCACAAATGCTGGCCGACTTTGACCGTGAGTGTGGAAAGGTAGGACTACAGCTGAATCTTACGAAGACAATGTTTATGAGAAACAGCCTTGTTCCTGACGCCCCATTCACTCTCAATGGAACGACCATCTCCGAATGCAACAGCTATGTGTACCTAGGTCGAGAGGTCAACATGACAAATGACCTGGCACCCGAGCTGCGCAGGAGGAAGAGAGCGGCTTGGAACGCCTTCAAGAACATCGAAGAAATAGCTAAGAGGACGAAGAACCTCCGGCTCCGGGCACATCTCTTTGATTCCACTGTTCTTCCTGCATTAACATATGCCTCAGAGACCTGGGCCCTACGCAAACAAGATGAGAACGCTATTCAGGTCTCCAAAGAAGAATAGAAAGAGCTATGCTTGGAATATCACGTTTCACTCAAATGAGAGAAAGCATCCGGAGTTCTGACATTCGTCGATGATCAAGAATCAGGGACGCTGTCTCATTTGCCAAGGTGTCGAAAATCAGATGGGCTGGTCACGTACTAGAGTTGTTACCGACTGGATTCCACGGGATGTCAAAAGACCGCGTCGCCGCCCACCTATCAGATGGTCAGACTTCTTCGTCAAGATCATGAACGATCGGTTTGAGGCCCTTCATGTTCCCGGAGCGAACAGATGCCATTGGGCTACACTAGCACGCGACAGGGACAAATGGAGATGTTACTGGCGCCCGCTCGAGCAAGTTGACGACTAACGAGAAGTTAAGTTAAGTGATTAAAAACTCCAAGATTGAAAGCTCATCTGCTCAATGAGAGCACAGTTTCTAAGAAATCTGATACAATATAGTTACCATGGAAGTGCTTAAACTTTTTATTGATAAAATTAATGCTAAAAATCAGGTGTGGGCAGACATGATGGATCAAATCTTCCCTGTTCCTGACAGAATTCCATTTAAAAGGATGGTGGAGACGGATTCATTTCTTTTTGTTTAACTATCAGCAGGAACAGAGACAAGGTTTCCATCATGCCATATGAGTTCTGGTATTTGGACTGGCGAATTTGGAAAGACAGCTTTGGTAAACAAAATAAATGAAAGCATAAATCCTACAGCATACAAAGGAAAGACAGAACAAAGCCTGGATATCACATAGATTGTAGAGATACATTTTAGGTGCATGGAAGCAGGGATTAATAAAGTCACTTTTTCTACCGTATATTTACCTCTTTCATCTCTCTAGATGTTTTATGTCCCTCTTGCAGCAGTTGCTGGGACAGATAACAGACAAGCTTGTTTAGGATTATAAGCAGCAATTGACATGTCAGCTAAATAGAAGACATTTGGAGTGGTTAAATATACTTCGCAGGTGGAATTACTAGAACCAAGGTATCATCGGCATGTATGAATCTTCTTGGCTTGAAAAAATAAGCATGGCAAGGAATTCACAATTGACAGGAGACTAATTTAGACAGAAAATAGGTTCATCAGTGAATGGCAGTATGTGTTGTCTTATTTTGTGGAATGGCCACTGTTTTAGGTTTTAAAAAAAGAACTGAGACATAGCATCATCTTTTATTTATGAAACATATAAACCAACTCACTTTACTTAATACTAAGGGAATATTTAAAAGGATTTTGAAAGTGAAGTGAATTTATCAGTATTTCTGGGTCTATATAGAAGAGAGGTGGGACTGTTTTATCTACTTTAATATTTTTGAAGAATCTTGCTATAATCATTCACCAAAAGCCCAAATTGCAAATTATGTCAGTCTTTACATAAAAGCAAATGTGAATGTATGAGGAGAAATTATATGCGGATATAAATTATCCAGGGTTCTTTATCAGCTAGCAACATTGGCTGGTATAGAAGCAAGACCATAGCATGGAGAGCAGAGCCACGATTTGGTAATAGGAATAATGTCAACAGATTGAACTGGAAACTTCAATTACTTTTTCTATTGTTATGAACATAGGAGTTACTTTGGTGTAAGAGTGATGGAAATGAAGATATAAATATTCAAATATCTATAATCAAATATTTAGTTCATATTTATAAATATTTAATTTATATGAAAGTTTAAATTGTGGTAATTCAGAATTATCTGGAGGAATTAGTCAATAGCACAATTAGAAATCCATTCACTGTGGTGAAGTAGAAGATTCAGAAGCAGAATAATTAATGTTTTGGAATACAAGGTTTTACAAATAAAGGACCTTTATGGTAAAGGTTGGGGGGGAAAGAAAATTAAATAAATACACATGATACAGTCAGTATTTGAATAAGACTAGGTTTGGAAATGGGTCTCTTTTATCTGAACTGGAACTATTTCTTCTCTTCCCCACCCCCCGCCAGACCCCATGCTATCAATATAGACCCTGAACTGGGAATATTTCACAGCAGCTCTTCCACAGGAGAAAACAAAATGGCAAGAAGAAAAAAAGAGTACACCTCCCATGAGAGGGATTAATACTATGCTGGATTAACTTTTACCATGTTAGAAGAAAAGTATTGGGTCAGTGAGAGATTTAGAGAAGTAAGAAGGAGAGTTCACAGCTGGTGTTGTTCTGAAAGCATAGGAGCAATTTGTGACACCAGGGATGGCATCAGGCAGTTGAGACACATTCATAATTCTCTTCCTGAAGCATAAGTGGCAGCTGGGGAAAGGGAAAATACAATATGGACAATTTTAATTAAAATGTTAGAGATTTAGTAACTGCTACAGTTTTGTAATGTTTTGTTTTGTTCTAAGTAATAGCCAGATTTCTGTGTGCAAAACAGTGTTGGTATAGGCTAAAGTCTGTACTTTAGGAAGACTCTAGAAGAATTTTTCAAGTGAGTTCAAGGTACGGTAGGACCAATTGAATAGGTCAAGGTTTAGGTATTGTACGCTAAAAGAACGAGTAGGTGGTCCAACACATCAGCTTAAAGGGGAATAGAAATAGAAGAGCCTGTATTATACAGACTCATAATTAAAACAACTAGAAGAAACATAATGAATATCATCTCAAGGTGTGGAACGTTTGCAAAATATTTTCTTAAGACTGTGGGGATTGTGGGTGATGTGCAGCAGTACGGTGTTTGCCTTGTGTGCAGCTGGCCAGCCAAGTCGGGTTCGATTCCTCCACCCCTCTTTGAGAGCCTGGAAAGCTACTGAGAGTATGTTGCCCTCATGGCAAAGCCTGGCAAGCTACCTGTGACGTATTTAATATGCAAGACACAATAACAAGTCTCACAATGGACACGTTACTGGGCCTGATCGAATAATCGATAAACAACGGGAGGACCATGACCATAACCATGACCGTGGGTGATGTGAAGAAAGTAAGTTTTACTTAACAGAGTTTGAGAGAGAGAAGATTTGAGTAATAAGATGATCACCCATTGACAGTAAAGAGAAAGTGGAAGTACATAGAGAGGAAACTTTTCTGAAAATATTTTTTTTTATTTGTGCTTATTGCCACACCTGCTTGTGGTCACAGCTTACTCCTGACTTTGTTGTCCAGAATCACCACTGTCAGTGCTGCATGAACATATGGGGTGCTGAGGATTGAACGTGGTCTCTTGTGTGTAAGACAATTGCCCTATCTGCTGTTCTATCTCTTCTAAAATTGTGTCTATAAATGCTATACAATTCTTAAGCATTTTATGATGAGTAGATGTATAAAATCGATTGCTTGCCCTGTACTGAAATAACACCCCTTACTTGATAATTTGAAAGAGTAGATGAGGGGAAAGTGAGTTCAACGACCCTGAGTATTAATTTCCTGTAGAAATGGCAAGTCCTAGTAATTTGCGCCTACTTCCTTTTTCTAGACAGGAAGTGTTCTTTGGAAAATTTGCTTAGAGGCCAGTTTGCCATATTTAATGAGTAAAGAAATCATGTAAGCATTCATATTAAGTAAGTCTTAAATGAGTTTTTCTTGCTTTAGTTTACAGTCTGGATCAATAGAGGACGCATGTGAAGAAAAGAGGAAGATAGGATGGAGGGTATAGTGGGTAATGCACATACCTTGCATTTTGCCAACCTGGTTTTAAACCTTAACATCCTGTATGGTCCCACTAGTACCACAGAAGTAATTCTGGATTGCAGAGCAAGGAGTAGCTCCAGAATCAGGAATAACCACCAAGCATGACTGGATTAGCACATAAATAAATAAATAAATAGTAGAGAAAAGTGTATAGAAAAAAGAAAGATTATTTTTAAAAACGTGAAACAAAATAAAATTTAATATAATTTCTTTTACTCCTAGTAGCTTATCTTTCAGCTGTAAAACTGTCGTCTCTCTGACCTTGACTGTAAGCAATCAATTGACCATGAAAACTCAGGCTGAGACTGAAGTGGGGACAATGAGAACAGAATCAATGTGTGTTACAAACAGCCACAAAACATTCTTGATTTTTATTATCCATTGGGAATAAAGGAAGATAGTACATTAAAGATAAATGAGAACAGAAATAAAAATTGTTGTAGCATTGTGATCAGGCCCATTTTATTTAGTGTGAAGTTTCCTAATACTATTGTATCCCTTTCATAAGTACATTAATACAATATTTCAAAAGTTCTTGGAGTGTCAGAGCTGGTCTAGAAATAAGGAATGAGTAAAGGTGTTTAATCAACAGAGTTCCAAGAAAGAGGATCAGAAATACATCAGGTGAGAGGATAGACAATAGGTTTCAAGATGAGGAGCCAAGAGACAAAAAATAAATGGGCAGATCCAGAGAAGAGCTTTGGTCTTATTTCACAGAGGTGGTAGGAGTTTAGTAGAAAAAGACTTTTTTCCTGGGGATTGTGACTGAATTCATGAGAGATGGAGAAACCCATATATGTGACAGTAGAATGTAAGCTTTGCCAACAGGACCGGTGATATCAATAGGAACAAAAAATGAGTAGTAGAGTAATAATGTCTTTAGTATAGGCATATAACAAAAATAAACAAAGAGAAGATCATTGATATAATGAAAAATCTGTTTTAAAGTTGAAAAAGTCAAATGTGAAGACTAGTCCAAAAATGTAGGGATTATTGTGTTCTCTGTGGAAGGACTGTTCAGGCAAGTTGTTGAGAATGTTGGGTACCAGGATCAGTTCAAGCCAGAGGGATGGTACAGCAGTTAGCCAACCTGTGTTCTCTCCCCAGTATCCCATATGGTCCCCCAAGCAGTGTCACGAGTAATCAGGAGTAATTCCTGAGTGCAGAGCCAGGAGTAACCCCTGAGCATCCCTAGGTGTGACCCCTTCAAAAAAAAAAGCCAGGGTAAGTTCAGGTGGAAAGAAAGACAGGTAGTGAGAGCAGGTCCACGGGGAGGGGATTAATGAATAAAGTGTCTTTGAGCTCCAAGACAGAGAAATAGGATCTTCCAGGAAATGGAGTGTGAAAGAGGGTATATATTGAGAAACTTTGGTTATAATGTAATGATAGATTTAATCTGCCCCTCTCGGAGAGCCTGGCAAGCTACCAAGAATGTCTCGCCCGCATGGCAAAGCCTGACAAGCTACCTGTGGTGTATCCAATATGCCAAACACAGTAACAAGTCTCACAATGTTCCTGGGCCCGCTAGAGCAAATCAATGAACAACGGGAGGACAGTGACAGTGATAGTGATAGATTTGATAATAATTCACAATTCCTGGACAAGGTGAAAAGAACCTTTTATTTCAACAGGAAGCATAGATGAGCTGTAAGAGGAGAAGACAGAGCAGCATATTGGTTGAGGAAACATTAGTAATGAGAAGTTTGATTGCAAGTCAATTCAATGCAAAATTGCAAATGATACGTATTAGAATATTGATATGGATGTTGGAGTGAATTTTATTGAGATGTGGTGAGAGATTTTTTTTCTGGACTTGAAGTGAGCCATAACTTAGAAGGTACCTGACATTAAGTGAAGAGAATGTTAGTAAAAATGATTTATAGAGGCTCAACAAAGAGAAAAACTAGGGGAGTTCAGAGGCTCAAAGAGTGTTCTGTGGGTTTCAGTAAAGGGAAGGTAGGAGGAAATAAGTGTAAGTTACACTGCAATTTAAAAAAAAAAGGTCCCAATGACAAAAGGAAATGAAATATGACAGAATGGGTAAAAGAATTGAGCAAGACTAGAGGGTGAGAAAGTTTACTTGTTGACACTACTGGAAGAGATAGAAATAAATGAATGTCTCCAAGGTGTGGGAAGGACATATGGTGATGCTTCAAGGAGTAAAGCTTTAGTGTATACTTGTGAGTAGGAGTGCAAAAACTGGAGGCTGGCAGAGCAAATGACATTAGTATAAGTAAATAAGAAAAAAATTGTTCTGGACCATAAAAACAGTTTGTGGGTAGGGCACTTGCCTTGCACCATTGTAGGATAACACCAGTCTGTCCTTCCTGCATAGCCTCAGGAATAGTTGATAGTTGATAGTTTATTGATAGTTTATTGGACTGAGGAAAAGAGAAAAACACCCTAAGGAGGTGTTTTGCCTGGGGCAGTCAGGAAGGGCTTTAGAATACCTTTTAGGTGGGCCCTCAGGAAGGGCTTTCTTTTTATGGGGAAGGGGGTAAATTATTTTTATTGAACTGAGATGCTGTGATTTATAATAGTGTTAATTACAGTTAGGAAGGGCTTTCTTATGTTGATTTGGCTACCTGACTGGGTAAAGTGTCAGCCCAGACTGAGAGGGAGTTGGAGGCAAGAGAGTTGGAGAGAGAGGCAGAGGGGAGACATGAGTGAATGAAGAGAGGATTGGAATAAACTGCAACTAAGACCAACACAGTCTGGCCCTCGTCTCTTCCTTCATCTGCCCTGGGCCAACAGCCTTCCTGATCCAGGCCACACACAGCGGCTCAAGAGCACCGAACGCAGGCAGTGAGACAGGTGAGACAGAGCCATCCAGAGAACCCGCGAACACACAACCTTCAGCGTGTTTAGTTTTTTACAAGATGTGACTTTGATTTAATCCCTGGCATCCGATATGATCCTCTGAATCTGCCAGTGGTGATTCCTGAGTCCAGAGCATGGAGCACTGTAGGGCTGTATCCCCAAACAAAACAAAACGAACAAAAACATGGCTCCAGGTTTAGTTTGAGGGGTTAAGTTGTGTGCTTTATATGCAATATTTTCAGTTTTATCCCCGAAACCACATAGTTCAGAGTAATGCAGGGTTTATACCTGGAGCCCCTGGGCACCATTGTGTATGGACCTGGAGGCTCTTTGACACTGATCCGGTAGCTGATGTAGAGCAGGCACAGAAAGCACCACATCCTTAGCATTTGCCCTACCCCACAGGCCTGGTTGCCTGAAAATTACCAAATGGTACAGCTACAGTGTCTAAATGCAGCTTGGGAGGCCCTACAACTGTTCTTGCCTGTTATTTCAAGATGTGCCTTAGGTTTGGTCTCTGAAATATGAATCAGTGAGGCTGGACCATCCTTGAAATTCATAAACTGGAGATATTTGTAATCCAAAATGACAATGGGTAACAGATGCGTATTGCTTCTTGTTAATCTGGGCTAGAAAAAAATAATTGGCCCCTTCTTACAAGGGGTTAAATGATAGTCACTATTCAAGATCCATTCCCCTTACAAGATGGCACAGCTCAGAGAGTGGGCTGCTTTATTCTGAGCATAATGTGGGAACAATTACTGGACTACTCAGTGTGATTTGTCAGCTCAGGTATTTGAGAGTCTAAGTCACACAAAACGTAGATTTAACAAGCCCTCTCACTCATCTAGGAACCACCTCATGAGCAGTTTTAGTAGAACTTGTCAGTATTTCAGAGAGTGCAGTTCTCAGTGAATGAAACCTGTTATGTGATCAACATAAGGGTCACTAGGTTTACCCTTCAGAACTTCAGGCTCAGACCTGCTTCTGGTAAAATAGAGTGCAGATGCAAGGATGCCCATAAAGAAATAGCATGTATATGGTGTCTTCTTCAACATGAAATCTATTTCAATTATTCAGTCTTGGGGCAGGGGCAGTTGGCAATACCAGAATGTTGACTTCAAATGGAGCACTTTCTTAGGGAAGAATTATGACAAAATTCCAGAGCTCAGAATTCAGAAAAGTAAATAATTTCATTCAAGCACTGTAGCACTGTCCTCCCACTGTTCATTGATTTTCTGGAGAGGGCACCAGTAACGTCTCCATTATGAGACTTGTTACTGCTTTTGGCATATTGAATATGCCACAGGGAGCTTGCCAAGCTCTGTCCTGCAGGCGGGAGGGATACTCTCGGTAATTTTCCAGGCTCTCCGAGAGGGACAGAGAAATTTCATTCAAGTTTTATAATAATCTAAAAATGGTAATCACTGCACCACAGAGAATTCAATACTAAATGCTGAAGTAGAAGCTAGAGGTTGGCCTAGTAGGAAAGGTACAAATAGATCTAAAAATGCTCATAAGTAGTCAGATCACCTTATAAGTAATGTAATAGTTATTTTGAATCAAGCAAATCATAGCTGAATGAATGATGCCTTAGATACACTTCCTTTTCTCTCTAAAGCATGCAGTCACTCTGACCCTCCTCCTATCTATTTCTCTGAAAAAAATAAAAGAACAAAACCTAAATCTTTATGTGAAGGGTGAACACTTTGCACATTAAAAGGAGAGACACTTATAGAGACAAAAGTAGATGGGAAATTGTATAAACAAACGAGTTCACCAAATAAGTTGTTGAAAAACAAAACTTTCTATGATTTGTTTTGTATATTATTCACCAATGTATTTCTCCTTTGTTTAAATGCTATATAAAGGTTTTGTTTTTGTCAATTGCCAGATTTCTTATTTTATTGTCCTTCATAAGTGACCAGTGAAATTTGAGTTTCTCTTGTTAATCTGTCTTGTGTCAATTTATTCTGGGGTTAGCTCAGTGTGTAAGCATGTGTGTGTATGTGTGTGTGTTGTGTTTGTGTGTGGTGGTTTACTCAAAATATTTCCTAGTACTATAAAAAGTATAAACTTTTTGTTATAGTAAATGAAAATTTCCAAAGAATTGTACAAATGTGTCTAGAGTTTAAAGCACAATGTTTTTAATTCAAAATTTGTAAATAGGTTTGTTTCTGGCTTTGTTTCTGGTTTTTCTGCTTGAGGCCAGACTTTATGGTGTTTGGAACTACTTCTAGCTCTCTGCTCAGGGATCATTTCTGGTGGTGCTCATAGGACCATATGCAGTGCCAGGGATCAAACTGTGATTAGCTGCCTGTAAGACCTGTAAGGCATAAAACACTTTTATGCTGACTGGGTATTTTCCTCTATGAACCTCTTCTTTGAAAATAACTTTCTGGGAAGAAAGAATCTTGGGGCTAAAGTGATAGCACAGTGGGAAGGGCATTTTCCTTGTACGTGACCGCTGCGGGCTTGATTTCCAGCATCCCATATGATCCCCGAGCAAAACCAGGAGTAATTCCTGAGTGCATGAGCCAGGAGAAACCCATCACCCATTGCTGTGTGTGACCAAAAAATAGTAAAAAAGAATGAATCTGTTTTATTCAGGAGTATTTATTTCAAGCTTATAGAATAGTGTGTCTTTATAGTAAATACTTTATATATATTTGAAATTATTAATAAATGGGTTAATTTTTAATATCTGACATGTTTTGTCAAAGGTAAAATACTGTAGCACTGTTCTCCCTGTTATTGTCGATTGCCTCGAGCAGGCCCCAGTAACGTCTCTTTCATCCTAGCCCTGAGATTATATTCAAGGCTCTTTAGGAGAATGAGACCCATCAATGTTACTGGTATTTGGCATATTTGGTACGCCACGGGGAGTTTGCCAGACTCTGCCCTGTGGGCAGGCTACATTCGATAGCCTGCAAGTTTGTCCAAAGTAGGAATGAGATAATAAGATGTCATAAAAAGATGTCCTGATAAGATGTCAGGGCCGTTGATGGGATTACACGGCGCCAGGGGGCCAGGTGGTGGGTGTGACCCCGGCCTACTGGAATTTGGAGGATCTGGGTGGAGGATGCTCGACTCCAATCCGAGTAGGCTTGGAGATCTTGGTCCCGGAACCCGCATGGCCGAAGACCTCCAGGACCAGCCACCACCATGCTGAGACTGTTCTCCCATTGTTCATCAATTTGCTCTACTGTACTCAGTAACACCTCCATTGTGAGACTTGTTACTGTGTCATATCAAATATGTCACGGGTAGCTTGTTAGGCTTTGCCATATGCGTGAGATACTCTCAGTAGCTTGCCAGGCTCTCCAAGAGTAGCAGAGAAATTGAACTCAGCTCTACCGAGCCGGCCATGTGCAAGGCAAATGCCCTACCACTGTGCTATCGCTCTAACTGTAACTAACTTTGCTATACAAGACTTAACATGACTAACTTTGCTATATAAAACATTCTTTTTTATATCTTTGCCATTCTATGGGTTCACTCTTAAAAGACTTTGCTTGGAGTTGGGGACATAGTACTGAGGTTAAGGCACTTTCCTTCCATGTAGTAGAGCCCGATTCAATCCCTGGCACCACATATGGTCCCCCGCGTAAACATCACTTGGCGGGGGGAAGGGGTTTCACTCCTGAGTTCAGAAAGGGTGGCCTGTGAGCCCCAACTCCATCCCAAAAGACTGTCTTTCCAACCTAGAGAAACGGATACTTCTTTTTCAAAAACTTTAAAGAACAAAGACATCTAGCTTAGGGGGCCCTCTGGAGTGACAGCATAGGGAGGGCGCATGCCTTACACGTGGCTGACCCGAGTTCAATCCCTAGCATCCCACTGAATACCCTGAGCACTGGAACAGGTAATTTCTGAATGCAGAGCAAAGAACAGCCCTAGAGCTTCACTGGTGAGAGTGGCCCAAAAACAAAAAACAAAGCAAGACACATAGCTTGGTCGGAGTTTGAAGTGTATTGATTATTACAACCCCAAAGAATAACTTTGGAACTTTTTGTTGTTGTTGTTTATTTGGGGACCATAACCAGCAGTGTCTGGGGCTTACTCTCAGGTCTGCGCTCAGGAATTATTTCTGTCAGTTCTCGGTGGACCATATAGGATGCTAGGAACCAGTCCTGGGATGACCACATGCAATCCTTATTTACTCCTTCTCTGAAGATAACATTACACTAATACCCAAAGCAGAGAAACTTTCAGAAAAGAATCTTTCTTTTTTTTTATTTTATTTTTTTATTAAAAATTTTTTTTAATAGTGAGACATCATGAGGTACAGTTGCAGACTCACAAATTTTTGTGCTTGGGTTTCAATTATACAATGATCAAGTACCCATCCCTCCTCCAGTACCCATTTCCCACCACCACGGATCCCAGTATCCCTCCCACCCCCCATCTCCCCCATCCGAGTTTAGTCTAATCTGTTTGATGAATATCAATGCAAACGTCCTTAACAAAGTCTTAGGTAACCAAACCAAAAAACATATTAAAAAAAAACAGAACAAAACATATGCCCTAATGAAATAGGATTTATCTCAGGGATGCAATGATGGTTAAACATAACAAAATTAATTATCATAATACAATATTTTAATAAAAGAAAAGATAAAAATAATACGATTATATCAATTTATGGAGAGAAAGCATATTACAAGAGAGAACACCCATTCATGATAAAAAATCCTTAACAAAATAGGGGTGCAGGGAACCTTTACAAAAAAATAATAACGGTCATATAAAATCAGCTCTCAGCCAGTCATCCTTAATGGTGGAAACTTGAAAGAATTCCCTGTGAGATAAGGTACAAGACAAGAATGTCCACTCTCTCCACTTCTATTCAATGTAGTATTAGAAGTCCTGGCTATAGCAATAAGAAAAAGCAAAACAAATCAATTGTATCTAAATTGGAAAAGAAGAATTCAAATTATCAATACTTGGAGTTGACATGATGGAATACATAGAAGATCCAAAAGAGTTAACAAAAAATACCATAGAAGTAATGAACCCATATAATAATGTGACCAGCTAAAAAGTCAGTATACAAAAATGGGTCACATTCTTAAGATGCTCGTTCTTTAAGAAAATAAGCAAGATCAATAAACCTCTAGCAAGACTCACAAAGAAAGGGAGAAAACCTTAACGAACTGAATCAGAAATGAAAAAGGGGATATCACAACAGAAACTGCAGAAATTCAAAGGATCCTCAGAGATTACTTTGAGAATCTTTATGCCTCAAAACAAGAAAACCTCAATGAAATTCTTAATTCCTTGATTCCCACAGCCTCCCAAGACTGAACCAAGAAGATCTAGAATGCCTGAACAGACCTCTCAAATCAAGGAAATTGAAATGGTAATAAAAAGTCTCTTCAAACAGAAAAGTCCTGGCTCAGATGGATTGACCAGTGAATCATTCCAAGTCTTTAAAGAGGACTTACTCCCAATCCTTCATGAGCTTTTTCAAGGAATTGAAGAATCAGAAACAGTCCCAAACAGTTTTTATTAAGTAAATATCACCCTGATACAAAAGCAGAAAGAGATACCACAAACAAAGAGAATTACAGGCTGATATCCCTGATGAACATAGATACAAAGATCCTCAACAAAATTCTAGCAAACACACAAACAAAAAATCCTAGCAAACAGAACCTAAGAACTCATCAAAAAGATCATATGCAATAACAAAGTAGGATTCATCTTGAGGATGCAAGGATGGTTTAACATTTGCAAGTCAATAAACATAACCCATCATATCAATAAAAAATAAAAAAAAATACGATCATATCAATAGATGAAGAGAAAGTATTTGACAAGATCCAACACCCATATATGATGAAACTCTCAGCAAAATGGGCATTGAAGGAAATTTTCTCAATATAGCCAAAGCCATCTAGCACAAGTCCATGGCAAGCATCATTCTCAAGGAGGAGAAACTAAAAGCCTTTTCCCAAAGTTTGGGCACAAGGCAAGGTTGCCCACTCTCACCACTCCTATTCAACATAGGACTGGAAGTTCTGACCATAGCAGTTAGTATAGAAAAAGATATCAAGGGCATACAGATAGGGAAAAAAGAGGTCAAGCTAGCACTATTTGCAGACAATATGATACAATCACGATTATCTTGTTGTTCGTTGATTGCCTCGAGCAGGCACCAGTAACATCTCCTTTCTAGCCCTGAGATTTTAAAAGAGCCATTTCAATTTTCTTTCAGGATTAGGAGAATGAGACCCATCATTGTTACTGGTATTTGGCATATCGAGTATGACATGGGAAGTTTGACAGACTCTGCCGTGCGGGCAGGATACTTTTGGTAGCCTGCCAGGTTCTCCAAAGGAAAAATGAGATAATGAGATGTCGTGAGGCTGCTAATGCGGCCACGCACTTCTGGGAGCTGGGTTTTATAGTCTCTGTGTCTTGGCCGTTGATGGGACCAACTTGGCACTGGTGGCAGCTGGTGGGTGTGATGCCTACCTACTGGAAGATGGGGTTTCTGGGTGGAGAAGGCCCAGTCCCAATCCGAGTAGGCTTGGAGACCTCAGCCCCAGGACCTGCATGATACTATATGATACTATACTTAGAAAATCCTAAAGGATCTACAGAAAAGCTTGAAGAAAAAAATAGGTTTGTATAGTAAAGTGGCAGGCTACAGAATCAACGTCCAAAAAGCACAGCGGGTAGGGCATTCGCCTTACAAGCGGCCAACATGGCTGACCCGAGTTCGATTCCTCCGCCCCTCTCGGAGAGCCCGGCAAGCTACTGAGAGTATTGGTTTTGCCAGACACAGTAACAACAAAGTCTCCAATGGAGACGTTACTGGGCCCGCTCGAGCAAATCGATGATCAACGGGAGGGCCTTTACCTTTACCTTCACCTTCCTATATAAAAAGGTAAAAGGCCCTCCCGTTGATCGTCGATTTGCTCGAGCGGGCCCAGTAACGTCTCCATTGGAGACTTTGTTGTTACTGTGTCTGGCATATCGAATACTCTCGGTAGCTTGCCGGGCTCTCCGAGAGGGGCAGAGGAATCGAACTCGGGTCGGCCATGTTGGCCGCTTGTAAGGCGAATGCCCTACCCGCTGTGCTAGAGAAGAAAGAGATATAAAAAAAAAACCCATTCACAATAGTACCTCAGAAAATCAAGTACCTTCGAATCAGTTTAACTAAAGAGGTGAAGGACCTATACAAGTAAAATTAAAAAACACTACCTCAATAAATGAGAGAGGACACTAGGAAATGGCGTAACATCCCCTGTTCATGGATAGGGAGGACTAACATTGTCAAAATCTTAGTCAAAATGTTGGAACTTGTCAAATGCTTTCTCTGCATCTATTGATATATTATGGTTTTTATCTTTACTTTTATTGATATGATGGATTATGTTTATTGACTTGCAAAATTTTTCATAGAAATATACAAAAAATTCCTGAAATTTCCACCCAGATCCTCCATCTTCCAGTAGGCAGGGGTCACACCCACCAACTGGCCCCCGGCGCGGTGTAATCCCATCAACAGCCAAGACCCAGAGACTATAAAAGCCAGCTCCCGGAAGAGAACAGCGTAGAGTTCCCTGCCCCCAAGCCTAGCTGTCCTCACCTGGCCCCTTGGAGGGGGGTGGGTTGAGTTTCTCTCCCCACCCCAAGCAGAGCCCTGGCAGCTGAAGATCTCCAGAACCAGCCACAACCATGAGATCACTCTCCACATGCTTGAAGGTACTGGCAGAGGAACAAAGGCATGAGGGTCCCGGGGCTGAGATCTCCAAGCCACTCGGATCGGGGCTGAGTATCCTCCACCCAGATCCTCCGTCTTCCAGTAGGCAGGGGTCACACCCACCAACTGTCCCCTGGCACTGTGTAATCACATCAACGGCCAAGACCCAGAGACTATAAAACCCAGCTCCCAGAAGTGCACGGCCGTGACTCATTCTTATTTTGGACAACCTGGAAGGCTTCCGAATGTAACCTGCCCACACGGCAGAGTCTGGCAAACTCCCCGTGGTGTACCCAATATGCCAAATACCAATAACAGTGATGGGTTTCATTCTCCTAACCCTGAAAGAATCTTATATATGGCACTTTTTAAAATCTCAGGGCTAGGGCAAAGGAGACGTTACTGGTGCCTGCTCGAGGCAATCGAGGAACAACAGGATGATCGTGATTATGATCGTGATCCTGAAATTTATATGGAACAACAAATCGCATGAATAGCTAAAGTCGATTGAATATGATGTGGTCTATTTCGTTGTGGAATCGTCCACCGGGAGATTCCCATGTCCATCGTTTAGATTCTGCCTTCTGGAACTCTGAGTTACCATGAATGGTCATGGTCGACATGATGAACTCAGACAGTCTCTCACCCTGTTCGTTCCATTCTAGGCCATGGGTCCCAATGTGAAGTTCTTCAGGTGATCGTCTCGGTCCTATCTTGGCATTAAAATCACCCACAATGATCTTGTAGAAGGTGTGGTCTTCTTTATAGAACTTCTCTAGATCCATGTAGAATTCTCGATTTCTCTTTCATCATAATGAGATGTTGGTGCGAAGACAACGAAGATAGAAACTGCAGGCAGAGAGTCACATCTATTCAAATGTAAACGAACGATTCAGGTTGTTAGGCATTCGAATGAATCAATGCTCTTGGCCAAGTTTGTGTTGACAAGGACACCGACGCCTCCAACACCTCTTTTATCGCATGTTCCGAGGAACAATTCTTCTCCAGTGTCGAAAACGGCATGGTGAGATTCGTGCCTTCTTGTCTCGGTCAGACCAATGATGTCGTACTTGATCATTCGCGCTTGTACCATCAGGTCCTTGATTGATGCATCTGATGCTAGCATATGTGCATTGAAAGTACAGACGATCATTTTTGTCTTCCTTCGTTGTGGCAGCCTAGGTTGGCCTTGAGATTTTGTCGGCCTCTCTTTTCTCATCCTTCTCAGTGCTGCCATGTCAGTGAAGCCTTCAGGGTCAGGTGAATGAGACCAGTTGTAGTTACTGGTTTTGGCATATCGAATACACAGCGGATAGCTTCTACTCAAATCTCTTCGATAGCCATGTCCACTTGCCGACATACCAAATTCCACAGGATGGATATGTCGTTCCCAACCTTCTCCCTTCCGAAATCCGACACGCCATTTTGTCGGTAAAGAAACAAACAGCACCGGGCCCAGACAACATCAGACCTGAACACCTGAAGAACCTGCCTTCAGTACTCATCAATACACTGGCCCGGTTCTTCACTCGCTACCTGTCTGAATGGAAGGTTCCATCCCAATGGAAAACCAGCAGGACCGTACTACTGTTCAAGAAGAGAGACATCCATGACATTGGCAACTATTGCCCAATCTGCCTATTGTCTGTCATCTACAATTTGTTCACTCGAGTCATCCTAAATAGAATTGGCAGAACACTAGATGAAGGACAACCATGCGAGCAAGCAGGGTTCCACAAAGGATTCAGCACCATCGACCATATCCACACAATAACCAAGCTCATTGAGGTTTCTCGGGAGTTCAAGATTTCGCTCTGTTTAACGTTCATTGATTTAAAGAAGGCCTTTGATTCTGTTGAGACGGAAGTGGTCATTGAAGCCATAGCCAATCAGGGCATTCAAGCCCAATACATCAGGATCCTCCGTGAGCTGTATTGCGGATTCACTACCAGGATCTCACAATTCTACAAAGAAGTGATCGTTGATGTCAGGAGAGGGGTGCGGCAGGGTGATACCATTTCACCGAAACTCTTCAGTGCCACCCTCAAGAACATCATGCGACGACTCGAATGGGAAGGAATGGGAGTGAAGATAGATGGTCGGCAACTACACCACCTCCGCTTTGCTGATGGCATTGTTTTAATAACACCAAACATCAGCCAACTGGCACAAATGCTGGCCGACTTTGACCGTGAGTGTGGAAAGGTAGGACTACAGCTGAATCTTACGAAGACAATGTTTATGAGAAACAGCCTCGTTCCTGACGCCCCATTCACTCTCAATGGAACGACCATCTCCGAATGCAACAGCTATGTGTACCTGTACGAGAGGTCAACATGACAAATGACGTGGCACCCAAGCTGCGCAGGAGGAAGAGAGCGGCTTGGAACGCCTTCAAGAACGTCGAAGAAATAGCTAAGAGGACGAAGAACCTCCGGCTCCGGGCACATCTCTTTGATTCCACTGTTCTTCCTGCATTAACATATGCCTCAGAGACCTGGGCCCTATGCAAACAAGATGAGAACGCTATTCAGGTCTCCCAAAGAAGAATAGAAAGGGCTATGCTTGGAATATCACGTTTCACTCAAATGAGAGAAAGAATCTGGAGTTCTGACATCCGTCGACGATCTAGGATCAGGGACGCTGTCTCATTTGCCAAGGTGTCGAAAATCAGATGGGCTAGTCACGTAATGAGATTTAAAGATGACCGTTGGACTAGAGCTGTTACTGACTGGATTCCACTGGATGTCAAAAGACCGCGTGGCCGCCCACCTGCCAGATGGTCAGACTTCTTCGTCAAGATCATGAACGATTGGTTTGAGGCCCTTCGTGTTCCCGGAGCAAACAGATGCCATTGGGCTACACTAGCACGCGACAGGGACAAATGGAGACATTACTGGCACCCGCTCGAGCAAATTGACCACTAACGGGAAGTTAAGTGATTAAGTGAAAGTGATTAAGCTAAAGTAATCTTTGGGGAAAAGAAGATGGGTGGCATCACTTTCCCCAACTTCAAACTGTATTGAGAAGTAGTAGTAATGAAAACAGCATGGTGTTGGTCTAGAATCAGACCAGCAGACCAATGGAACAGAGTTGAATATTGTGTCAAATACTCTCAATCTTTGACAAAGGAGCAAAACATGTGAAATAGAACAAGGAAATTCTCTTCAACAAATGGTGCTGGGAAAACTGGACAGCTACCTGTAAAAAATATGAACTCTGATCTCTGTCTAACACCAGGAAAAAAAAGTCTGATCAAAGTAGATTAAAGACCTCAATATCAGACATGAATCCATAAGCTACATGGAGGAATATGTAGGAAGAACCCTCCATGACTTTAAAGCTAAACGCATCTTTAAGGATGAAACACCACTGACCAATTAAGTGCAAACAAACATAAACAAATGGGACTACATCAAACTAAGAAGCATCTGCACTAAAAAAGAAACAGTCACCAAAATACAGAAAGAGCCCAAGGAATGTGAAGGAATATTTACTCAATACCCATCTGATAAAGGATTGATATCCAGCATATAGAAGACACTAGTAGAATTGTACAAGAAAAAAAAAACCCTCCAACTCCATAAAAAATGGGGAGAAGAACAAACAGAAGCTTTCTCAAAAAATGAATACAAATGGCCAAAAGCTCATGAAAAAAATGTTCCACATTGCTAATCATCAGGGAGATGCAGACAAAAACAACAATGAGATATCATCTCACATCAGAGAGACTGGCACACATTGGAAAGAACAAAAGCAACCTGTGCTGGCGTGGATGTGGGGAAAAAGGGACACTCACTATTTGTGTAAATGCCAACTGGTCCAGCCTTTCTGGAAAACAATATGGACATTCCTTCAAAACTAGAAATTGAGCTTCCATATGATCCTGAAATGCCACTTCTGGGAATATAATCCAAGGGTGCAAAAATGACAGCAGAAATGACATTTGCACCTGTATGCAGCACTGTTTACAATAGCCAGAATCTGGAAGAAAAAAAAACGGAGTGTCCTAGAACAGATGGCTGGTTAAAGAAACTTTGGTACATCTACACAATAGAATACTATGCAGTTGTTAGGAGAGATGAAGTCATGAAATTTGCTTGTAAGTGGATGACATGGAGAATATCATGCTAAGCAAAATGAGTCAGAAATAGAAGGGCAGACATAGAAGTACTGCACTCATTTGTGTAATATAAAATGACATAATATGATACTGACACCCAAGTACAGCAGACACATGGGCCCGGAATATTGCCCATAGTTGAAACCCTGTCTCATGAGTTGAGTAGAAGGCATTTGGAATAGAGAAGAGATCACTAAAACAATGATTGTTGGAAAAATTGTCTGAAAGTAGATAAATGAACAAATGTGATAACCTCTCAGTCTGTATTGCGAATCACACTGCCCCAAAGTAGAGAGAGATTATGAGGGAAATTGTCTGCCATGGAGGCAGTGGGAGTTTGGGAAATGGTGAATATACTGGGGACATTGGTGGTAGAGATGGGTGGAGAGATGGGTGTTTGATCATTGTATGATTGAACCGCAAACATGACAACTTGTAACTATCTCACGGTGATTTCATATAAAAAAATTAAAAAGAACAGACGCATGCCATTATTAATTGTTGCCCTCAGTAGAATAGCTAGGATATGGAATCAACCCTGTTGTGCAAAAATGGATGAATATATTATGAAGATGTGGTATTTATGCATAATGGAATACTATGCAGCTACATGGAGCAATAAAATCATGTGATTTTTCTGCAGTCTGTTTGGAACAGGAAGATACATAAAGTGAAGTATGCTAGAAGAAGAAAGACAAACACTGTATGATCTTTCTTTCTGTGGTTTATTGAATACTGAATGAGAAAACATATTGTAGCTAAGGGAGGATGCCTAGATCACCATTGACACATGTTTAGAGATCAGAAGAACAGAGAAGGAAAGCAAGGGGTGAGGAGAGAACAGGATGCAATACTAGTGATAAGTGTGAGTGGTATAGTCATGCATCCAAACACAGACTCAACAAAACTGAATACATGAGATCTAAGCTGCGAACACTGAAACTTCCTAATACGCCTGTCAAGTTGACAGGCGGGGATGGGGTGGGGGTTGGGGGGAGGGAATGTAGGAACACTGGTGTAAGGAACTTGACACTGGTGGAGGGAATAGTGTTGAAATATGATATGACTCAATCTCAAATATCAATATATTTGTAAATCATAGTTCTTAAATTTTAAAAAGAAAAAAACAATTGTTTATCAAATTGGCAAGCTGTGGGGTGGGAATGGGTGAGTGAGGAAAAATTATGGAGGGAAGTGGACACTCAAGGTGGGATTGGTGCTGTTCCATTCTGTGCCTAAAGCTCAAATATGAATAACTGTGCATATCACAGTGCTTTAATACACTTTTAAAAATGTAATAGACAATAAGAGCAGGTGTAAGATATGTGTCTGGCACCACAAAGGATCCACAGTATCTTCAGGTAGTGACAGGTCCTGAGTACTACAGGGCCTGAGCAGCATCTCCTCATGGAAGTGCCCTCTGATCGCTACCCTGAGCACTGATTAGGGGAAACCCCCCACAAGACACAACTCCAGAAGGCCAAATCTAAACGTTGGACATGGGAGTCTCCTGGTGGACAGTTCCACAATGAAATTGACCACATCATATTCAATCGATGGTTTTGCCTGACTGATGTTGCCATTATCCCAAAATTCCAAACGGGATTGGACCACCGTCTCCTTTGTGCAAAATTCTACTTCACAAAGTGGGGAGAAAGGGCTGCAAAGTTTAAGAAGAGAACTCCCAGAACTACCACCAACTGGGAGCTCTTTGGCACTATTGCAGAAACATGGGAAGATGCTATCATTGACAACATTGACAAGGAATACAATCGAGATCGACTGGTTCAGCACCTCCATGATTGTGCGAGGAACACTTAGAGAGATAGTCACAAAAAGACGACTGTCTTCAAAAACTCTCGAGCTCATTGGCCATCATGGATGGTGCAAGCCTCTGGCAAACAGAATTGAATGTCCAAGCTTGCAAAGCAGAGCAGAGAAGCGATAAAGAAAGACCTCAAAGAGAGAAGAGTAACGGTGCTGGCAGATGCAGCAGAAGCTGGGAAAAGCATTCACAATGCCTGCCTGTCCTTCACTAACTACAAGACCTAGATTATTGCTTTCCGACATCCTGATGGATCTATCATATCTTCCAGAAGGGCAATGGAGAAGATTATCCATGACTTCTACTCAGATCTCTTTAATAGCCATGTCCACCTGCCCACATACCAAATTCCGCAGGATGGATATGTCGTTCCCAAAGTTCTACTTTCCAAAATCCAACACTCCATTTTGTTGTTAAAGAAGCAAACAGCACCTGACCCAGACAAGGTCAGTCCCGAACACCTGAAGAACCTGCCATCAGTACTCATCAATACACTGGCTCGCCTCTTCACATGCTGCCTGTTTGCATGCAATGTTTCGTCCCGCTGGAAAACCAGCAGGTCTGTACTGCTGTACAAGAAGAGAGACATCCACGACATTGGCAACTATCGCCCGATCTCCCTGTTGTCTGTCATCTAAAAGCTGTTCACTAGAGTCATCCTGAATAGGATTGGCAGAACACTAGATGAAGGACAACCATGCGAGCAAGCTGGTTTTTGAAAAGGATTTAGCACAGTTGACCATATCCACATGATAACCAAGCATTTGGGTTTCTCGGAAGTTAAAGATGCTGCTCTGTCTAACGTTCATCAATTTAAAGAAGGCCTTTGATTCTGTTGAGAAGGAAGCAGTCATGTAGGCCCTAGCCAAACAGGTCATTCAAAGTTAATACATCAGTAACCTCCATGAACTATACTGCGGATTCACTACCAGGATCTCACCGTTCTACAGGGAGGTGATCATTGGTGTCAAGAGAGGGATTCAGTAGAGTGAAACCATTTCACTGAAACTCTTCAGTGCCACCCTCAAGAACGTCATGCAATGACTGGAATGGGAAGGAATCGGAGCGAAAATAGATGGTCGGCAACTACAGCACTTCCGCTTCACTGATGACATTGTTCTAATAACACCAAATATCAGCTGAGAGGCACAAATGCTGGCCACTTTGACCATGAGTGTGGTGGGGTCGGGATACAGCTGCATCTAATGAAGACAATGTTCTCCTGACGTTCCATTCACTCTCAACTGGACGAACACCTCCAAATGCAACCGTTATGTGTACCTAGGTCGAGAAGTCAACATGACCAATGACCTGGCACCTGAGTTGCGCAGGAGGAAGAGAGAGGCTTGGAACACCTTCAAGAGCGTCAAAGAAATAACTAAGAGGAAGAAGAACCTCCAGCTCTGAGCACATCTCTTCGGTTCCACTGTCCTTCCTGCAGTAACATACAACTCAGAGACCTGGGCCCTATGAAAGCAGGATGAGAAAGCTATTCAGGTCTCTCAAAGAGGAATCAAAATGGTTATGCTTGGAGTATCACGCTTCACTCAAATGAGAGAAAGAATCCAGAGTTCCGACCTTCGTCAATGGTCAAGAATCAGGGATGCTGTTTCATTTGCCTAGGCATCAAAAATGGGCTGGACACGTAAATAGATTTGGAGACGACAGCTGGACTAGAGCCATTACCGACTGGATTTCATGGGACGTCAGAACATAGTGTGGCCGCTCACCTATGATATGGTCAGACTTCTTCATCAAGACCCTGAATGATTGGTTTGAGGCTCTTCGTGTTCCTAGAATGAGCGGGTGCCATTGGGCTACATTAGCATGTGACAGGGATGAATGGAGATGTTGCTGGCGCCAGCTTGAGCAGATGGATGAGTAACTAACTGGATGTCAAGTGATCAAGTGATAGTAGCTACCATTATTCTCTTCCAATCTGTTTTTATTGTTTTATTTTAACCATTAGACATTATTATTATTAATTATTATCACCATCATAATTACATTTGTTTTGACTTGGGGACCACCGCTCATCTTTATTCCTGGCTCTGTACTCCTGTGTTCAGTAATCAACCTTTATGGTGCTTGGCGAGCCTTTATGTGGTACTTGGTATCAAACTGTGGTCAGTAGCAAACAAGGCAAAAACCTTAACTACTCTCCTGCTTTTATGACCTTCTGAGTGAGTATGCAATAATAAATTTAAAATAGTATGATATATTCATCACTGTGAATTACAAAGATGTTTGATAGAATTTCATGTGTGTATTGTCCTAACACTAATCCCTTTACTAGTGCCCATTTTTCTCCCAAATTATTCAATTTATCAATCTTCTTTTTACTTACTGATATTTTACACTTTTAAATATTTTCAATTTGACACCGTAAAGATAGAACAGGGTTGAAGTTGCTTGTAATGATTCCCGTTTAAACCCCAGCATAGGACACAATCCCTGAGTAACACCAGGTAAAATCTCTGAGCAAAGAGCAGGGGTAAGCACTAAACACAGCTGAGTGTGTACCACCCATGTTAAAAATCATTACAATAACATTTTTAAGCTTTATTCAAAATGATGAGTACATTTGTATATTTTGTACTAATTCTTTATAACGTTTCTTTTTTATTAGATCTGTAACCTCCCTAAAATTGCTATATGGCATAAGATAGGTGATATTTTTTTTGTAGAGATGTACAATTATATCTGAATCACTTATTTGAAATAATCGCTCAGCCCAGTGATACGCAAAGTGATCCTTGTCACAAATCTAGTGTCCATATATGTCCATGGGTCACTGTATTTGTTTTCTACTGTTACATTAACAAGTGACCAAAAATTTAACAACTTAAAACAACAACCATTTACTATGTCAGAATTCAGTAGGTCAGAATTCCAGGTAAACTGTGTTCATCTGTGTTCCCTACAAGGCCTGACCTTTCTGAAACTAAGGTGCTTTAAGTTTGGAATCTGTAAAGAGTTCGTTTCCAGACTTACACAGATCACTGGCTAAAATCAGTTTCTTGCCATTGTAGATCAGAGGTGCTGGTATCCTAGCTTTAGTCTGATAATCTTTGTTCCAAGAACGTGCTATATTTCTTATTTTAATTTTCACTTGACTTGCTTCTACAAGAGAATTTAAGCCTTTCTAGTTTTGAGATTCTCAATATCACAGGGGAAATATTTATACTTTTAAAATATGCACAATTAAATTGAACCCCCTTAAAATATGTTGTTACTTTTAAAATATGCACAATTAAATTGAACCCCCTTAAAATATGTTGTAAAATCTACCAATTTATTTATAAGTGGAAAAATATTTTGTCATGAAAATAAAAATTATATTGGGGAATAAATGTAGACATTCTTGAATTGGGATAAATTTTATTCTTTAACGATAAATAAAAACATTTCGTTCATGATATCATCATATTCTTCTTTCAAATTTGCGCTTCCCAATAACAATTTTAAGCTTTTTCTTTTAATTTTCTAAAGAGATTCAGTAAGAAAGATGCATTTTCCTTATACTTGGAGTAATTTACCAGTGAATTTATTTTTTGAGCTTATATGAATTAAAAACTTTTCGATAGGAAAATATTTGAGTGATTTATTAAGTTTTGGAATAACTTTTATGTTTACTTCAATTCGGAATAGTGTTTATAATAGTATTAATTCTTGTAATATTGATGTACAAAGTTGTTACACACCACACACACACATACACCCCAAAATGCCTATGAATCTCCAACACCATCCTCTTGTCATCTTTGATCCCATTTTCACCCCCAGCTCCACACCTCCACCCCACTGGTAGTTTCCCCAACCCTGGCCTGGTAATCAGTTTTATAATCCAAGACTGTGCTTGCTCTGTTTAATATTTTTCTGTATATACTTCCTTATTTTGTCTCTATTCCACAAGTGAGTAAAATCAACAGGTATTTGTCCATCTACCTCTGAATTATTTCACTTACTGTGATATAATCCATTTCTATGCTCTCTGCAATAAACTGCATGATTTTATCCTTACTTACAACTGCATATAATTGTATTTTGCATATATTTTTATATGATATTATAAAATTTCACTTATTTAGTACTTAGTTATACTTCAATTAAATCACTTAATCACTTAATCACTTAATCCCCGTTATTCATCGATTTATTCGAGCGGGTGCCAGTAACGTCTCCATTCATCCCTTTTGCGTGCTAGCGTAGCCCAGTGGTATCTGTTCGTTCTAGGAACATGCAGAGCCTCAAACCGATCATTTAGGGTCTTGACGCAGAAGTCTGACCATCTTGTAGGTGGGCGTCCATGTGATCTTTTGATGTCCCATGGAATCCAAACAGTAATGGCTCTAGTCCAGCAGTTGTCTGTAAATCTCATGACATGTCCAGCCCATCTGATTTTTGATGTCTTGGCAAATGAGACAGCGTCCCTGATTCTTGAGCGTTGAGGAAGATCAGAACTCCGGATTCTATCTCTCATTTGAGTGAATCGTGATATTCCAAGCATAGTTCTTTTGATTCCTCTTTGAGAGACCCGAATAGTGTTCTCATCCCGTTTTCGTAGGGTCCAGGTCTCTGAGGCATATGTTAATGTAGGAAGAATAGTGGAATCAAAGAGATGTGCTCGTAGCTGGAGGTTCTTTGTCCTTTTAGTTATTTCTTCAATGCTCTTGAAGGCATTCCAAGCCGCTCTCTTCCTCCTGCGCAACTCAGGTGCCAGGTCATTCATCATGTTGATTTCTTGACCTAGGTATATATAACTGTTGCATTCGGAGATGGTGGTTCTGTTGAGAGCGAATGGAACGTCAGGAACGAGGCTGTTTCTCATAAACATTGTCTTTGTAAGATTCAGCTGTAGTCCGACCTTTCCACATTCATGGTCAAAGTCATTCAGTATTTGTGCTGCTTGGCTGATGTTTGGTGTTATTAGAACGATGTCATCAGAAAAGCGGAGGTGGTGTAGTTGCCGACCATCTATCTTCACTCCCATGCTTTCCCATTGCAGTCGTCACATGATGTTCTCGAGGGTGGCACTGAAGAGTTTTGGTGAAATGGTATCACCCTGCCGAACCCCTCTCTTGATATGGATGATTACTTCTTTGTAGAATGGTGAGATCTTGGTAGTGAATCCGCAATAGAGCTCATGAAGGATCCTGATGTATTGAGTTTGTACGCCCTGATTGGCTAGGGCTTCCATGACCGCTTCCGTCTCAACAGAATCAAAGGCCTTCTTTAAATCAATGAACGTTAGACAGAGCGGCATCTTGAACTCCCGAGAAACCTCAATGAGCTTAGTAATCGTGTGGATATGGTCGATGGTACTGAATTCTTTTCGGAATCCAGCTTGTTCACATGGTTGTGCTTCATCTAGTGTTCTTCATCTAGTCCTATTCAGGATGACTCGAGTGAACAGTTTGTAGATGACAGACAATAGGCAGATTGGGCGATAGTTGCCAATGTCGTGGATGTCTCCCTTCTTGTATAGTAGTACAGTCCTGCTGGTTTTCCATTGGGATGGAACCTTGCATTCAGACAGGTAGCGTGTGAAGAGCCGAGCCAATGTATTGATGAGTACTGATGGTAAGTTCTTCAGGTGTTCAGGTCTGATCTTGTCTGGGCCAGGTGCTCTTTGTTTCTTTACTGATGAGATGGTATGTTGGATTTCGGAAGGGAGAACATTGGGAATGACATATCCATCATGTGGTATGTGGTATGTGGGTAAGTGGACGTGGCTATTAAAGAGATCTGAGTAGAAGTCATGAATAATCTTCTCCATTGCCCTTCTGGAAGATGCGATAGATCCATCATGATGTCGGAGGGCAGTCATCTTGGTTTTGTAGTTGGTGAAGGACAGGCGGGCATTACGAATGCTTTTCCCAGCTTCTGCCGCATCTACCAGTACTGCTGCTCTCCTGTTTTTGAGGTCATCCTTGATGGCTTCTCTGCACTGTTTTGCCAGTTCGGATGTTCGCTTGTGGTTGCCTGAGGCATGTGCCAAGCCACGTTGGCGAATAAGTTCAAGAGTGTTCGAAGAAAGGCGGTTTTTTGTGGTTATCTCTCTCTTGGCATTCCTTGCACAATCATGGAGATGCTGAATCATTCGATCGTATTCCTCATCAATGTTGTCAATGACGGCATCTTCTCATGTTGCAGCAACAGAGCCAAAGAGCTCCCAGTTGGTGGTTGTTCTGGGAGTCCTCTTCTTAAACCTTGCATTTTTTTCTCCTCGTTCTGTGAGGTAGAATTTTGCACGAAGAAGACGGTGGTCTGATCCCGTTTGGAATTTTGGGACAACAGCAACGTCGGTTAGGCAAAACTGCCGATTGAATATGATGTGGTCTATTTCATTGTGGAACCGTCCATCAGGAGACTCCCATGTCCAACGTTTAGATTCAGCCTTTTGGAACTGTGAGTTACCATGGAAGGTTTTGGTTGACATGATGAACTAAGACAGTCTGACACCCTGTTCATTCCATTGCAGGTCATGGGCCTCGATGTGGAGTTCATCGACTGATCTTCTTGGTCCTATCTTGGCATTAAAATCACCGACAATGATCTTGTAGAAGGTGTGATCTTCTTTATAGAACTTCTCCAGCTCCATGTAGAATTTCTCAGTTTCTCTTTCACCATAACTGGATGTTGGTGCATAGACAACAAAGATAGAAACTGCCGGTAGTTAGCCACATTTATTCAAGTGTAATCATCCAATTCGGGTTGTTAGGCATTCGAATGAATCAATGCTCATGACTCAGTTTGTGTTTACAAGCATACCGACACCACCAATGCCTCTTTTATCACATGTTCCAAGGAACAGTTCTTCTCCAGTGTCGAAAACGGCATGATGTGATTGATGTCTTCTCGTTTCGGTCAGACCAATGTTGTCGTACTTGATCTTTCGCGCTTGTACCATAAGGTCTTCAATGGATGTAGCAGATGCCAGCGTACTAGCATTAAAAGTACAGACAATCATTTTTTTTTTTTTTTTGCGTTTTGGCAGCCTATTTCTGCCTTGGTATTTTATCAGCCTCTCCTTCCATATCCTTCTCGACTCTGCATATTCAGGGTTAGGGAAATGAGATCCATTTATTATTGGATTATATACTTCAATTAAATATCCATATTTATTTTCAGATGTATGTTATCATGATTAAAATAAGTGACAGGTGTACATTAATAACCATCTTGGTTGATGTTTGTATTTCTCTACATATTTTGGCTCATTGTTTTCTAAAAAAAGTGCCCATTCATTGAAGCAAATTTTGTGTGTCTAGAGATTTTGAAATCGAAATTTATATCCTTATACCAGCTTCTTCTCCCTTTTGTTGATACTTATAAGATTCACAGGTATAGTAAGTATTCAACATAATTGCTACATCTTTATGTATAATTACCAACTGCTTTCTGATATCATCAGGTTCTTTAGGACTGGGTATGTGGCTCAGATAATAAAGAATGTTTTGCTGACGCAAGGCCCTGTGTTGGATCCTTGTTAATACATATCCTTGCACCCAGCATCACTGTACAGACATTTCCCTTATTTCAAAGAATGGTCGATTATTGTTTTTTTGCTCTGTGGGGCTTCTAAAGTGGTTCTCAGAATCCATTCCTGGTGATTCTCAGCCAACTGACCTTATAGCTGAATACTAAATTCTTTGAATGTGATACTGCATAGCTCGGTGATGCTGAGACTACAGGAATCAACCAGGCAGCTGTTGGGGGCCACCAGAGCTGTAAAGGGAAAGTGCTTAGTGGGAGCATAGAATGCTACTGATGGAAGCAAGGTTCCCTAGATACAAAACATGAAGGTTAAATCCTGCATTTGCTTCACAATAACTGAAGAAATGTGTAGCTTTAAAACATGCTGCTTAAGTTTTTGTGTCTATTGCTCAAATTATGTTGATTTCTTTTCTGTTTTACAGGTTGATGCTGACACATAACACTAGTGGCTCACACTTGAATGCAATTTAATTAACGCAAATTGCAGCATTGAGGTCAAACTGTTAAAACAGCAATGCATATTATCTTATAGAAAAACAGAAGTTTGTATAAGATTCATCTGGATTCTATTCTTCTTTTTAATTCTATTCTGAAATTGCATATCCTTAAGTATACTTCTAATTAGGTAACATGTAATTAAATGGTTGTATTTACTTTTGTCTTTCATATTCCTGATTATCCCTTAAGCTTTTTTAAATCATCTAAACCTATGAATAATTATTCACATCCATTTTATTATTTTTATACTTTATAAGTATATATAGCATTTATCAACTTGAATTTATCTATTTGTACAAATTAATCAAGCTTTAAATAGTATTTATGTTATAAATGCAATTTCTAGAATCACTCTGAATTTATTCAATTAGTATTATTTATGACACACCCATATTTTTCTGACCTTATTCTTGGCTCAGTACTCAGAGATCACTTCTGGTGAGGCTCCAGAATCATATAGGGTTTTTGTGATTGAACCTGTGTCAGCTACATACCAGGCAAGTATTCTTTCTGTACTATCTCTCAAAATTTATATTTGGTGTTTCTGCATGATTTTCATATAAATATATACATATATATGAGAGAGAGAAGAGAAAGATGAAACTTGTCTTGCAAGAGGCTATCCTGGGTAGGATGGGTTCAACCAATAGCAACCTATATGGTCTCTCAAGACAGGAAGGAGTGATCCGTGAGCACAAAGCTAGAAATACCATCATATCCTCATATTCATATGCTTTGAAAATACTAGTTAATTAGAAACATAAAGTATAACAACACTCAACCACTTGAAATACTTTTGGGCACTGAAACATAGACTGCTAAACAACCAGTAACTCATTGAGGAAATCACAAAAGGAGAAAATGGATTCATACAAGGGTATCTATAGATAGTAAAGCAGGAAAAGTGCTTGCCTTGCAAGCTTCTGCCTGGGTTTAATCCCCAGCATGCCATATATTTCCCCAAGCACGACAAGAGTGGTCCCTGAGCACTGGCAAGTGCTACCCCAAATCTGACAAAAGTAAGAGAGAGAAAAATAGGAAAAGGAGTTCCTTGAAACTAATGAATATGAAGATGCAAATTACCAGAACATATGGAACATGGAACAACAGACACTTTTCCATCACAAAAGTAATGATAAGAAAGCTTTTGGCAATGCAAGCATTCTTTAGGAAGGAAGAAAGTACCCAAATAAATAACCTAAAACAACAGCTTTAAGCTGCTAGATAAAGAGCAAAAGGAAATCCAAACAGAAGTAAATATATATAATAAAATTTAGTAAAAAATGAGAACTAAAAAACAATTCAAAATTATCAGTGAAACCAAGAGTTGGTTCTTAAAGGAAATAAACAAGAATGATACAATTCATTTGGATCTTCTCCCTTGATAATACAAATGAATTGTATCAGAAATAAAAGAGGAGACATTACATAAGATACCAAGAATTGCAAAGAACTATCAAGGATTATTATGAATATATATATGAATAGAAAAGACTAATAAGAGAATCCAGAGGATATAATATCTCACTCTATATATTGTATTTAGGAAAACATCTGTAGAACTCTTCAATACACTGAATCTAAAGACATCTTCAATGACTTAATACTATTGGAAAAGAAAATAGAAGCAAAGCAAAATGGTATTACATTAAATATTATATGATCTGCACCAAGGGTAAATGATGAACAGAATAAATGAATCTCACAAACTGAGAAAATGTTTGTCCAATACTCATCTGACACAGGGTCAATATACTACATATATATATATATATGTGTGTGTGTGTGTGTGTGTGTGTGTGTATGTGTGTGTGTGTTTGTGTGTATGTATATATGGTACTACTCAATCTTAATAATAAAATATAACCAGCCTTTTCAAGAAATGGAGGCAAAAGGTGAACGGATGACCAAAAACTTCCTTAAAGAATACATTCAAATGGTCAGTAGATAACATGAGAAGATGTAGGACATCATTTATCATCAGGGAAATGGAAGTCCAAAGAACAATGACTTATCACCAGTGAAACTAGCAAAAATCAGAAAGAACAGAAACAACCAGTGTTAGCATGGATGTGCATAGGAACACTCATACATTGCTGCTGGGAATCTTAACTGGTTCAATTATTTGAAAAATAATATGGGCACTTCTCAAAAATCTAAAAATTAAGCTTCCATAGGATGGAGTAATTTCCCTTTTTTGACATCTCCTCCAAGGATCCATAAGCTCTATAATGAAAATACTTTTGTGCTCATATGTTCATTACAACTTTATACACAATAGAAAACATCCACAAACAACCCAAATTTTCAAGAACAGATGCTTATATAGAGAAATTATGGCACATAGACACAGATGAATGCTTATAAAAAGATAAAACTGTTCAATGTACAGCTATTTCAATTGAACTGAAAATGATCATGCTTTGTGAAGTCAGTCAGAAGAAGAGGGAATGATACATAGTAAATCCTCTAATTTGTGGGATAGAAAAATCATAATTAGATGATAACAAATAACCTCCCCAAAACAGAAACTATGAACTGCTCTTTATACGTGAGCTTACCATTGTGGGAACATGGCAAAGGGATTTTGAAATGTTTTATACATGAAACCATCACAATCACAGTATTTTAAATTTAAGAGACTGAAATAAAATATAAAAAACAAAAGACATGAAATTTTTCAAAATATGACTGACTATATATTGGGATAAAATGTAATGCGGAGTGATATCAGAAGACAGAAACGTGCTAGAAGATGTACTACTGCCAAAGGACCTTTTATAAACTATTGTCTTTCCCACAAATCAGTTGTTTTTATTTGTGTTATCTATTCCTAAAATACGTGCCAATATGTAAGCACATTTTCAAAATACATCAGAATAGGATCCTAAGATTTAACCTAGATCTATTTCTCTTTAACACACTTTAAATTCCATTCACTAACTGCTACAACTTAACACAGTCTATTGTCTTAAATCACAAATCTCCATCTATCCATTGGCATATTCTATTTAATCCCCACCCTCTTATCTCCTTTGCTGTTTGGGGGCAAAAACCGACTGTGCTTAGATGTTATTTCTGACTCTGTGCTGAGGTCTAAGTCCTGATGATGCTCACGTTGACTTTATGTGGTACCAAGGATAGAACCTGGGTCAGACACGTGCAAAGCCAGTGCTCTACCTGATGTAATTTCCACTCCAAACCCCTATTTACTTTCCATGCTCATGTTCCAACTTCTATACTTATATAAAATAATTATTTCAAATAGTAGAACAATAATTTTACATATGTATATAACAAGTCTGTGGACATGTAATAAGGGTCACGAGGAGCTGTCAAGAAACAAATCATATTTCAAGTCTTCTGAGAGCAAAATAAATATTGTTCATCCAGTGAATATAAAATATTATCAAATATAACAAAATTAAGCAAATTATTGAAAAGAAATTTAGAAATATTACCAAATAACATACATTCTCATTAATACCAGTTTCAAGGTTTTGAATAAGAATTGGAAGATAGAAAAAACTAATGGCTGTGAGAAAAATCAAGCCAGTCTACAGATTTGAAAGTACCATTGCTGTGCAACTCCAGGTCACATTTAGAGTAAAATAACACTGACCCTTTACAAAGTTTTCATAATTACCCGAAAAAGAAAGGTCCCATTTAGAGCTTGAGTGATGGCATTTCCAAAGGACAGAACCATAGAGTATGGAGACTAGCTAAAGTAATGCTATGGTGAAAAGCATGCAGCAGCTGTTTTAGTTTCCTCAAAGGTTATTGAATCCTTGATGCATAAATATACACAAGTTTACTTTCTGTAAACACTTCTAAGTGTATACTTGCCAGTATAAGTGTGCCCAATTTTAGAATATTTTTTCTTCTTCTTTGTACTTTATCATGATTTGTGGATAAGTATAAATACAGGACAATTAATTATGTGAGATTGGTCTTTATATTGTGCATGCTGACCAGAAAACAATTCTAAAAGAAATTTATGGCCAGCAATTGAAAGCACAAAATTTTTCTTCTCTTTCTTAAGCAAATGAAAACACACAAAAAAATACTTAGCCTTAACATTTAACTTCAGAGAGTTTTTAATAATGACTCTGTAAATATTAACAAAAATGATACAAATAACTTAAGCACTATATAAATTAAAATACTATTCTGGTCTAGTAGTCACATTAGTTAATTACCAAATCTAAAGAAAAGTAATCAAGCCTAGTTTTAAAAGGTCCACTTGATATAAAAGTTTAAAAGTAATTAGACCAAAATATGTCTAACCAGGAATTGTGATGCCTGAGTTTTCAAGGTGACATCACAGATTTTATCTTTTTTTAACATCTATAATTTAAGAATAAAGACTAATTAAAGAGTGATGAATTTATCATATACAGTTTTAAAATACCCACTGCTCTCCACTTCATTAGTGAGAAACACAATGAAGACAAAAAATATTAGATGGAAATAGACAAATATTAATACATTGGAAAAAGCACATAGTTTCATGCATAAATTTAGATCACTTGATATCCCATTACTCATCGATTTGCTGGAGTGGGGAAGCCAGTAACATCTCCATTTATCCCTATTGCGTGCTACTGTAGCCCAATGGCATTTGCACGTTCTAGGAACACAAAGAGCCTCAAACCGATCAGTCAGGGTCTTGACAAACAAGACTGACCACCTCGTGGGTGGGCGGCCACACTATCTTTTGATGTCCTGTGGAATCCAGTCGGTAATGGCTCTAGTCCAGTGGTCGTCTCCAAATCTCATTACGTGTCCAGCCCACCTCATTTTCAAAGCCTAGGCGAACGAGACAGAGTCCCTGATTCTTGAGCATTGATGGAGGTCGGAACTCCAGATTCTTTCTCTCATTTGAGTGAAGCGTGATACTCCAAGCATAACTCTTTCGATTCCTCTTTGAGAGACCTGAATAGTGTTCTCATCCTGTTTTTGTAGGACCTGGGTCTCTGAGGCATATGTTAATGCAGGAAGAACAGTGGAATCGAAGAGATGTGCTCAGAGCTGGAGGTTCTTTGTCCTTTTAGTTATTTCTTTGATGCTCTTGAAGGCATTCCAAACAGCTCTCTTCCTCCTGCACAACTCAGGTGCCAGGTCATTTGTCATGTTGACTTCTCGATCTAGGTACACATAACTGTTGCATTTAGAGATGGTCATTCCGTTTAGAGTGAATGTGATGTCAGGAACAAATCTGTTTTTCATAAACATTGTCTTTGTGAGATTCAGCTATAATCAGACCTTTTCACACTCATGGTCAAAGTTGGTCAGCATTTGTGCCGCTTGACTGATATTTGGTGTTATTAGAACGATGTCATCAGCAAAGCAGAGGTGGTGTTTTTGCTTACTGTCTATCTTCACTCCCATACCTTCCCATTTCAGTCATCACATGGCGTTCTCCAGGGTGGCATTGAAGAGTTTCGGTGAAATAGTACCACCTTGCCAAACCCCTCTCTTGACATTGATGATCACTTCTTTGTAGAAAGGTGAGATCCTGGTAGTGAACCGTGATACAGTTCACGGAGGATCCTGATGTATTGAGTCTGAATACCCTGATTGGCTAGGGCTTCGATGACCACTTCAATCTCAACAGAATCAAAGGTCTTCTTTAAATCAATGAACGTTAAACAGTGCAGCATCTTGAACTCCCGAGAAACCTCAATGAGTTTGGTTATCGTGTGGATATGGTCGATGGTGCTGAATCCTTCTCGGAACCCAGCTTGCTTGCATGGTTGTCCTTCATCTAGTGTTCTACAAATCCTATTCAGGATGACTAGAGTGAACAGCAGGTAGGTGACAGACAATAGGCAGATTGGGCGATAGTTGCCAATGTCGTGGATGTCTCCCTTCTTGTATAGTAGTGCAATCTTGCTGGTTTTCCATTGGGATAGAACCTTGCATTCAGACAGGTAACATGTGAAGAGCTGAGTCAGTGTATTGATGAGCACTGATGGCAGGTTCTTCAGGTGTTTGGGTCTGACCTTGTCTGGGCCAGGTGCTGTTCGATTCTTTACTTACGAAATGCCATGTTGGATTTTGGAAGGGAGAACTTTGGGAATGACATATCCATCCTGCAGAATTTGGTATGTGGGCAGGTGAACATGGCTATTAAAGAGATCTGATTAGAAGTCATGAATAATGAATTGCCCTTCTGGAAGATGCGATAGATCCATCAGGACATTGGAGGGCAGTCATCTTGGTCTGGTAGTTGGTGAAGGACAGGCGGGCATTACAAATGCTTTTCCCAGCTTCTGCCACATCTACCAGCACTACTGCTCTTCTGTCTTTGAGGTCTTCCTTGATTGCTTCTCTGCACTGCTTTTTGAGCTGGGACATTCCCTTGAGTTTGCCTGAGGCACGCACAAAGCCACATTGTCAAATAAGCGCAAGAGTTTTCGAAGACAGGAGTTTTATTGTGGTTATCTCTCTCTGTGTTCCTTGCACAATCATGGAGGTGCTGAACCAGTTGATCACATTCCTTGTCAATGGATGCATCAGATGCCAGCATACGAGCATTGAAAGTACAGACAGTCATTTTTGTCTTTGTTCATTTTGGCAACCTAGTTCGGCCTTGAGATTTTATCAGTCTCTCCTCCCACATCCTTCTCAATGCTGTCATATTCAGGGTCAGGGGAATGAGAACCATTGTATTTACTGGATTTGTCATATCAAATACACCATGGATAGCTTGCCAGGCTCTGCCATGTGGGTGGGATATTCTCGGTAGCCTGAAAACACAAATACACTTTACAGGTGTTCCTATTTAGGCAGATGTGCTGGTATGATACTTTCAGTAGCCTGCCAGGTTCTCTGAGAACGAGAACTAGAGAATAAGAAGTCACCTGGCCATGAATGCGGGAGCTTGGTGTTATAGTCTCTGGATCCTGGCCATTGATGGAGTTACACAGAAGTTGGTGGGTGTAACTGCCTAGCTACTGGAAGGCCCTGAACCAAGCATGCTTGGAGATCTCAGCCCCAGGTCCCCCACACCTGGGTTCCTCTGCCGGTTTCTTCATGCGTGAAGCTCATCCAAGCATGTGGAGAGTGGTCTCAGCATGGCTTTGACTAGGTTCCGGAGGTCTTCAGCTGTTGGGCCCTGGCGAGGACAGTCAGGCACAGGGGTAGGAGACTCTGCTTTGTTCTCTTCTGGGAACTTGGATTATAGTCTTATAGATACTTATAGATATTCTTCTATAAATAAATGAATTCTCTTCCTGGAATGAAAATGGGTAGAAAACCTGACACAAATAAATAGATTTGACTACTTGATTCTTAAAGATATTAAGTTTTTCTAGAGATTTATAAGACACATTGATATGAAGATTTGAAGAAGAGTCAGCAAAGATGAATAATTATTAGTAGGATGGTTAGAGGAAGAGAAATTATTAGTAAGGAATTATATTCTTTAAAGGGGGCCATTTAAAAAGTGCTAGATTAAGAAAATTGATGTTCCCCAAAACATACAATATTAACAGAATGCAATTATAACATGAAGAATCACGCTCTTTAGAATAAACAGGGTCATACTAACATGCATTGAATTTGAACACATTGTAGAACATACTATACTGAAGCTAACGGTAACATAGTTGGTTTTACTTTAATGTAAAGCAAAGTATGAAAAGGCAGTCACTTTTCAAAAAGATAAAAAAAAAGTTTATCTTTTGCTTCTCTTAATTGCATTTTTGTTATCAGATTATGTTTGCTAAAAATTCTTAGAAAAAAACATTATACAATAAAGCCCTCCTTACCACAAGGAACCCAGCCCTGGCAACCGACTTCCACTACCCAACTGCCACCATGCTCCCGACCACTTTCTGGACGCTCCGACCAAGCCTCACGCATGAGTGAATTCTCACAGAACCAGGTGATGCAGAACTTTGTGACCTTGGACTCCAAGCTCAACGGAACCCAGAAACAGAGACCCTCTGCCTGCTTCCCAAAATCTCCGGCAACCCAGGGGTCACACCCATAAGACACATCCTGCCGGTGGCAGATAAATTCCTCATGGGCCGACCTCCAGTACCCAACTGCTGCCACACTCGCTCCAGGCCATTTTCCGGGCATATCATAAGACACTTACTACCCATTTTCCATAATTACTGCACCATATTTGATGGGGTTCAAATATGGTATGAACCATGGAAACACCTGTCACGGAAATTAGAGGCAATTAGTGGTTATTCTAAAAGCCTCCATCCCTCTCAGAGAGCCCAGCAAGCTACCAAGAGTGTCCTGCCCACACGGCAAAGCCTGGCAAGCTACCTGTGGTGTATTTGATATGACAAAAACAGCAAAAACAATGAGCCTCATTCCCCTGACCCTGAAAGAACCCCCAATACAGAAGCATTAAGAAGGATAAGCAAGGAGATGCTGATAAAATCTCAGGAACAAACTATGCTGCCAAAACAAAAAAGGACTAAAATGACTGTCTATATTTTCAACGCACATATGCTGGCATCAGAAGCATCCATAAAGGACCTGATGGTGCAAGTGCAGAAGATCAAGTACAACATCATTGGTCTGACTGAGACAAGAAGGTATCAACCACATCATGCCATTATTGACACTGGAGAAGAACTGTTCCTCAGAACATGTGACAAAAGAGGTGTTTGTGGTATCCGTGTTCTTGTCAACACAAACTTTGCCATGAGCATTGATTCATTCAAATGCCTAACAACCTGAATCAGATGACTACACTTGAATAGATGTGGCTCCCTGCTGGAAGTTTCTATCTCAGTCATCTATGCACCAACATCCAACTATGATGAAGAAGAAATTGTGAAGTTCTACACGGAGCTGGAGAAGTTCTATAAAGCAGACCATAATTTCTACACGATCCTTGTTGGTAATTTTAATGCCAAGATAGGACTGAGAAGGTCGTCCAAAGAACTCCACATCAGCACCCATGGTCTAGAATGGAACGAACAGGGAGAGAGACTATCTGAGCTCATCATGTTGATCAGAACCATCCATGGTAACTCACAGTTCTGAAAGGCCGAATCTAAATGTTGGACATGGGAGTCTCCCATTGGACAGTTCCACAATTAAATTTACCAAATCATATTCAATTATTGGTTTTGCCTGACCGATGTCACTGTTGTCCCAAAATTCCAAACGGGATCAGAACACCATCTCCTCTGTGTAAAATTCTACTTCATAGAGCAGGGAGAAGTGGCTGCAAAGTCTAAGAAGAGAACTCCCAGAACGACCACCAACTGGGAGCTCTTTGGCACTATTGCAGCAATACGAAAAGTTGCCGTCATTGACAACATCTACAATGAATATGATCAACTGGTTCAGCACCTCTATGATTGGGCGAGGAATGCCAAGAGTGGGAAAGTCACAAACAGATGGCTGTCTTTGGAAACTCTCGAACTTTTTCGCCAATGTGTTTCAGCATAAGCCTCAGGCAATCACAAGCTAACATCCAAGCAAAGCTGTGCAGAAAAGTGATAAATAAAGACCTCAAAGAGAGAAGAGCAGCAGTGTTGGCCGATGCAGCAGAGGCGAGGAAAAGTACTCAGAATGCCCACCTGTCCTTCACCAACTATAAAACCAAGACGATTGCCCTATGCTGTCCTGATGGATCTATCACATCTTCTAGAAGTGCAATGGGGAAAATTAGCCATGTCCACCTGCCCAAATACCAAATTCTGCAGAATGGATATGTCATCCCAAGGTTCTCCCTTCACCAACAAAATATCAAATATTTACCAATAACTGCAAGTCCATATTGTTATTCAAAGTGCCTGACTAAAACAGCATGGTGAAAAATCTAAAGAAAGCAATGATTTTGTCTAATGGTTATTTTTTGTGATTATGGGAATAAATACACTATTTAAGTTTTATATTTTAAACAATTGCAAGTGTTTGCACAGTTACTATAATCATTAAACTATGAAGGTATTTCATAGTTTTTTATCATTTCACTTGCTTTTGGAATCAAACACATATGGGTAAAGTAAAATATAAGATTTAAAGTGTCTTAATATTTATTTTCAGTTTTCCTTTATGCTATAACCACTAGAATATTTCAAGGACATTTATAAGTTGTTCTATATTTCTGTTAATGTTAATGTTGTGAAAGGTGCTGAGAAAGGTATCAGGAACAAACTCACAAGGTTAACATAGATCAAGATTTTTTTTTATTATGTCAAAGTAAACAATATTCCTGGAAATTCAGGACTGAAGTATAATCAACTAAATGATCTTTGGTTTATAGTGATATTTATTTCCAAAGAAATTACACTTGCAAAATTATCTTCACCATCTTGATGTTTATAGGAAAATGAGATAAAGTGATATAGAGTCCAGGAGATAAGAGCTTGCTTGGCATATGGCTGACCTGATATTTATTCCTGGCACTTTAGAAGATTCTCCCAATCACTCCAGAGTGATTCTTGAGTGAAGAGTCAGAAATAAGCCCTTAGCACACCCAAGCATGATCCAGCCACTCAAAAATGAAAAATATTGATGTAAAAAATGTTGATAATTTACAAATCATATCTTAAATTATACGTTGCTTTAAAGGATATTAAAAAATTATTCTTAAAAACTTTGTTGATATTTTCAAGTCAAATTACCCAGAGTTCAAGACAAAATAATAAAACAGGGATTAATTAAGAATTCATGTAAATTTAAATATCACAGTCAAGTCAATATTTAGTACTTTCTTCTGAAGCTGAATTCAATACTTATATGTTAGTTCCATGATGAAAACCCTTATATTATTTTGAACAGTCTTCATTTATCTATTGCACAAAGCACTTAACCTTTATTAGATTTGGGGGGTGGGGAGGATGTGTAATCAAAAACTAAATACGTGGTTTTTTCCCCTGATCTGCGCGGGACGGGAACTGAGCCCCACGGCTCGGCAACAAAGCTGAAGGGGACCCCTCTCCTCCTTCCAATCAGGTACAGCTCAGATCCAGGGCCTGGGACTCTCACGCATGCGCAGCTAGCTCGATCTCATAGCACAGCCGGTTTTTCCCCCTGATCTGCGCGGAATGGGAACTGAGCCCCACGGCTCGGCAACAAAGCTGAAGGGGACCCCTCTCCTCCTTCCAATAAGGTACCACCGCAGGGACACTTTCCGGAACCGTGACCGCTAACGCTGCCGCGAAATATTCTCTCACTACATATTCCCTAGGAACCATAAGCTACCTTCTTAGATGGAATCTTCTCTATTTTAGCTCAGCCACTAGAAACACAGTAGCCAATAACTCATAAGCCTATCTCAACTCACACTACATATCAAGCAGAATAGTAACAGTAAACGTGAAGGACTAAACCACACTTGTCACAATGGTAAAGCAACGTAAAAGCCCAACAAACTTTATTATTGAAGAGGCTAACCCAGAAGACATCAACAGTACTGTAGTGTTAGACAACCTCTCTGACAAGGAATTCAGAAAGGAGCTACTTAGGATGCTTAGGGAACTAAAAGAAACAATGGAAAGCAATGTCAATAAAAGACAAGAGGATTTGAAGGCAGAATTGAGGAAAATGCAATCGGAAATGTCAGACCTAAAAAACCTGGTAGGCGAATTGAGAAACTGAGTGGAAGGCCTCAGCAGCAGAGTAACAGCTGCTGAGAACAGAATCAGTAAGCTCGAAGACCAAGTTCAGAGACTCTCCAGGAAAGAGCAGAAAATGGAAAAGAGACTCACAATTCGGGAACAGATGGCAAGAGAAGATCGTGACGAAGCCAAGAGAGGTAATATAAGAATTATTGAAGTCCCAGAGGGACAGGAAGAAAACCTTGATGAAGAAGAAACTGTCAAAGACATTCATTGCTATTACGTTTCCAGAGCTGAAGAAAACTTGTGATCACATTCAGGAGGCCCGAAGGGTACCAGCTAGAAGAAATCCGAATAAAAATACCCCAAGACACATTCTGATCAAAATGACCAAAACCTTAGACAGAGACAAAATTCTGAAAGCAGCAAGATCGAAGAAAGAAATCTCTTACAAAGGAGCATCCTTAAAATTCACAGCTGATTTTTCTGATGAAACCCTCATGGCCCGAAAACAGTGGTGGGACATAGTGAAAAACCCCAGTGAAATAAATGCCTCTCCAAAAATAATTTACCCAGTGAGACTCTCATTCATAATAGAAGGAACAACACACAGTTTCACATACAAACAACAGCTCAGGAACTTCATAGACTCAAAACCGTGGTTACAAGAACAACTAAATGGGCTACTTTAAGGCAAGACAGGCCCCTCAAATACCCCAAATTTCAACAGAAAAATGGGACAAAATTCCATAACAATAATCTCTCTCAATGTCAATGGGCTAAACGCACCAATTAAAAGACATAGAGTGGCAGGATTGAATAGAAAACTGAACCCAACATTCTGCTGCCTGCAAGAAACACATCTCAATAGTTAAAGCAAACACAGACTCAGAGTCAAAGGCTGGAAAACAATCCTTCAGGCAAACAGCTCCCATAAAAAAGCTGGGTTAGCCATCCTAATATCAGACCACATCGATTTCAGAGTGAAGAAGGTCATAAGAGACAGTGAAGGCCATTTCTTAGTGATCAAAGGATCTGTACAACAGGAAGAACTTACAATAATAAATGTATATGCACCTAATGAGAGACCAGCAAAGTACTTAAAACAACTACTCATAGATTTGGAAAAAGACATCAACAGCAACACAATACTAGTGGGAGATTTCAACACCACTTTGTCACCTCTTGATAGATCAACCAGACTCAAGCTTAGCAAGGACATACTTCATCTGAGGAAAACAATGGAAGAAAGGGACTTAGTAGATATATACAGGACACTTCATCCTCAAAAAGCTGAATACATATTCTTCTCAAACATACATGGAATATTCTTGACGATAGACCACATGCTGAGCCACAAATCATGCCTCCTTAAAATTAAGACGATAAAGATTGTATCAACAATCTTCTCAGACCATAATGCGCTGAAATTAGAAGTAAATCACACACAAAAATAGAAAACTAACTCAAACACCTGGAAATTAAACAGTGCTCTATTGAACATTGAGTGGCTTAGAAAGGAAATCAAATAGGAAATCAAAAGATTCCTAGAAACGAATGAAAATGAGAACACGAGTTACCAAAACTTATGGGACACAGCAAAGCTGTCTTAAGAGGAAAGTTTATAGCTCTACAAGCATTCTTCAGGAAGGAGGAGCAAGCATACATAAGTAACCTAACCCCACAGCTTAAGAGCTTGGAGAAGAACCAAAAAAAGGAGCACAACCCAAACAGCAGAAAGGAAATAATAAAACTCAGAGCAGAGATTAACGAGATGGAAACCCAAAAAATAATCCGAAAGATCAATGAAACCAAGAGCTGATTCTTCGAGAAAATTAACAAGATTGATAAGACTTTAGCAAAACTCACAAAGAAAGGGAGAGAGAAAACCCTAATAAACCGAATCAGAAATGAAAAGGGGGTCATCACAACAGAAACTACAGAAATTCAGAGGATCCTCAGGGAGTACTTTGAGAAGCTTTATGCCACGGAACATCAAAATCTCGAGGAAATGGAAAAATTCCTAGACTCCTACAGACTCCCAAGGCTGAACCAAGAAGACCTGGAATACCTGAATAGACCTATCACCATCAAGGAAATTGAAATGGTAATAAAAAGTCTAACCAAGCACAAAAGCCCTGGCCCGGATGGATTCACTAGTGAATTCTTCAAAATCATTAAAGAGGACTTACTCCCAATCCTTTTTAAACTTTTCCACGAAATGGAAATATCAAAAACACTTCCGAACAGTTTCTATGAAGTAAATATCACACTGATACCAAAAGCAGACAGAGATACCACAAAGAAAGAGAATTACAGGCCGATATCCCTGATGAACACAGATGCAAAGATCCTCAACAAACTACTAGCAAATAGAATCCAACTACTCATCAAAAAGATCATACACTATGACCAAGTAGGATTCAACTCAGGGATGCAAGGATGGTTTAACATTCGGAAATCAATCAACATAATCCACCATATCAACAAAAAAAAGATAAAAAGCATATGATCATATCAATAGATGCAGAGAAAGCATATGACAAGATCCAGCACCCCTTTATGATGAAAACCCTAGCCAAAATGGGTATAGAGGGGACTTTCCTCAACATAGTTAAAGCCATCTACCACAATCCTACAGAAAGCATCATCCTCAATGGGGAAAAACTGAGAGCCTTCCCTCTAAGATCAGGAATGAGACAAGGATGCCCACTCTCTCCACTGCTGTTCAATATAGTACTGGAAGTACTTGCAATAGCGATTAGGCAAGAAAAAGATATTAAGGGCATTCAGGTAGGAAAGGAAGAAATCAAGCTCTCACTATTCGTAGATGATATGATACTAAGAGAACCCAAAAACCTCCACCAAAAAACTCCTAGAAACAATAGACTCGTATAGTATAGTTGCAGGCTATAAAATCAATACCCAAAAGCCCATGGCTTTCCTATACACGAACAGTGAGAGAGAAGAAATCTACATGAATAAAATGATCCCGTTCACAACTGTTCCCCAGAAAATCAAGTACCTAGGAATCAGCTTAACTAAGGAAGTAAAGCACCTGTACAAAGAAAACTACAAAACGCTACTTCAGGAAATAAAAGAGGACATGAGGAAATGCAAAGATATCCCCTGCTCATGGGTCAGGAGACTTAACATTGTCAAAATGGCAACACTACCGAAAGCATTGTATAAATTGAATGCAATCCCTATAAGGATACCCATGACATTCTTCAAAGAAATGGAGCAAACACTCCTGAAATTTATATGGAACAATAAGACCCCACGAATAGCTAAAGCATTCTTGGGAAAAAGAGAATGGGAGGAATCAACCTCCCTAACTTCAAACTCTACTACAAAGCAGTAATAATTAAAACAGTATGGTACTGGAACAAAGGCAGAACTGCAGACCAATGGAACAGGGTTGAATACACCGACATCTCCCCTCAATCATATGATCATTTAATCTTTGCTAAAGGTGCAAGTAATGTGAAGTGGAGTAAGGAAAGCCTCTTTAACAAATTGTGCTGGCACCACTGGATGGCTACAGGCGAAAAATGAGCTCAGAACTCTGCCTAACACCATGTACAAAAGTAAGATCAAAATGGATTAAAGACCTCAACATCAGACCAGAAACCATAAGGTACATTGAAGACAAAGTTGGCAAAACCCTCCATGACATTGAAGCTAATGGTATCTTCAAAGATGCCACTCTACTGGCCGAGCAAGTGAAAACAGAGATAGATAAATGGGACTATCTTAAACTAAGAAGCTTCTGCACCTCAAAAGAAACAGTGACCAAAATACAAAGACAGTCTACAGAATGGAAAAGGATATTCGCTGAACACATATCTGACAAGGGGTTGATATCAAAGATATACAAAGTACTGGTTGAGCTCCACAAGAAGAAAACATTCAACCCCATCTAAAAATGGGGCAATGAAATGAACAGAAACTTTCTCAAAGAAGAAATCCAAATGGCAAAAAAGCACACGAGAAAATGTTCTACATCATTAATTATCAGGGAGATGCAGATCAAAACCACAATGAGATACCATCTCACTCCTCAGAGACTGGCCCACGTCCAAAAGAACAAGAGCAACCGATGCTGGCATGGATGTGGCGAGAAAGGGACACTCCTTCACTGTTGGTGGGAATGTCGACTGTTTCAGCCTTTCTGGAAAACAGTATGGACGATTCTCAAAAAATTAGAAATTGAGCTCCCATTTGACCCAGCGATACCACTCCTGGGAATATACCCCAGAGAGACAAAAATGTGTAGTCGAAGTGACATCTGCACTTGTTTGTTCATTGCAGCACACTTTACAATAGCCAGAACCTGAAAGAATCCTGAATGCCCAAGAACAGATGACTGGTTAAAGAAACTTTGGTACATCTACACAATGGAGTACTATGTAGCTGTTAGAAAAGATGAAGTCATGAAATTTATATACAAGTGGTACAATATGGAAAGTATCATGCTCAGCGGAATGAGTCAGAAAGAGAGGGATAGACATAGAAAGATTGCATTCATCTGGGGAATATAAAACAAAATATGAGATTAATACCCAAGAATAGCTGAGATCAACACCAGGAGGATTACTCCTTTAGCTTAGAGGCCAGCCAGGCATTCTAGGGGAAAGGGCAGCTCAGTTAGAGAAGGGAGCACCAAATAAAGGGTGTTTGGAGGATCCTCCCAGGAGGGGAAATGCATGTTGAAATTAGACTATGGACTGAACATGTTTGCCACTCAAAGCCTCTATTGCAGACCACAACACTCAAAAGGAGAGAGAGAACACAAGGGATTGCCCTGCCACAGAGGCAGGGGGGGATGGGGGGGGAGGGGTTGGGGGGGATATTATCCATGGTGGTGGAAAATGGGCACTGGTGGAGGGATGGGTATTTGATCATTGTATAATCGAAACCAAAGCACAAAAAGTTGTAAATCTACAACTGTACCTCATGGTGTTTCACTAAAACAAAACAAAGAAAACAAAAAACTAAATATGTGAGCAGCTGCAGTGAAGTGGTCTCTCTCCAGCCCCCCGTGCGTTCACTGACCATGAGCTGTCTCCTCACCTCAGCATGCAGCCACCGCCAACAGACGCAAGAAGGAGGAAACAGGGCCGCCAGGCTGGTTAGTGATCAGTTGCTGTTTACTCCATTCTCCCCACGCTCCTGTCCCAGTCTCATCCAGCTCCCCATTCCAGTCTCACACTGTCCTTCATTCCCATCAGTTTTAGTGGATTTTTTATAACAAGCAATAGAAAATAAATTATTTAGGTACTGCTTTGGGGGCAAGATTTGGGGGTCAGAGTGGGTGGTGGGATTGTTGTTGGAATATTAAATGCAGTAAATTATTGTGAATACCTCTCATTATTCATTTAGAAGGTATTTCTTACTCTGTCTTGCTTTTCCTTACTACCAAAAATCTTTAAAATAAATTCCTACTAATTATTCCCAAAGTTAAATATTAACATCACCACAAATAATTTATGTGTTCATATATATATATAGGTATGCATATCTAGACTTATGAATTAAAACATTAAGATTTTTATTGTTCTATAAAAATAAATAGCTCTCTGGGAACTTGTGTTATCCTACAGTGAGTTCTAAACTTAAGACCAATACTGATTTGCTGTCGAAGGCTAGATACATTATGGCAGAGTTAGCAAGCAAACTAAAATCTAACAATAGGAAGAGCAGGAGACAGAGTACTGTGAGTAGGGTGTTCACCTTGCAGAAGGTCAATCTTAGTGTGATTCTTTGCATCCCGTGCGGTCCTCCAAACCTGCAGAGAAGTGATAACTCAGAGCAGATCCAGGACTAAGCCCTGACCATAGCCTGGTGTGCCCTCACTCTGGAAAAAAAATTAAAATAACAAGAGGTACCACAGAAGCCACTGGTGCAGTACCTGCCACAGTCAAGATTTGGAGCCACCCACAATTCAGTATTTCATATGAAACATTATTGATTTGTAATATGCATCAATATGTGCTAGCGATATAGAAAGTAAATTAACAAGTTATGCAATTTTCTTCTAAGTGTAGATTGTGTCATGGGCAATCTTTCCCAGAGATACACACCAAGACCATGAAGGCAGCCGGTTGAAAATTTATCTAGAATGAGAAGGTGAAGAGCACAGTCAGAACAAGAGGCAGGGATGGGGCTATCAGCAGATCTGATCACCCCTAGTGATATCAATGTTTAGTCTTTGTTTTCTATTTAGTTCCTAATTATTAACAACCCTAACCCTCCCCTAAGCTTTTTGATGGGAAAAAAGTAACTTCTTTTTAGAAGAGGGCAACTTGCATCTGCCCTTGCTAAATGCCTACAATTCTTTTGGGGACAAAAAGACTTTGTTGCAGGGATCAGAGGGTCGGGAAATACAAAATAAATTCCATGAAAATATATTATAATTATAATAGAGTTTGAGCCTCAGAGAGTCATGCTGGAACCCAAGAGGTTTGAACTGCCTACTGGTGTAGACCACAGTGGGTACCATCAAAGGAGTAACTTTGAGATAACAAGAGGAGGCTGTGCTATTAACTCATTTGGAAAGACTTCTCCCTTCTCCCTGCTTCCTTCCATCCCAAAGGTATTTGTGCCACAATTTTTTTTTTCCTGAAGAAGGCCATGGGATCTTACAAGTCCACCTTTAATCTCTTTTTGTTTATATCCATGTCTATCTGCTTTGCCTAAAAACAGGACAGAAATAAATGCACTTCAGAAACTTTATATGAGCTTACCTTTGTTTGATTTGCTCAACATATTAAGATTTCTGTCCTACTTTCCTCTTTTGCATAAACAGCTTACCGTGGAGTAGAGAAAAAATATATATATGTATATAAATAAATGTTTGAAGGCAGAGCTAGGTTAAAACTGAATGTAAAAGTTTAAACTTATATGCATACTTTAAATGAGAACATGTACGTTACCCAAACATGTATGGACTCATGAGTACATTTTTTTTCCTTTTTGTAAATGATAAAAAACAGTATGTAACTAAGGGATCATTATTGTTATTTGAATGTTGGGAGTCATTATCTTCTCCTTGTGAATCCTACCCACTTAATTTCTTAGTCATACCAGAAAAACAACAAATCAATAAAGAGTAGGCTTAACCATTGAATAAAAATTCTCATAAACACTTGGAGAAAGGAACTGCAATTAATAAAAATAGTTTTTAGTTTAGTTTTTGACCTTTAAGTACATAAAATCTTAATAATTGCACATTTTTCCCATGCAACTCACTTAAAAATGTGTGACATTTCAGGAAAAAAAGAATCATTACAAATATACTTCCCAAATGCCAATTTTTTTCCTTTACTTAAGGAAAAAATGCTCCATTCTTATTTCCTTTACATGACTTAATACTCTCATACTTGTAGCACTCAAGTGGTGAGTGTTTGTGAGTATAAGTTTATTAATTATCAATCATTGCTAAGCTTTTCCTTTAATAGCATGCGCATTTGAGCCCAGCATAGGATGTAATCTTTTGCTAGTCATTTGATAGTAATGATATGAGAAAGAGATAATTGTCTAATTCTCACTCTTGGAGAACCCGACAGGCTGCTGAGTGTATCCTGCCCACACGGCAGAGTCTGGCAGCTCCCTGTGCCATATTCTATATGCCAAAACCCAGTAACAATGATGGGTCTCATTCCCCTGACCCTGAAGGCGCCTCCAATGTGGCACTTGCTAAAATCTCAGGGCTAGGACGAATGGAAACGTTACTGATGTCTACTCGAGGAAATCGATGAACAACAGGATGACAGTGATACAGCGATACAGTGATCTGAGAAAAAGGAATTAAAGAAGAGGGTGAGATCAGTCAAGACTGTAGAGAAGGATGCTCATAATCTGAATCATGATTATGATCTGGAAATGATCTTGCAGGGGAAAAAACATTTTTCAGACACAGGAGCAAAGACATACTTCTGGATTTCTAAGTCATATTCATGTGGAAAGAGTTTAGAAGGAATGGTCTATGTAGAGATAGGTCACCCGAATTTAATTATAGTGTTCTTCTCTGCTCTTTGATGATATCAAGGCAGGTAAGCTCAGCTTTTTCCATCATCAGTACTTCCCCTAGGGTTGAAAGCAGGTTGAAGAAAGCATATAAATTGTTGGTGTGGTGCTGTGTATCTAGAGCCCAGTTAAGTGTATTGTATCCCTTTTCATGCTTTCAGAAAGCTGAATACACTTACTGCCAAGATTCTCCAGTAAGGAATGAAAGTATGTTTCCTTGTAAATTATTATACCTCTTCTTGTGCCCACTTCCCGCTGTCAAATGAAATTGTGCCAAAGAACATTTAAAACTTTAGATGTTTATTACTGTAAAGGAAAATTGAATTCTGGCTTACTAATGATTCTTGGCACTTTCTAAATGAAAAGGACTGGTATGTGGGATGCCAGATTCTGTCTGGAAAATCCCTGTACTCCCTCGGTGCTGAGTGTCTAGAATGTTGAGTTGTATATTTTAAAATATTTGCTTTATCTCCAATCTGCTGACTCTCATCATCATATGGAGGAGCTTGGAAAAACATCAAAATCGCAACAGAAATTCATGTTCTCAATGGATGAATGAATAAAGAACATATGGACCCGTTTATCCATCAGGTAAAAGAAAAATAATCATATATTCACAGAAGTTGAATGTTCCATATCACATTCAAATAGAGATTATGAGGGTAGCCTTGAAAGGCTAATTGGAGTATCCAGTTTGACACACTGAAGGCCACTTACCAGATATTTCTCCACACTATTCACATTAATGTTTAATCTATTTATCTCAAATGTTAAGTGGAAATTAAAAGGTGTAAGTTTTAAGCAAAAATTTTAAAAAAATCATTCTGAGGCAACAAAAATATTTGGACCCACTGTTGTAAATATTTACTCTCTAGCCCTTTATTGAACAATACACAACAGATTATTTGTTTTTTGGAAGATATAAAAGGCTTCTAATCCAGGAGTATGAAATTTTCAAGTCTCTGGTTTGTATCTGCTCGTTTTGAACTCACAGAATATGGACTTTTCTTATTTATAAACTAATTGAAAAGATCCCCTAAACTATCTCCAGGAATACTGTAATAAGTTTGAATTACAAAAGATATATTTTTATTCACCTCCATATACTCATAGTAAAATATATGAATGATATATAAATAAACGCTAAAACAAAAACTCATAAAAATCTTATTTAAAGAGATTAGAGAGTCAGTGCAGGAGCCCTGAAAAAGTTCCTCTCCAGTTATCAGGAAAGAATTCTTCTGCAAGAAAGTCATCAGGACTTGAAGACTCTGTGGCAGACCCTGAAAACTGTGAATGCCTATTCCTCCCATAGGGCAAACCAGGGCTGGGACTAGTTTTCAGGGAGTGTCCTCAAATAGGACTGCCAGTTAACATCCTGCTCCATATCCCATAAGATCCACAACTTGGCTTCTTATACCCGGGCAGCTTGGATATCCCAACCACGCTAAGCCAATAAACCATTAGACCCTACTGCATTCAACATTCTCCCCAAACCAACAAAGTTCAGTGAGAACAAGAAACAAAATAACCCTACTTAAAGAGTAGCAGTGAATTCAGGCCCATTAATTCCCTGAAACAGCCCAAGATGCTTCTAGTAATTACACAGGGACACCAAATTGGAAGGAAATAATAGCTTTGACAGGAAAGAAGAGATGAAAACCCACCAAGTTTCCCCACAGTTCTCCCTGGCAAAGGAGAGGGCGACCCCAATAGAGTTTGGGGAGGAATTCCTCCAGACTACCACAGGTGGTACCATGTGGAAATACCTAAAAAATCTCACCATAGGAAATGGACAAAGATAGGATTCCTGAGGTCTCAACAAGGAGTTGCCACCTTCATAATATCTTTGATAAAGAATTCAGAGATGACAATGTTTAATGAGCTCAAAGAAACAGTGGAACAGACAAATGACCTAAAGGCACATGAAAAAATATTCTACATCACTAATCACTGGAGCACTGCAAGGCAAAACAGCAAGATATCATCTCATACTACAGATACTGCACACATCAAAAAGAACAAAACAGTCAGTTCTGGCTCACATGCAGGGAGAAGGGGACACTTTGTCTTTGCTGGTGGGAATGCTGACTGGTCCAGAGCTTTAGGAAAATAATATTGGCACTTCTTAAAAATCTAGAAATCCCTCGTCTGAGACATCAGGGTGATCTCTGGAGGAGGAGGGCCGAGTTTCTGCCTTCCAAAACCCAAGCAACTGGACTGAAACTTCAACAGCTGCCATGATTTCTAAGACCAGACTCTATGTCTCAAGTCAGATGTGCACAGAGATGTCAAACCGCTGAAAATTTGAGGTTTTAATGGTTTTGTTTTGTTTTGATACTTTTTGGCTGAAGACTCTAGACCTTCTCAGAGTAGGAATGGGTTACCTCAACCCCCCAGTATTTCTGGAAGCCCCAGCAGCACCACCATATTCCACCACACCACCACACAAGCTCGCTGTCTAGTTAAATACTCCGAATTTTCAGGAGTTCCCAGCTTCATTTGTGGCAACATAAAATCTCCAAACTCTACAATATTAACATCTCAGTAGGAGTACAGTACATTGGATGGACATGTGACACAGAGCCAACTAAGCTCAACTAACACAGACATTAACACAGAGGACCAACTAGCAACAGCAACTTAGTAAACCCGTACATGATAGCTCAATGCCCCATGGAGAAATACAACAGCTTTTACACATTTTAATGATGCATATCTTGATAATTTCATTAGCAATTTGGTTGTGACAAGCAATATAAAATATATTATTTGGGGCCTGATACCTGTGACTTATTCAAAATGCCAAACACAGTAGCAATAAGTCTCACAATGGAGAAGTTACGGGGCTCACTCGAGCAAATCAATGAACAATGGGAGGACAGTGCAGTGTAGAACCAGGTGGGGCCTGATACATGCTTAGGCTTTAGGAGTAGTTGGTAAAATGGGAGAGGGAATGCCACAATAGTGGTGGGATTGGTGTTAGGGTGTTGAATGCTTGTAACAAATGCATCATGGACAACTTTGTAAACCTGGTATTCAAATAAATTTGAGAAGAAAATAAAACTAGAAATTGGCTTTCCATTTACCTGCCATACTGCTCCTGGAAATATACCCTGGGGGCCCAAAAACATGATGAGAAAAGTCATCCACATGCTACGTTCATTAGAGGCAGAATCTGGAAACATCCAAAGTGCCCAAGAACAGAGATTGGATTAAAAATATGTGTACATCTACACAATGGAATCCTTTGCAGCTGTTAGGAAAAATAAACTCATACAATTTGCTTTTACTTGGGTACACATAAAGAGTATAACCCTGAGGAAATGAGTTGAGGGAAAGGGCCAGGCATAGAATGATTGCACCCATTTGTGAGATATTATTAAAACATCAAAACAAAACAAAATAAAACATAATATGGGACTAATCTGCAACTACAATTGAAATGAGGGTCAGAAAAATCACGGTCGGAAACTTGCAAGAACTGTTGCCATAGAACTAGACTAGGGGGTCTTGTGGGAGGAAGACTAGCGACTTTGTTGGTAGAAAATGGACACTGGTGGAAGGTTTGTTGTTGGAATATTGTATGACTGAAACCCAATTGTGAAAGCTTTGAAAATGTGCATTTCACTGTGATTCAATTACAGTGAGAGAGATTGAGAATCAGTATCAAACTATTTTAATGCATTAGTAATCTTTATTTGGGTGCTTAAAAAGACAATAAAGACTTAAAAATCATAGTAAGTCACTTACATATGTATACTTAAGAGCTAATTTATGTTTTTTTTATGTAATCTTGGAAGTTTTTGTCCTATCATCTTTAGATCTACCTTGAGAAAGAAAGTGGGGAGGAGACAAAAACACAGAGTAAAATTTTTTATTCATTTCAGTTTGGCTTGGTTTAGGTTTGGGGGAAACACTTGATGGTTCTCAGGACTTACTCCTAGCTCTTCTCCCAAAGCTTATTAGGAGGACTCTCAAGTGATAAGGACTTGGAATTCAAACCAGAGTCGGTTGTATGCAAAGCAAAACTGCTTACTTTACTATATCCTGGGCCCCAATGAACAAATCATTTGTTGAAGGGTGTGACGTTTTATAGTGTTTTGTTTTTAAATTTATGATTGTAGAATTCAAAAGAGAAACAGAAAAAGGAAAGCTAGATCTAGCAACTAGGACCCAAAGGCAAATTAATAGGGGGACTGTTACACAAACTGAATTGGGGGTGAGTGAGATGGAGGGAAGTGGGATATTTGGGGGAGACAGGTACACTAGTGATGAGTGCGTGTTGAAAATATGCCCATGAGAAAGTATTATGAATAACTTTGTAAGCAAAACATAAAAAGTGTATTTTTAAGATACATGTAATATATCATGCTTGAAAACAAAACATTGCATGACAGTAATAAAGAATAAGTAGTTATCAAATCTATGAGTAGCACATTTTATTATTTATTTTAACATATTGAATCACCATAAAATATACCATTACAAAGCTGTTCATATTTCAATTTTTTTTCATGGAATACATATTAAGTGATAGCAACCATTGGGACTTCTATGTTTACAACTTCCCACTGCAAGTTATCTCTGACTCCAGGATCTCTGGTCTTCCAACAAACCTCTAAAATAATGTTAAACTGTCTGTTACTATCATCAGTTTTACTTTATAAAGATCAGTTTGTAATTTGTGGATTTTTGTTGTTTTTTATTTCATATGGAACAAATATTGTAATCAGAATATGAAAGGTGATGCTTTGGGAAGTTGGATCTCTGGGAGAAGAGGGAAAAACCCTAATGATGGATTTTGTTTTGCCTTCATGGAAGAAGACCCCAGAGAGTTTGTTTTCTCTCCTGCCATGTTTAGATAGAGAGAAGTTAATTTTTGTTTAAGGGCTACTCTGTGAGACATTTTAACACAACACCTTTTCTAAGCTTTAAGTTCTATTGGGGAAATATCCATTTACACAAGTACAATTGTGTACAGTATACATAATGTACACAGATGAGATACAATTCCATACTTCTTCAAAGTATATGCAATCCAATTGCAGTTCATACCAAACTGTCAGTATCCCTCCATCAAATTCTTTTAATTAACTTTTGTATTATAATATTCTCTGTACCTTCTTTTATTATTTTTAATTTTATTTTACTAAACACTATAATTTACAAATGTAATCATAATTTAATTTCAGACATATAATATTCCATCCTACCACCAGTTCCCACTTCCCTCCACCAATGTTCCCAAGACCCCTCCCCTAGTCCCTATCCCCAGCCTCCCCCTTTTTTCCCCATAAGTTCATTTCTGCAATCCAAATGCAAGCATTTACTTTGCTTTGATTGGTTTGTTCCCTCACTTTATTTCATTTTCATTTATGAGTGAAAACATACACTACCTTTTTACTCCTGAGTTATTTCAAATATTATAATTTTCTGAAGTTCCGAGCTGGAGCAATAGCACAGTGGTAGGGCGTTTGCCTTGCATGCAGCCAACATGGCCGACCCGAGTTCGATTCCTCCGCCCCTCTTGGAGAGCCCGACAAGCTACCGACAGTATCTCGCCCACACGGCAGAGCCTGGCAAACCACCCGTGATGTATTCGATATGCCAAACACAGTAACAACAAAATCTCCAATGGAGATGTTACTGGGCCCGCTCTAGCAAATCGATGAACAACGGGAGGGCCTTTACCTTTACCTTCTAACTTGATTTTTATTTATGACTCAAGTACTATTCTAGTTATATTTATAGCATATCTTTTTTGTCAACTTACCTGCCATCTGGCAATTGAGTTATATCCTCACAGGTTACTTCACAAGTGCACAAAAAGTATAGGTGTGCATGTTTTTTTTCTTTCAACGAGTATATAATGGGTAATAGGTGATGGTGCTCAGAAGGAATGCCTGTTGCTCCGTTCAGGAATTATTCCTGGTGGTACTTGGGGAATTATGTGAAATGCTGGGGATCCAATATGGGTCAGGCTCATGCCATGCTTGTGCCCTATCTGCTGTTCTATATCTCCAGTTCAACCAGGGTTGGCTAAACACAGATTATTTCAACTAATGTACAAAACATATAGGTGTGTATGCACCTTTTTTTGAAATATTGTCTACATTCTTGAGCAGATGCATAGGATAGAAGGCATGATATTTGAATGAAATTTTTGAGAAATATTCCTAAAGGGCCAATTCTGTTTATACTCCTTCCAATAATTTTTAAACTTTTTCATTGAATCACTGTGAGATCGACCATTACAAAGCTGTACACGGATTGGATCTCAATTATACCAGTGTTCCAATACCCATCCCTCCACCAGTGTACATTTCCCAGCACTAGTATGCCCAGGTTCCCTCACATCACCCCCACCTCCCACTCCTGTCTGCCTCTATGCCAGGTGCTTTTTTTCTTTCTCTATATGTCTCTCTCTGTCTCTCTGTCTCTCTTTGTCTCTATCGCTCTGCCTATGTCTATCTCTCTGTCTCTGTCTCTGTCTCTGTCTCTCTCTCTCTCTCTCTTTCTCTGTCTCTCTCTACTTTCGGGCATTGTAGTTTGCAATACTAATACTGAGAGGTTACCAAGAATATCATTCATCTACTTTTAACCACCATATCTTCTCCAGCTTGATCATGCCCAGTTATTACTGTCATACTGGTCTCTTCTCTATCCTATGTATCATCAGCCCCACACACTTTTGTGGTTAGTTCTAACCATTTACCAGTCTTCCTATGCCTGTTTTCCCTGGTCATAGATATTATTCTTCTATCACATATTTTTATATCTCACAAATCAATGTACTCATTCTATATCTGCCCCTCTCCTTCTGACACATTTCACTCAGCATGATACTCTCCATGTCCATTCATTTATAGGAAAATTTCATTATTGAATTTTTCCTGAAAGCTGCAAAGTATTCTATTGTGTGTTATAGTTTCTTTATCCATTCATCTGTGCTTTAGCACTCAGGCTGTTTCCAGATTCTGGCTATGGGTAATAGTGCTGCAATGAATTTAGGAGTGGAAATGGTGGTTTTGCTGTGTGTTTTGGGGCACCCAGGTTGTATTCCTAGAAGTGGTATTGCTTGGTCAAATGAGAACTATATTTCTAGTTTTTTTTCTTTTTTTTTAGAAACGTCCATACTGTTTTCCAAAAATGCTAGAACAGTCGGCATTCCCACCAAAAGTGAAGGAGAATCCCTTTCTCCCCACGTCCATACCAATATCAGTTGCTTTTGTTCTTTAGGATGTGTGCCAGTCTCTGTGGTGTGAAATTATATCTCATTGTTTTGATCTACATCATCCCGATGATTAGTGATGAAAAGAAATTTTTCATGTGCCCTTTGGCCATTCAAATTTATTATTTGAGAAAGCTTCTTTTCATTCCATTATCATATTTTCTTATGAGATTGGATTTTTTTTTACAGTTCAACCAATGTCTTGTATATCTTTGATATTAACCCCTTATCAGAAGAGTATTAGGTGAATATCCTTTCCCATTCTGTAGGCTGTCTTTGTATCCTGATCACTGTTTCTCTTGAGGTGCAGAAGCTTCTTAGTTTAAGATAGTCCCACTTGTTTATCTTTGCTTTCACTTACCTGGTCAAAATTCATCTTTGAAGATATTTTTAGCTTCAGCGTCATGGAGGGTTTTGCTGAACTCTTCTTCAATGTACCTGATGGATTCTGGTCTGATGTTGAGGTCTTTAATCCATTTTGATCTGACTTTTGTGCATGGTGTTAGTTAGAGGACTGAGCCCATATTTTTTTGCAAAGTGCCGTCCAGTTTTATTTTTTTTTATTTTTTTTATTTTTAATAGTGAGACATCATGAGGTACAGCTGCAGACTTACACATTTTTGTGCTTGGGTTTCAATTATACAATGATCAAATACCCATCCCTCCACCAGTGCCCATTTCCCACCACCACGGATCCCAGTATCCCTCCCACCCCCTCTCAGCCCCCCCCCCCCCCATCCCACCCTGCCTCTGTGGCAGGGCATTCCCTTTTGTTCTCTTTCTTATTGGGTGTTGTAGTTTGCAAAAGAGGAAATGGGTGACAATCATGTTTAGTCTATAGTCTACTTTCAGCATGCTTCTCCCATCCTGGGAGGATCCTCTCAAATAAAGGTGTTGGGAGGTGCTGTCCAGTTTTGCCAGCACCGTTTATTAAAGAGGCTTTCCTTGTTCCACTTTATGTAAGTTCTTGCTCCAATAACAAACTTAAATGATAATATATTTGAGGGTATGTAAGAATATTCAACCGTATTGCATTGGTTTGCAGATCTGTCTTTGTTCCAGTATCATGCTGGTTTAATTATTACCTCTTTATAGTACAGTTTGAGATTGGGGAAATCTTTATTTTTTTCTCCAATCTCTTTTTCCACCCAAGAATTGCTTTAGCTATTCCTGGGGACTTCGTTGCTCCATATAAATTTCAGGAATGTTTGATCAATTTCTTTGAAAAATGTCATGGGTATCTTTATAGACATCATATTGAATCTGCATTATGCTTTGGGGAGTATTGAATTTTGACAATGTCTATTTTCCCAATCCATGTATAGTGCATATGCTTCCATTTCCTCATATCCTCTTTTATTACTTGAAGTAGTGTTTTATAATTTTCTTTGTACAGGTCCTTTACCTCCTTAGTTAAGCTGATTCCAAGATAATTGATTTTCTGATGCATGATTGTGACCAGAATCGTTTTTTTCATATCCCTTTCTTTTCTCTCATCATTTGCATTTAGGAAAGCCATGGACTTTTGAGTATTGATTTTATAGCCCGCTACTTTACTATGCAAGTCTACTGTTTCTAGGAGCTTCTTGGTAAAGGCTTTAGGATACTCTAAGTATAGTATCATGTCATCTGCAAATAGTGAGAGCTTGATTTTTCTCTTTCCTATCTGGATGCCTTTAATATCTTGCTTAAATTGCTATGATAAGTACTTTCAGTACTATATAGAATAGAAATAGTGAGAGTGGGCATCCTTCTCTTGTTCCTGATCTTAGAGAGAAGGCTTTAAGTTTTTCCCTATTGAGAATAATGCTTGCTATAGGCTTGTGGTAGATGGTTTTAACTATATTGAGGAAAGTTCCTTCAATTTCCATTTTGCTGAGAGTTTTCATGATAAATGGGTACTTAATCTTATCAAATGCTTTCTCTGCATCTATTGATATGATCATATGCTTTTTATCTTTTCTTTTATTAGTATAATGGATTATGTTGATTGTCTTGTGAATGTTAAACCATCCTTATATTCCTGGGATGAATTCCACTTGGTCATTGTGTACGATCTTTTTGATGAGTCGTCGAATTCTATTTGATAATATTTTGTTAAAGACATTTGCATCCATGTTCATCAGGGATACCAGCCTGTAATTTTCTTTTTTGTGAAGTCTCTGTCTGTTTGTGGTATCAGGGTGACATCTGCCTTATAGAAACCATTCGAGAGAGTTTCTTTTTCTTCAATATCCTGGAAAAGCTTGGAAAGGACTGGCTATAGGTCCTCTTTAAATGTTTGGAAAAATTTTCTAGTGAATTCATCTTGGCCTGGGCTTTTGTTTTTATTAAGACTTTGATAACTGTTTCAATTTCGTTGATAGTGAAAGGTCAATTCACATATTCCAAATCTTCTTGATTCAGCCTGAGGAGATTATCGGAATACATTACTTCTAGGTTCACTTGTTTCATGGCATACAGACCATTAAAGTACTGTAATGATCTTTTGAATTTTTTTGGTTTCTGTTGTGATCTTCCCCTTTCTATTTCTGATTTGGTTTATTAGGGTTCTCTCTTTCATTGTGAGTATTGCTAGTGGTTTATCAATCTTGCTTACTTTTTTCATAGAATCAGCTCTTGGTTTTATTGACATTTGGATTGTTTTGGGGAATCCAGCTCATTGATTTCTGCTCTAAGTTTTATTATTACTTTCCGCCTGCCTGATTTGTGTTCCTTTTGCTGATCATTTTCTAAAAGCTTAAGCTGTGAAGTCAAGTTATTTATGTGGGTCCTTTCTTTCCTGAGAAATGCTTGCAGAGCTATAAATTTCCTCTTTAATACTACTTTAGCTTGCCCCACAAGTTCTAGTAGCTTCATTCTCATTTGTTCCATGAATATTTGATCTCTTCCTTTATTTCCACTCTGACCTACTCATTGTTCAACATTGAGCTGTTTAATATCCAGGTGTTTTATTTGATTCCCATTTCTGTGTGTGATTAGATTCTATCTTCAGTGCATCATGGTCTGAAAAGATAGTTATACAAGTCTATCTTTCTGACTTTATTGAGATATGCTTTGTGTCCTAGTATATTGTGTATCTTGGAAAATGTTCCGTGTGTAATTTTTTTAGAATGGGAAAGGATATTTACCCAATATCTATCTGATAAAGGGTTGATATCAAGGACATACAAAGCACTGGTTGAACTCTACAAGAAGAAAACATCTAACCCGATCAAAAACTGGGGTGATGAGATGAACAGAAACTTTCCCAAAGAAGAAATCCAAATGGCTAAAAGGTACATGAGAAAATGCTCTACAGCAATAATCATCAGGGAGATGCAGATCAAAACAACAATGAGATATCATCTTACACCACAGAGACTGGCCCACATCCAAAAGTACAAAAACAACTGGTGTTGGTGGCATGGGATGGGGGGCATGGGTGGGGTGAGAGGGATACTGGGATCATTGGGGGTGGAGAATGGGCACTGGTGGAGAGATGGACACTCGACAATTTTATAACTAAAATTCAAGCACAAAAACTTGTAAGGTCAACACCTGTACCTCATGGTGTTTCACTAATAAAAATAAATAAATAAAGAAATAAAAGAAATAAAATAAAATTTTATGTTCTTTCAGACTCTGTTAAAAAAAAAAAAAACAACTGCAGGAATCCACTCTGACCGAGGTACTCATGTGGGTACCTTAGCCAAAGGGAGTTTCCAGTTCCCTGCAGGTGCTGGCTCAGCACACCCCTGAGACTCCTTTCAAGAATGTCTAAGGGCTCCTTTTCTTTCATCTCCAGCACCACATGCTGTTTTGGGAATTGTTCATGCAGGCTTTTTTCACAGTGTGAGGTGACATACTATTGTTATTTTGATTTGCATTTGTACTAAAATTATCATAATGAACATGTTTCTTATGGATCTTTTACCTGTCTGTATATCTTTCTTGATTAAGTGTCTATTGAGCTCTTCTCCTGTTTTGGATATGGTGGTTTCGTGTTTTGCAAGTTTCTATTATATATAGATATTGTCCCTTACCATGAGCAAGTATTTTCTTCAATTCTGTAAGATATCTATTTGTTTTCTTGTTTCTTTTGGTATTGTTTTGTTTTTGGAACCACAGCTGATTTTTTAGAGGTTACTACTGGCCCTAATGTCAGCGATCACCCGTGCTAGTGCTCAAAGAATCCTATGTGGTACCCAGTATGAAACACAGATTGGCTGCACACAAGTCTCATTTTTTACAAGCTATACTATCGCTCTGTAACCTCTTTTTGTTTTAATGTTAGTTTATAATGTTGTGTAAATATTTTAAATTTATTGTAAACCCCTTTTATATATATTTCTGAGTCTTTTCTTCTAATTTCATTTTTCATTTTCATCATCCTGTTATTCGTCGATTGCCTCGAGCAGGCCCCAGTAACGTCTCTTTCATCCTAGCCCTGAGATTATATTCAAGGCTATTTAGGAGAATGAGACCCATTATTGTTACTGGTATCTGGCATATTTGGTACGCCACGGGGAGTTTGCCAGACTCTGCCCTGTGGGCAGGCTACATTCGATAGCCTGCAAGTTTGTCTCATAAAAAAAAAATTTCTGATAAGAGGTCGCGCGGCTGCGAATGCGGCCGCGCGGTTCCGGGATCTGGATTTTATAGTCTCTGAGTCTTGGCCGCTGATGGGATTACACGGCGCCAGGGGGCCAGGTGGTGGGTGTGACCCCTGCCTACTGGAATTTGGAGGATCTGGGTGGAAGATGCTCGACTCCAATTCGAGTAGGCTTGGAGGTCTCGGCCCCGGAACCCGCGTGGCTTTGTCCCTCTGCCAGTACCTTCATGTGTGCGGAGAGTGGTCTCAGCATGGTGGTGGCTGGTCCTGGAGGTCTTCGGCTGCCGGAGCCCTGGTCGGGGTGGGGAGGAAAGCTCAACCCGCTCCCCTCCAAGGGACTCCGGGAAGGAACACCCAGGCGCGGGAGCAGAGACTGCACTTCTAATACCCAAATGCAATTATAAATACAATTATAAATAACATTGTAATAGTAATGTTTAGCATGTTTTATTTAATGTATTTTACTTTTGTTCTGACATCCCAATTTTAATCCATTTGAGTTAACTTTTGTGCATGATATGAGATTGTGATTAAGTTTTATGGCTTTTCTTGTACTTGTACAATTTTTCCAATAGTACTTATTGAAGAGACATTCCTTCTCATCTTTTGCTGTTAGTTCCATTGGCAAAAATGCATATGTATGAGGTTTTAATTCTGAGTTAGCAATTGTATCCTGCTTATCTGTGATTATATTTTTATTATAATACATACTTTACCAATAATGAATTATACATTATTAAATGAAATTATTTCTTGATGATTATAGCTTTAGAGCATAGTTTTAAAGTCAGGGAATGCTTCTGATATTTTGTTTCAAATTGCTTTGACCTTTGGTATGTCCTGTGATCACATACAAATTATAGTAATGTTTGTCCAATATTCTTTTAAAAATTATGATTGGTATGTTGAAGAGAATTTTTGAACTATATGACACATTGAATATTGGAGTCATATTTATAATGTTAATACATGTGGTCCATCTAATATCAGCCCATTAGACTTCTTTATATTTATCATTCTCATTGTCATACTTATTATCACATTAATATTATTTTGTAAGTTTTGGTCACATCCAACATTGTACAGCGTTATGTCTAGTTGTGTGCTGGGGAGTGGGGCTCACATCCAGTGATGACCATGCCATGCTAATGATCAACCCCGGGTATTCCACGCGATCAACCAGTTGAGCTGTCTCTGTGGACCTCTATGTCTTTCAATAATGAAAACCTTCTGTGTAAAAGACTTTTGTATAGTATTAATTTTATGCCTAGGGATATTTTAGACATGATTATAAGTTTGATGATTAAGAAAAATCTTGTGTAGATCATTGGTTGTGTGTAGGAATACAGCACATGTTTTCTATGTTGAGATTATAGCCTGACATGTTACTCCATTCATTTCTTAAAGCTTTTCAATTTTTTAAAAATTTGTGGCATCGTGACTTATAATGTTTCAGCAATGCACCCTTTGCCATTAACACAATGGCAAAGGGTGCATTGCTCCCATAGAACCCTTGTTCCTGCTAACCTCAGTTTTGCAGTACAGTTCTTACCTTCCTTCCTTCCTTCCTTCCTTCCTTCCTTCCTTCCTTCCTTCCTTCCTTCCTCTCCCTCCCTCCCTCCCTCCCTCCCTCTTTTTCCCTTCCTTCCTTCCTTCCTTCCTTCCTTCCTTCCTTCCTTCCTTCCTTCCTTCCTTCCTTCCTTCCCTCCTTCCTTTCCTCCCTCCCTTCCTTTCTTCTCTTTTTCCTTCTTTTTTCTCCTCTTCCCCTCTCCTTCCCTTCTTTCTTCTTTCCTTGCTTTTGGGCCACTCTCCTTGCCCTGCTCAGTGGGTACATACTCCTGGCTCCACACTCACAGGTCTCATCATAGGGGGTCAGAGAAAGATACATAGGGCCAGGAATTGCAACCAGGATGACCACACGCATGGCAAGGACCCTAAATGTTGTATTGCCTCTCTGGCCTCCACGTTCTTATTTTATTCTCTCTTTGGTTTTTGTTATACTCCACATACTATTTCTATATATTCCATATTTAAGAGAGATCAGTTTTTATCTGTATCTCTCATTTCAACTAACTTCATAAGTGAAGTACTGTCCACAAACATCCAGAACAATCTAGATAATGGAAAATTACATGATTCTGATTTTTCCTATAGTCAAGTAATTTCCTCATCTAGTTATACGTTCTTGAGCACTTGAGTTGTTTCCTGATTTTTGCTATTGTGTTACAATGAAAATCGGGCTGTAAATGTCCTTTTATGTAGCACTGTAGCACTGTAGCATTGTCCTCCTGTTGTTCATGGAATTGCTCGAGTGGGCCCAATAACATCTTCATTGTGAAACTTGTTGTTACTGTGTTTGGCATAGCAAATATGTCACGGGAAGCTTGCCAGGCTTTGCCGTGTGTGGGGCGAGATAGTCTCGGTAGTTTGCTGGGCTCTCCGAGAGGGGTGGAGGAATCAAACTCGGGTTGGCCTGGCCTGCTGCGTGCAAGGCAAATGCCCCACCACTGTGCTATCGCTCCAAAATAGCTCAGTTGCGAGAGCATTCTATGAATAACTAATTTTGGATACTTAGGGGTAGATACTAAGAAGTGAAAATGCCAGGTCATGTGGAAGTTCAGTTCTTAATGTGTTTGAACTGTCTGTGTTGTTATTCAAAGTAATTGAACTAGTTAACTTAAAAATCAACTACCATCAGTTGATGAGGGTTCCCTTTCCTCCCAATCATGATTCTAGTTTGTGTGTGTAGTTATTTTTTATGTATATTATCATGTAATCGAAAAAATAATTATTGTCTTTCTCATTCTTTTCTAATTTGGATATCTTTAATATATCTTACTGCCTAATTGTTCTGACTCACATCTTAGAAGAAATACATTTTAATTTCCAACATGTACTACAATATTAGTGATAATTTTGTCACATGTGAACCTTACTATGTTGAGATATAATCCTTATAGTCTCACTTAGCTGATAAGTTTTATTATAAAGTTTGAATAACCTTAAAAATTTTCTGTGACTCTAGTGATATTATCATCTGATTTTATTTTTTACCACATGCCCAACACTCTTCACCTATGCTCCTGTGTTACTTCCATTTCACCTCATCACTCGCCTTTCTGCCCTAACCTGTCACTCTTAGATCCATAATTTGGTGTCCAAGATTTATAGATTGCTACTGTGCATGTACTTGGTTTGTCTCTTTATACATTACAGATCAGTGGAATTACTCTGTTATTCTGCCTCTAGCTTATTTCTATCAGCATTATATCCTCCAATTTCTTCCAAGTTGCGTGAACTTCATAACTTTTAAACATTTTTCTTAAGGACACATATTATTCTTCTGTGACTATATGCCACAGCATCTTTTGATAAGGAACCTCATTTGTTGTTGGACATTGGATTGCTTCCATACGATGACTCTTGTACTTAGAAATACAACAAACATAGAGATGCTGATATATTTTCTAATTAATGTTTTTGTGTTAAGAATTAGATGACTAGAATTGCATAGCTTGGCAAGATGAAAGCTCCATTCTTACTTTCTTTAGAAATACCTATATTGTTTTATACTGAGGATAGAGAATTACATACCCACCAACACATAATATTGATTCCTTTCTTGCTATAGCATCAACAACTCTTGTTATTTTTCATTTTTTGTGGTATGTCCTATTTTCACTGATGTGAGATGATAAATCATTAGCTATTTTAGGGAATACTTTTACATGTGCTTTGCTATCGTAGTAGAAGATGCTGTTCATCAATTCTTCTCATGGTAATTTTATTACTGTTGTTGCTGCTGAATTTTGTGTTTTGTAATTTTTTTTTCTTTTTTTATTAGTGAAAAACCATGAGGTACAGTTATAGGCTTACAAATTTTGTGCTTGGGTTTTAGTTATACAATGATCAAGTGCCCATCCCTCCACCAGTGCCCATCATCCATCCCCATGGGTCCCAGCATCCCCCCTCCACCCTCATCCCCCCCCCCCGTCCCATCCTGCCTCTGTGGCAGGGTATTCCCCCTTGTTCTCTCTCTCTTCTTTTGGGTACTGTGTTTTGCAAGAGAGGCTTTGAGTGGCAATCATGTTTGGTCTATCGACTATTTTTAGCATGCTTCTCCCACCCTGGGAGGACCCTCACAACACCCTTCATTTGGTACTCTCTTCTCTATCTGAGCTTCCTTTTCACCTAGAGCCTGTGGCTGGCCTTCCATTCATGGAGCAAAATTCCTGGTACTAATCTCAGCCATTCCTGGGTGTTACTCTCCCTTTTTGTTGCTTTATGTTCCCCAGATGAATGCAATCTTTCTGTGTCTATCCCGCTCTTTGTGACTCATTTCGCTTAACATGATACTTTCCATGTGGTACCACTTGTATGTAAATTTCATAACTTCATCTTTTCTAACAGCTACATAGTACTCCATTGTGTAAATGTACCAAAGTTTCTTTAACCAGTCATCTGTTCTCGGGCACTCAGGTTTTTTCCAGATTCTGGCTATTGTAAAGAGTGCTGCAACGAACAAACAATTGCAGATGTCACTTCGACTATACCTTTTTGCCTCTCTGGGATGTATTCCCAGGAGTGCTATAGCTGGGTCAAATGGGAGATCAAATTCTAATTTTTTGAGAGCCGTCCATACTGTTTTCCAAAAGGGTTGGACCAGCCAGCATTCCCACCAGCAGTGAAGGAGGGTCCCTTTCTCGCCACATCCACGCCAGCACCTGTTGCTTTTGTTCTTGTGGATGTGGGCCAGTCTCTGTGGTGTGAAATGATATCTCATTGTGGTTTTGATCTGCATCTCTCTGATGATTAGTGATGTAGAGCATTTTCTCATGTGCCTTTTTGCCATTCGAATTTCTTCTTTGCGAAAGTTTCTGTTCATTTCCTCACCCCATTTTTTGATGGGGTTGGGTGATTTCTTCTTGTGGAGTTTAACCAGTACCTTGTATATCCTTGATATCAACCCCTTGTCGGATGTGTGTTTGGTGAATATTCTTTCCCATTCTGTAGGCTGTCTTTGTATTTTGGTCACTGTTTCTTTTGAGGTGCAGAAGCTTCTTAGTTTAAGATAGTCCCATTTGTCTATCTCTGTTTTCACTTGCTCGGCCAGTGGCGTGACATCTTTGAAGATACCATTAGCTTCAATATCATGGAGAGTTTTGCCGACTTTGTCTTCAATAAACATTATGGATTCTAGTCTGATGTTGAGGTCATAAATCCATTTTGATCTTACTTTTGTGCATGGTGTTAGGCAGAGATCTGAGCCCACTTTTTTGCATGTAGCCGTCCAATTTTGCCAGCACAGTTTGTTGAAGAGGCTTTCCCTGCTCCATTTCACTTTTCTTGCCCCCTTATCAAAAATTAGATGATTATATGTTTGGGAGGAAATGTCAGTATATTCAACTCTGTTCCATTGGTCTGCAGCTCTGCTTTTGTTCCAGTACCATGTGTTTTGTAATTTTTTTTTGCATTTCAGTTATTTTATTGAAAGATAGACGCCTTAGTACCAAAAACACAATGGTGGTTGGTTAAAGGTACTTCTGCTGACTCAATATTTGCCCTGCTGGAGTCTAAATATTGAAATACATGAACCTCTTGGGAAAACTGAAACGTCACCCACAGAACATGGTTTTACAACAGTCATTAGCTATAGTGTGGTTTTTTGGTTTTTGTGTTTTTCTTCCCAGTGGATATTTATCCATAACATGACATCAAAACTTGTTACTTAGCAGTAAGTAGCAGTTTGCAATGCTAGTAACACTGTCAATCTCATTCTATCCACTGACCTATTAGAATACTACCTCAGTAACCCTATTATCAGGAAAATGCCTCTTCTCTTAAAAAATCATTTTGACACAACAGCAGCAGTTAGTGAAAGTATATTTTCTTTTATTCAAAATTCTAATTTAGCAGCAATGGAAGAGTTTTATTTAAAAAACTTTAGTAAAAACTTCCGGAGCGTTATTGAATCAGCATTCTTTTTTTCAGAGTGATGATATTTTTGAATTACAAATACAATAAAAATTTTCTCAATAGGACTAGTTGGAAGCAGTTTATTTTATATAAAACATTTTCATAATAGCAACATCATCTGTTTTCTAAAAAAAACTAATGCTGTATGCCAAAATGACTATTGTTTTGCTTTACATAAAATGCCCTCAAATCTAAATGTAACTCTGATGTAGCTCCATACCTCTGGAATATCTTAAGATTATGGGTACCAAGAAACCATTTACACACCTGCAATAGTGACCATATGCCTTAGAAGTCCATTTGTGAAATGTTGGTTTTGTTGTAACTGCAGTTTTAAGACTCAAATTTAAATACCTTTGTAATACAGTATATTTGTGTAAAAAAGGCCCTCCCGTTGATCATCGATTTGCTCGAGCGGGCCCAGTAACGTCTCCATTGGAGACTTTGTTGTTACTGTGTCTGGCATATCGAATACTCTCGGTAGCTTGCCGGGCTCTACGAGAGGGGCGGAGGAATCAAACTCGAGTCGGCCATGTTGGCTGCGTGCAAGGCAGATGCCCTACCCGCTGTGCTATCGCTCCAGCCGTATATTTGTGTAAACACAAAAAAAGGGGCACAGCACAGCAGCAGTGGCTCTATCTCTCCCACTGCCCGCCTTCGGTAGTCTCATGCCGCTTCCCCCACCCCGGGGAGGTCAATGCTGATGGGCAGGCAAGGGAAGGAAACGAGGGCCAGGCTGGTTGGTCTTAGTCGCAGTTTATTCCAATCCTCTCTCCATCCACACCAGTCGCTCTTTCTGCCTATGCCTCCCCTTGCCCATTCTACAGTCTCATTATATCTCTCCGGATGAGGTATTGGGGTAACAATTACACACAGGTGCGGTCACAATCAATAGGGATAGAATTCTTTCCCTCAGGGAAAGCCGCTCCTAGGACAGATCCTCTCTCAGCAGGACGACCCACCCTAGAGTGGAATCCCATGGGTGTGTTTCTCCTCTCCTTGTCCGACAAGCATATAAGCATATATAATATAAATCATTTTGTATGGATACAGTAAGAAATATATTAAACTTATAGAATTGCCCTCCTATGGCCATCTCGATCTCAGACTACAGTGTTAAAGCCAGATAGTCTTTCCTACCCCTAGCAGGATCCTAGTCTCATCATTACTTTTGGATCATGACAGCATTTGTCTATGATCAAACTCTTATAGTTAAGAATCGTGGCACTTTGGCCTGTTCCATTTCAATGCCAGGGTAGCTCACCACTTGCCCTGGGTCCATTCAGTCCCTTGTTGGAACCCTGATTTTGGGGTGTTAGGAAGTGAGGTCAACTGAGGATTAAGCTGGGAAGGCAGATGCCCAGGAGTGAATAACATTCAAGGCCAATTAAATCCTAAGTTATAAAGCATAATATTAATTGTCTTCCTGTATCTATACAAAAAGGACATTGTATTAAAGTAAACTATTCAAAAGACGTAAGGAGAGGAGAAAGGCAATATTAACTTATTGTACAAGTTCAGTGTCCTAGAAGGATGAGACCTTAGAAATTGGTTGGGGAAGAGAGCATAAAAGTGGCTATGGACAAACAAAGGAATGGGAGTGACTTGGGAGCACTATGATGGGTGCAACCTGATAAACCTAAGCTCCTTGTACTCCAACATATATTGACTCAGTATAGATAGTTGCATCAGTATGAGAATGAAGATTCACAGTTTACTTTCCCAGCGTTGTCTTTTCATTACTATTTCACATTTATATTCTTAGCTTTGATTTTATATGTCTCATAGATAAACTCAAACCAAAGAATAATGACAAAATAGCATAATTAGGCAGTTTTTTTGAATCTGAGAACATTTCATCCTAATCCTTTTGTTATGTTTTGAGGCTTCACAGTTTACATTCGTTATAACATATTTCATAGCTCAGGACTGTAGAGAAAGGCTTCAGGGTTTTGTTGTAGATTCCAATTAAGGGCTCAGTTCCAGGATCATTGGAAGGTGGGTTATTCTGTAGAAGCTATGCTTCAACTGCCGTGCAGTGTGCCCCGAAAAAATCCATTTCAGCTTCTGAATATTTGGATTGGAACACTTGTTTGACGAATATTCAGTCAGACTCTTAGAGACAAGCTCTTGCCAGAAGGTCAGATCTCTGCTGTTTTATCTTGGAATATTTCTAAAGATGTTCTACTTCTGTCAATTCGACACACTTCTGTGCTTGGATCTCCAGTGCGATGATAGACAATACAGAAGGTTTGCTTTAGAAAATATGAGCCTGCAATGGCATGCCTTACTTAGTCTTTCAAAATTAAGGGTAGTTTTCCTTTCAGATGACAAGTTCACTAGAAAAAGTGAATAATAGTACTGCAAAAATTGAAAGGCAGTGGTTGCCCTGACTTTCCAACACACCTTCTCCAATACAATCTTTTCCATTCTCATCAAGTGTGAAACTGTGAACCTGTATTGACTTATTCGGATCAAGTCAGTTGCCAGTGGAACATTCCTTTCCTCTTCGATGAATTTCACAGCCAAATAGAAGCAAGCTCAGTCCAACACATTCAAGGTGTTTGGGTTGTACCTTCATTCTGGACAGGAACCTGTACGGCAAATTCACAGCAAGGAAGAAGGTCTCTGTGTCGAAGCCAAAGAACTGAGTGAGGCTGAGGAGGTCTTTGACTTTGAAGTCCCTGAGGCGGGTGGTCATCAGGAGGCCACTGTTGTGCGCAAATTCGATGAGTCTCAAGCCTCAGACCTTTGGCTGACATAGCCACTCCTGCTCCAGCAGGACATCCAGCTGCTGGAGAAGCTTCTGAGAGTCGGTGGCCGTCAGCACCTTGATCATCTCCTTGGCGAGAGCGGCTCCTTGGCGGTGACCCCCCTTCCCTGGGCCGGCTCTCCCCTCGCCCCTGCGTGGTCTGAGATCCGAAAGCCCTAGCGTACAGTGAGGGGCCTCGTGGTCAAGTGGGGGCGAGGTCCGGGGAGGTGGCACCGTTGTGGGGAGGGGGAGGTCTCCTCATGGTGGCCCCGAGCCCCCAGCTGCATCAGGGTCTGTTCCGAGCCTTTTTTGTAACTTTTAAAGTGCTAAATGTTAGTCATTATCTGATCTATTGTGAGTGACCAATTTCTCCCAATATGGAGGGATAAATAGGGTTTTTTATTTTTACTTTTAATCCTAGTTTATTTTTTCCATGAAAAACTTTTTTTAATTGGAGCTATGTACGGATGGTTCTTTTTCCTGATTCTGCACTCAGGATTCACTGTCAGTGATGATTGGGCAACATATGTGGTACTAGGTATAGAATTTGTGTTGATAGTGTAAGGCAAGCACCTAACCCACAATACTATTTTCTAGCAAAAAGTTTTTAACTTCATATACTTTTCTTAATCCCTTCCCCAGTGGAGTCATTTCATTGAAATCAAGTTTGATGTCCAGATTCTGGAGATAACTGTCTGTTTTTGTCAATGTGTTTTATAATCTCTGGTCTAATGTGTAGGTATATGATCCACTTAGAAGTAATTTTTGCATACAATGTGAGATATAAATCTAGGTTTATTTTTTATGAGCTGTTATCCAGTTTTCTAAAGATTTTTTGAAGAGGCTCTTGCTCTACTTCATTCATTCACCTCCTTTTATCATAGATTGAGTGCCCATATATCTGAGGATCTCAATTTGACTCCACTGGTCTTACAATCAATCCTTATTTTAATACAATTTTGGTTATTAATTTTTTTTCACTATCCTATCCCTTAAAGTCAGGAAATGATATACCTCTAAACATTTTTTTAGGATGCGTCTGGCTTTTTCATGGGGTTTCATGATTTGATAAAAACTTTTTGAAATTAAAAGAATTATAATTGTAATAGAAGATATCAAATTATCACTTTTTTCAGAAAATATATAGTATACATATAAAACTCTACTAAAACTCTATTAAAAAGTAAACAAGTAAAACAATGCTATACTGACTGCATAACCAATACACAAAATCTGCTTTATTTCTATATTGGTAATAAGGAACTAAAACAGAAAGATATGAGAATCTACTCATTTTAAAAAAATTCCTTAAAACATCAAATACCTGGGAATCACATTAAGAAAAGATGTGAAAGATTAATACTGTGAAAACTATGAATCATTTATGAAAAATATAGGAGAGGACTCAAGGAAGTAAAAAAATATTTCTTGCTCATGTATATGAATATTGTCAAAATGACTCATTGCAAAAGCATTACACAAAATTAAGGTAATTCCAAATCCCAAAGATATTCTCCAAGGAAATAGAATAAACACTGCTAAAATTTATTTGATATTTTAATTTCCTTGCTTGCAATTAGTAAGGCAGGTATTATATTTTCAATGGATTTAGTTAGGGATGGTGTTAGATTCTAAGAACGTATCACGTAACTTCATCTAGTTGCTCCAAAATCATGAAATAAATATTTCACAATAGTCTCATGATCATTTGGTTTTTTATGTAATCTGTTGCAATATCTATAATTTTCTAATTCTATTTATCAGGATTTTATGTATTTCTTCTTTGTGACTGTAAGTAGTTTTTGGAAATTTAACTCCCTTAGTTTTCTCTAAGAACATCATCGGATTTTAGTGTTCTTTTGTATTGCTTTTATTTCTATTTCATTTACTTGTTTCTTTATAATTATTTGCTTTCTGTTGACTTCAATTTTCATTGTTCGTCCTTATAGAGCTTAAAAAAAAGCAGGTAGATTGCTTATTTAAACTTTTTCTCATTCCCTATTGTGAACTCACATTGCTTTGAATTTTCATCTTAGCACTGCTTTTGTTGTTTTTCTTATGTTTTGATAGCTATATCTCAATTCTTGTATGTTTTTTAAAAAAAATTTATTATTGAAACACCATGAGTTAAGTTGTAGACTTACAAATTTTGGTGCTTGGGTTTCAGGTATAAAATTATTGAGTACACATCCCTCCACCAGTGCCCATTCCCCACCTCCAATGCTCCCAGCATACCTCCCACCCCCCCAACCCCCAATTCCCCCCAACCCCGTGGCAGGGCATTAAATTTTGTTCTCTCTCCTTTTGGGTGCTGTGGTTTCCAAAAGAGATATTGAGTGGCAATCATGTTCGGTCTATAGTCTACTTTCAGCATGCATCTCTCATCCTGGGAGGATCCTCCCAACACCCTTTACTTTGTGCTCCCCTCTCTATCTGAGCCTATCTGAGCTGCCTTTTCCCCCAGCATATGTGGCTGGCCTCCAAGCCATTGAATGAACCTCCCGGTACTTATCTTGGCTATTCTTAGGTGTTAGTCTCTCATTTTGTTACTTTATATTCCCCAGATGAGTGCAATCTTTCTGTGTCTGTCCGTCTCTTTCTGACTCAAATCACTTAGCATGATACTTTTCATGTAGTACCAATTGTATGTAAATTTTATGACTTCATCTTTTCTAACAGCTGCAACAGTACTCCATTGTGTAGATGTACTGAAGTTTCTTTAACAAGGTATCTTTTCTTGGCCACTCAGGTTTTTTCCAGATTTTGGCTATTGTGATTAGTGTAGCAATGAACATAGAAGTGCAGATGCCATTTTGACTGTACTTTTTTGCCTCTCTGTGATATATTCCCAGGAGTAGTATTTCTGGGTGAAATCAGAGCCCAGTTTCTAATTTTTTGAGAATTTTCCATACTGTTTTCCAAAAGAGCTGAACAAGTTGGCATTCCTACGAGCAGTGAAGGAGGTTCCTTTCTTGCCAATCTGCACCAACACTGGTTGACTTTTGTTCTTTTGGATGTGGCCCAGTCTCTGTGGTGTGAGATGATATCTCAGTTTTGTTTTGATCTGAATCTCCTTGATGATTATTGATGCAGAGCATTTTCTCATGTGCCTTTTAGTCATTCGGATTTCTTCTTTGGGAAAGTTTTTTTTTTTCATTTCATCACCCGATTTTTATAGGGTTAGATGTTTTCATTTTGAAGGGTTCAACCAGTGCTTTGTATATCCTTGATATCAACCCTTTATCAGATGGGTATTAGGTAAATATCCTTTCCCATTCTGTAGATTGAATTCTGGTTATTGTAGCTTTTGAGGTAGAGAAGCTTCTTAATTTAAGTTAGTCCCATTTGTTTATCTCTGCTTCCACTTGGTTGTTCAGTGGAGTGTCATCTTTGAAGATACCATTAGCCTCAATATCGTGGAGGGTTTTGCTGACCAAGTCTTCAATGTATCTTATGGATTTTCGCCTGATGTTGAGATCTTTAGTCCATTTTGATCTGACTTTTGTGCATGGTATTAGGTTGAGTTCTAAGCCCCTTATTTTGCCTGTGGTTGTTCAGTTATGCCAGCACCATTTGTTGAAGAGTCTTTTCTTGTTCCACTTCACATTTCTTGCTCCCTTATCATAGATTAAATGTTCATACATCTGGGGTTTTGTGTATGGATGGTCCATCCTCTTCCACTGGTCTGCGGCCCTGCCTTTGTTCCAATACCATGTTGTTTTAATTATTACCGCTTTATAGTAGAGTTTGAGGTTGGAGAGGGTAATGCCTCCCCATGTATTTTTCCCAAGAATTGCTTTAGCTATTCATGGGCAGTTGTTGTTCCATATGAATTTGAGGAGTGCTTGATTATTTCTTTGAAAATTTTCATGAGTATCCTTATAGGGACTGCATTGAATCTGTATAATGCTTTTGGGAGTATTGCCATTTTGACAGTGTTGATTCTTCCTACCCATGAGCAGGGAATAAGTTTCCATTTCCTCGTGTCCTCTTTTATTTCATGGAGTAGCGTTTTGTAGTTTTCATTATAGAAATCCTTTACCTCTTTAGTTAGGCTGATTCAGAGATATTTGATTTTCTGGGGCATAATTGTGAATGGAATTGTTTTTTTATTGTCACTTTCCTCTCTCTCTCATTATTTGCATATAGGAAGGCCATGGATTTTTGGACGTTTAGTGTACAAAACTGCAAGTTTACTGTACAAAACTATTGTTTCTAGGAGTTTCTTGGTAGAGGATTTAGGATTCTTGATATATAGTATCATATCATCTGCGAATAGTGAGAGCTTGATTTCTTCCTTTCCTATATGGATACCTTTAATGTCTTTTTCTTGCCTAATCACTATTGCAAGTATTTACAGTACTATGTTAAACAGAAGTGGTGATAGAGGGTATCCTTGTCTTGTCCCTGATCTTAGAGAAAAGGCCCTTAGTTTTTCCCTATTGAAGATAAAGATTGCTGTAGGTTTGTCGTAGATTGCTTTGACTATCTTGAGGAAAGTTCCTTCAAAACCCATTTTAGTGAGAGTTTTCATCATAACTGGGTGCTGGATATTGTCAAAAGCTTTCTCTGCATCTATTGATATGATCGTATGTTTTTATCTTTACTTTTGCTGATATGATGGATTTTGTTGATTGATTTCCAAATGTTGAACTATCCTTGCATCCCCAGGATAAATCCCAGTTGGTCATGATATATGATCTTTTTGATGAGTTGTTGGATTCTATTTGCTAATATTTTGTTGAGGATCTTTGCATCAGTGTTTATCAGGGATATTGGCCTTAAGTTTTCTTTGTTGGTGGTGTCTTTATTTGCTTTAGGTACTAGGGAGATATGTGCCTCATAGAAGCTGTTTGGGAGGGTTACTATTTTTTCAATTTCCTGGAAAAGCTTGAGGATAACTGGCAAAAGGTCTTCTTTAAATGTTTGGAAGAATTCACTAGTGAACCCCTTTGGGCCTGAGCTTTTTTTGGGGGAAAACTTTTGATTACAGCTTCAATTTCCTTGATATGAATAGGTCTAATCAGGTATCCCAAGTCTTCCTAGTTCAATCTTGGGAGATTATAGGAATCCAGAAATGTATCCACTTCTTCTAGGTTCTCTTATTTCGTGGCATACAGACTCTCAAAGTAGTCTCTGATGATCTTTGGATTTCATTGGTTTCTGTTGTGATGTTCCTCTTTCATTTCTGATTCAGTTTATTAGGGTTCTCGCTCTTCCTTTCTTTGTGAGTCTTGCTTGTGGTTTATCACAGTCACGATCACAGTCCTCCCATTGTTCATTGATTTGCTTGAGCGGACCCAGTAACGTCTCCTTCGTGAGGCTTGTTGTTACTGTGTTTGTCATATGGAATATGTCACAGGTAGCTTGCCAGGCTCTGCCATGCGGGCAAGATACTCTTGGCAGCTTGCCGGGCTCTCTGAGAGGGGCGGAGGAATCGAACTTGGGCCGGCCATGTTGGCTGTGTGCAAGGCAAACGCCCTACCCGCTGTGCTATCGCTCCAGCCCTGTGGTTTATCAATCTTATTTATTTGCTCAAAGAAAGAGCTTTTGGTTTTATCGACCTTTTGTATATTTTTTGGGGGGGTTCCATGTCGTTAATTTCTGGTCTTAATTTTATTATTTCTTTCCTTCAGCCCAGCTTGGGTTCCTTTGCTGGTCTTTTTCTAAGATCTTGAGTTGTGTGGTTAGGTTCTCTATGTAGGCCCTTTCTTCCTTCCTGAGGAATGCTTGCAACGCTATAAATTTTCCTCTTAGTACTGCTTTAGCTGCATCGCATAGGTTCTGGTAGCCTGTGTCTTCATTCTCGTTTGTTTCCAGGTATCTTTTGATTTTGTCTCTGACTTCTTTCCTAACCCTCTCATTGTTCAACATTTAGTTGTTTAATTTCCAGGTGTTTGATTTGTTTTTCAATGTCTTTGTGTGATTCACTTCTATCTTCAATGCATCATGGTCTGGAAAGATTATTGATACTACTTCTATCTTCCTTATTCTATTGAGGTATGTTTTGTGGCCTAGCACATGGTTTATTTTGGAAAATGTTTCATGTGCACTGGAGAAGAATGTGTATCCTTTCTTTTTGGAGTGTAAAGGCTTGTATAGGTCTATTATCTCTCTGTCTTCTATTTCTTCCTTCAAAGCCAATGTTTCCTTGTTGAGTTTTGTTCTTGTTGATCTATCCAGAGGTGATAAGGCGATGTTGAAGTCTCCAACTACTATTGTGTTGCTAGCAATGTCCTCCTTAAAATCTGTTAGCAGTTGTTTTAAGTATGTAGCTGGTCCCTCATTAGGTGCATATACAGTTAAGAGTGTGATTTCTTCCTGTTGTTTGCATCATTTGATAAATAGAAAATGGCCTTGTCTGTCCCTTCTAATCTTTTTCAACCTGAAATTTATGTTGTCTGATACTAGGATGGCCACCCCAGAGTTTTTGAGGGAGCTTTTTGCTTGCAGGATTGTTTACCATCCTTTAACTTTGAATCTGTGTTTGCTCTGATTATTCAGATGGATTTCTTGTAGATATCAGTTTGTGGATCCATTTTGCCACTCTGTGTCTCTTGATTGGTGCACTTAGACCATTGATAAAGGTAAAAGGTAAAGGCCCTCCCGTTGATCATCGATTTGCTCGAGCGGGCCCAGTAACGTCTCCATTGGAGACTTTGTTGTTACTGTGTCTGGCATATCGAATACTCTCGGTAGCTTGCCGGGCTCTCCGAGAGGGGCGGAGGAATCGAACTGGGCTGGAGCGATAGACCATTGATGTTGAGAGAAATTATTGTCATGGGGTTTTGTGCCATCTTTCTGCAGGGGTTGGTTGTGTTTCTAAGTGTTTTCCTTCTTATCTTTCAGGGGCCCGTTTAATCTTTCTTTTAGATTTGGTTTTGAGTCTATGAAGTCTTTGAGCTGTTGTTTATCTACAAAATGGTGTATAGTTCCATCAAGTTTAAGTGAGAGTTTAGCTGGATAAAGTATTCATGGTGAGGCGTTCATTTCATTGAGTTTTTTCACTATATCCCACTATTGATTCCGGGCTTGGAGGGTTTCCTCTGATAGGTCTGCTGTAATTTTAAGGTGTTCACCTTTGTATGTGATTTCCTTCTTTGACCTTGCTGCTCGTAGTATTTTGTCTCTGTCCACAGCATCCATTGTGTGACTATTTTATGCCTTGGAGTGTTTTTGTTAGGGTCTCGTTTAGCTGTCACCCTTCTGGCTCCTTGGATCTGGATGTCTGCTTTCTTTAACTCTGGGAACTTTTCAGCAATGATTTCTTTGACTATGGCTTTTTCATGGGGTTCTTCCCTGTCCTTCTGGTACTCCATGATTCTAATGTTGTTCCTCTTGGTGTCATCTCCATGGTCTCTGATTCTCCTTAGTGTTATTTTGAGGTCTTTTCCCATTACTTGTTGTTCCCTATGCAATTTCTGTTGCTCATCTTCAAGCTCACTGATCCTGTCTTCAGCTGTATTCATCCTACTGCTAAGGACACCTACTGAGTTTTTAATTTTGTCTACCGAATCCTTTATTTGTGACACTTCTTTTTGCAACTTTTTTATTTCTGCTCTCATTTCTTCCTCTATTTTATCTACTACCCATTCTACTTTTTCTTTCATTTCTTCCTTTAGTTTTTCTGGATATCTCCATTGATACTTTGAGTTGATCGTTTAACGTTCTCTGCATTTCATCTCAGAATTGAGAGAGTATATTTGTGGATAATCCCGGTTGAGGATTTGGGACTCTTTTCTTCATCTTTTCCTTGTAGTGGAAATTTGTGCTGTTTCTTCATGTTTTTTTTTCTAGTGGTAAAACCCTGAATTCACTAGTACTGTTCCTTTTTATCATGGGAAAGTATTCTGGATAAGGTTGGTCAATGGTGGTCAACCTTCTCCCTTTCTAGAGTCAGACCTTCCTCTCGGGTTTATGACAGGCAACTAGTGAAGTTTTGGAGGAGGCAAATTTAATATTGGGCTTGTACAGCGTCTTGCGTTCTGTTTTTTTTGTTAGAATTGGAGTAGTCTAGTGGATTATTGTATTGTAGTTGAGGTGGCCAGAATTTTTCCCACAGAATTAGGTGATAAAGGCTGGGATGAAAGACCAGAGTCCTGGGACTGGGAAATATAACTGTGGCCGGAGAAGGCCACGCCCACTTTTTAGGAACCCATGCCCCCTAAAGTGGTGGCCATGCCCCAGACAACTCAGATGCTAGTCCACAGACCTGTTGGGGAGGCGACTAGTTGGGCTGGTGCTCTCTGCAGAAGTGGAGGCAAGTTCCCCAGGCCAGGGTGCTGTGGCTAGATTTCAGGATCACGAGTTTAGGTGGGGGGGGGGGTGAGTAGAGGGAGACAGAATAGCTCAGTTTTGGACTCCCGCGGTGTGCCTCAATCCCTGTCCGTTGCAGACCAAGGATGAAAACCGGCTGTTCTCAGGGGATCTAGTTAGATGCTCAGCCCCAGGAAGGCTTCTGCCTCCAGATGGGTACCTGGATGAGTGAGTAGAGGGAGAATTCTTGTATTTTGTTGTTGTTGTTGTTATATTTATTTATTGAATCACTGTGGGAAAAGTTACAAAGCTTTCAGGTTTAAGTCTCGGTCATACAATGATCAAACACCTTTCCCTTCACCAGTACTATTTTTCACCACCAAGAACCCCAATAACCGCCCCCTTCCATCACTCCCAATGCCTATGAGGCAAATGATTTCTATTTAACTCTCTCTCTCTACTTTGATTACATTCATTATTTCAACAAAAGATGCACCATTATTGTTTAGAGTTTCCGCCCAACAATCAGAACTGCTTAAAAGGCATTATGAAATAATTTGTTTTCTATAGCTGGTTATGAGAACCAAATGATGTCATGTGGCCACTATCATGGCCACGTGATTTTGGATTTCTGATATTTTACTTATTAAGTCTGGAGGAATTTCTGCAAAGAGCCAGATTGGTTTCTGTGCCTCTGTGCCTCTGGATCCATGGTCGTGCTGAAGAGCCGCTCGTGGGGGGCAGCTTGTGACCTCGATAAAGAATGAGCCAGTACCGCTCCCCTTCCCATGCAGCTACAGTTGCCCCATCACCACCGGTGCAAGGTGGCAGCCACCTTGCTGCCAGAGAGGAAAAAGGTGGGAGGGAGAGACACTTTTTCCCTCCCAGGGAGGAATGGTGCCAAAGTTTAACGCATAGTCCATTCACTTTGCTGCCGCAAGCTGCTGGGCTCTGGATTAAGTCCTCTTGCCTCTGGAGCCATGGGTGTGCCGGAGAGCTACTCATCTCTTATATGTTTTTAAGAATTATTTTGTCCTGAATTTTTTGTTGACACAATTGTTTTTCACCAGAATGCCTTTAGTGGTCATTTATTTAAGGCCCTAACTCATTTGAAGCTTTGTAGTGAGTAGAGAATTTTTCTTTGCTCATTTGGTTTATGAGCTACACCTGCTGATTCTCAGGATCCACTTCTGGCTCAGTCCTTATCGGTCAGTCATGACAGGAGTTGGGGGATAACACAGAACGTGGGACTGAACTAAGGCCTTCTGCATGCAAAGCTTGTACTCCCACATGTTAAGCTTTCTCCAGACAATTATTTTATTTAATTTATTTTCCATTTTAAGCATTTAATTCAAGACTACATACACACAAGGTGAGTGTTCTACAACAGAGCTCCTACACAGCCCTGTAGCTTAGAAATTTATAATTATTTATAATAGAAATTTATAATTATATTATATTATATAAATAATAATTATAAATTTATAATTTATAATTTATAGTTATAAATTATAACTTAGAAAGTTATAATTTATAACTGCTGTGCTAAGTAAAAATTATACACAGCAGCAACTGTGGTATTTAAAGGCCAAGTTGACTGCTAACTGATAACGCATTTGTCTCTTGCAAACATGACTGACTGCTGTTGGGTTTGGTAGGGTAGACCTGAAAGTGGGCTTGGTATCAGTAACAGTTGGTGGCAAATTACAGCCTCTCCTCATTAATGGGTAAGAATATTCTGATTGGCTACACATTTGTCGTAAAGCAAAGTCAAACTGGGCAAGTACCTTGGATTGCTATCACAAGTTTCTGCAGATAACTGTATGCCACTTCAGATCAACATTAGCAGCAACCAGATGTATGCACTCAACAGTGAGTGGTGGTAGACTATGTGCTTCGTATGAAATTGTCTTGGCAGTGACAAGGCTGTAATTACATGACTGGCAGGAAGCAGTCAACTGAAAGTGGACCAAGAAGGGAACACAACATTCACTTTCTGTGCTTGGAGAGAGAGAGAGATCTACATGCTGTTTTCTGTCCAATGAATTTATTTATATCTAGCAGTGAGATAGTGCAGATATGCCAGGGTTCATGGCAATCTACTGAGGTAAGTAATATGTTAGCTTATACCCCCTGTTGGATGTGTCTGAAACTCTCCTCAGTGAATCACTTTCAGAGTGTGGTACTATTGAGAATGATATTCATATTGGTGTCCACTGGAAAGTTTGCAAGGGGTTATCAACAAAATAGTTCCTGACATCACAATCACGACCATCCTGTTATTCGTCGATTGCCTCGAGCAGGCCCCAGTAATGTCTCCTTCGTCCTAGCCCTGAGATTTTTTAAAAAGTGCCATATTCAAGGCTCTTTCGGAGTTAGGAGAATGAGACCCATCATTGTTACTGGTATTTGGCATATTGGGTACACCACAGGAGTTTGCCAGACTCTGCCGTGTGGGCAGGTTAGATTCGGTAGCCTGCCACTTTGTCCAAAGTAGGAATGAGATAATAAAATGTCATAATAAGATGTTTTGCGGCCGCGCGCTTCTGGGAGTGAGTTTTATAGTCTCTGAGTCTTGGCTGTTGATGGGATTACACGGCGCCAGGGGGCCAGTTGGTGGGTGTGACCCCTGCCTACTGGAATTTGGAGGGTCTGGGTGGAGGATGCTCAGCCCAGATCCGAGCAGGCTTGGAGATATCAGCCCCGGGACCCGCATGCCTTTGTTCCTCTGCCGGTACCTTCATATGTGTGGAGAGTGGTCTCAGCATGGTGGTGGCTGGTTTTGGAGATCTTCGACTGCCGGAGCCCTGGTTAGGGCAGGGAGGGAAACTCAACCCGCACCCCTCCAAGGGGCCCCGGCGAGGACAGCTGGGCGTGGGAGCAGAAGACTCTGGCTTACTATATTGTGAATTTCAGAGGATCAATGTCACACCTCTGCATGTGTGTGACACTAATGCATCACACCCACACCATCCCATTTAACCACCAAAAACACCTTCACTCAGGGCCAGAGTGTGGCCCCAAAAGAAACATTCTCTCACTTTCCTTCTGATAATCAATAGTTTTCAGAGCTTAGATATCAGTTTTGTACTTCTTTCCTAGTTCTTCTGCTTTAGTCATTTGCAATCCACATGAATAAAAACATACAGCATTGGCTTCCATGTCCTTATTTGAGTTTAAATAATCACCTCAAGATGTATTCATTTAGTCCCAAAGAGCACAAACAGGCCTTATTAATGGCAGAATAGTATTCCGCTAAGCAGACATCATATTTATGGAATTTAGGGCGGGGGGCTACCCCTAACAGTGCTCAGGGCTCTGCACTCAAGGATCAGTATTGGCAGGCTCAGGAGACCAAATATGGTGCTGGAGATAAACCTGGGCTGGCCACATGCAAGGCAAGCACCCAAGCTATCACTCCAATCTCACTTATTTTCTCTGTCCCATCATTTATCAAGGGGCATTTGGGTTGGTTTCATGTTTTGTTTGTAAATAATGCTAACCAAGAAGACAGACCACTTTAAAGTGGTGGGATTTTATTATACTTCAGATAAATGCCTAGATCAAGAGCTAAATCATATGGACTTTCCTTTACTGTTTTTTGTTTTTGTTTTTGAGAGACTCATGGTGATGCTCAAAGGACCACATGTTGTGTCAGAGATAGACCTAGGTGAGCTGCATGCAAGGCAAGCACCCTAAACACTATACTGACAGTGACTTCAATTCCTGTTTACATTGTTTAGTTTCTTAACTCTCAAGTCGTGGTTCAATTTGGGAGGATAGGACTGTGGGCCCAGTCTCCTTTGCTTCACAAAGGACTATTCCCCACTGTAGAGTTTTCTTCCCAGCATCAGCCTGCTACCCGAGGGTTTCTCTATTTCTAGAGTGTCTCTTCATCTCCTATCCATCTGGTTGTTTTTCTTTTATCCCTTGCTACAGAAACATGTTCTTTTTAATATTTTTTTAAATTTTTAGATCAAAGTAATGTAGATTGATTCTGTATCTGCAGGTTTTGAAGCTAAGATCAACATTAATTCTCTTTATTTTATCTTCATTGTGTCATTATGACATCTTTTAATGGCATCTCAAATGAGTAATAATAGAAATGATACTCTCACTACCCAATTATTTTTAACAGAATATGTTACTTAGGCCCTCTGTGTAGCCAAACTCTTACAAAACCTCTGACATTCCATACTGCCAGTGAAATCAGGGGTTTTCTCCAGTTTTTTCTACACTAGATACTGAGATGGAGAAATTATAAACATGTACTTTGTCTTTAAAGAAAATGCTTGTGTTTATTCAAGAACAATTGCTTTACCCATAAGAAATAGTATAGAAAATTAGTATCAATTCAGAATTCTTTTGCATTCCCTTATAGTATTCATTGTTTAAGCAGTTTTATAACTGTTATAAAAACTCAGTATTTAACTTTTATAAACGCTCAGTATTATTCCTTTATAAAATATCATTGTATAATTCTAATTCTTGATATTTTATCCATTTTTAGCCTTTGTCTGTCAAGGAAAGTTTCATTTATTTATTTTTAGGACATCTGAGCTATATTTATGTACAAAAGTTGGTTGGATTTAGTCACAAAGAACAAATCTTTGGTTTCAATTATCTTCAGAGTTAGTACATACTGCCTTTGCTTTTTGAAAGCTAATAAGTGTCTGTGCTTCTTAGAAACTCATTAGTGCACAGTGTCCTTCTAAATTAAAAAAATTATTAGTCATCACATATTAGAATCATAACAAATTAATAAATTCTAACAACATCAAGACATCTTATTTTGTTGTTACATGATTAGTTTATTAAAATACTTGAATTTTTGTTCTAGGGCCACACCCATTAGCACTCAGCAATTACTATTCACTCAACACTCAGAAACTCTTCCTGTGCAGTGCTCTGGGAATCTATGGGATGATAGGAATTAAGCATAGTTCAATTGCATAAAGAATGAGCACCATACCAGCTATACTACCTGTCTGGCCCTTTAAAATACTTGAATATTTTAAAAATATTAAACATCTTTTAAGTAGCATCAATAAAATCATTTTTGATAACATCTGAAAATTTTAAAATGTAAAAAAATACAAATAATCAATTAATAGTTTAGAATAATAAGAATTAGTTAATACTAATTTTTTACCTACTAATGACTTTTATTTTATCTGTCAAGACACAGGAAGCATAGAAGATTCACATGAGCTCATTTCTTCTTATTAATGTTATATGGTGAAGTATGACTCAGATTACAAATTCAATAGTCAATGTTTACACAGATTGAATCTGTCATGGTTGTAAAATTTAACCACCATGTACTACATGTTTACTGAAATTTTTTCAACTTTTTTTAAGAATACAGATCCTAGAAACCAATATAATTAGTTGTTTTTTGTTTTCTTCTTTCTACTAAAAGGAACTCTATGCAAAGGATGTACATTTACTGTATTATATAGACAAGATCACTTCTGCTAGCAAGTGTTCATATTTGCACAAAGTATAGTTAACATGTTTTTAAGAAGATATGATCTATAATTTTATTTAAGTTTATCTCTATAATATATATAAATAGAGGATGAATTATACACTAGACCTTAATCCTTTCAAATCATGACATTGTCTGGGTAAGTTTTGAAGTAGTGTTATATATGTTATATATAACATATAAGTAGTAACATATATAACATATAAGTAGTGTTATATATGTTATATATGTTATATATGTTACCTGCAAGTTGAATTTACTAAACATAACCTACAGAAATAAAATTTTACTCAATATTTTTAACTATAAAGACATTTTAAATTTGGCATATTACAAAAAATAATTTTAGGGATTAGATTACTGGCTGGAGCAATAGCACAGTGGGTAGAGTGTTTGACTTACATGCAGCTGACCCTGGTTTGATTCCTTCGTCCCTCTGGGAGAGCCTAGCAAGCTACTAAGAGTATCCCACCTGGACAGCAGAGCCTGGCAAGCTACCTGTGGCATGTTCGATATGCCAAAAACAGTAACAATAACTCTCACTTTGTATTCCTAGAGAGATCAGATGCTATTGAGTTAGACTACCACATGACAGAGACAAATGGAGACGTTACTGGTGCCCGCTGGAGCAAATCGATGAACAATGGGACAACAGTGCTACAGTGAAGATTACATTTTATCCAAGTATTATATTTAAAAATTTTCTCTTCACCCAGCCTGAGAGACAGTACAGTGAGCGAGGCAATTGCCTTACCCATGTCCAACCCAGGTCCAACCAGAGCATTCCATATGGCCTCTAAGGCTGCCAGGAGCGGTCCCTCAGCACAGAGCGAGGGGAAAGTGGATCCCAAAAAATGAAATTTACCTTTAAATAAAGATTTAAGGTACAGCGCTGCTTAAACATATTATAACTTTACAATGAAAATTTTAAATTCAACGGCATATGTAAAATCATATTTTATAAAGTATAAGTAATAGAAGTATATAAACAGAAGAATATGATAAAATGTCTAAGAATAATATTTTGTTCTTTTTTGGTGATAATTGCAGTGATCTCTATGTACATTTAGTAGGAGAAATGTTAAAACAAAATAGTTATTCTAAAAATTTTGAAATAGGCTTTTATATTACCTTAAACTGTTACAGCTTTAAATCTGTGAAACCATGTGAGATTTTTTTTAGCCTTTTATTGTTTTTTTTTTTTGTTAAAAGCAAAATGTTTTTTGAAAGTTGATCAAACTATGAATCTTAGTGAAAAATTTATCTTGGAACTCATGTAATAGAAAATGTAATGATTAATGACACTATACTGCTCTTGAAAGTTTAATTAAACTACTCTATGGTATAGTCATGTTAGCATCCATTTTCTCTGGCAAACACTTAAATTAGATAGTAACTGCTAATGTAAGTCAGCCCTGGAACAACCTGTAACTTCACAGCAAATTTAGATAGTGATATAACCTCTCCAATTATGCCTTCCCAGAATCCTGGAAATGTCTCCCCCTTTAGGTCTTCTGGAGTTTGTCATGATAGAAGTATTTTATTTATTTTTTTTTTTAGGTTATTCTCTGTAGCACTGTCCTCCTATTGTTCATCTATTTGCTTGAGCAGGCACCAGTAACGTCTTCACTGTGAGACCTTTTGTCACTATTTTTGGCAGTGCAGTGCAGTCTCTGCCCCCGCGCCTCGGTGTTCCTTCCCGGAGTCCCTTGGAGGGGAGCGGGTTGAGCTTTCCTCCCCGCCCCGGCCAGGGCTACGGCAGCCGGAGACCTCCAGGACCAGCCACCACCATGCTGAGACCACTCTCCGCACACCTGAAGGTACTGGCAGAGGGACAAAGCCACGCGGGTTCCGGGGCCGAGACCTCCAAGCCTACTCGAATTGGAGTCGAGCATCTTCCACCCAGATCCTCCAAATTCCAGCAGGCGGGGGTCACACCCACCACCTGGCCCCCTGGCGCTGTGTAATCCCATCAGCGGCCAAGACTCAGAGACTATAAAATCCAGATCCCGGAACCGCGCGGCCGCATTCGCGCTCTCGTCCGGGATCTGGATTATTATCTCATTTCTACTTTGGACAAACTTGCAGGCTGTCGAATGTAGCCTGCCCACAGGGCAGAGTCTGGCAAACTCCCCGTGGCCTACCAAATATGCCAAATACCAGTAACAATGATGGGTCTCATTCTCCTAAAGAGCCCTGAATATAATCTCAGGGCTAGGATGAAAGAGACGTTACTGGGGCCTGCTCGAGGCAATCGACGATTAACAGGATGATGAAATGAAAAAAAATATGCCATGGGGAGCTTGCCAGGTTCTGGCATGCGTGTGGGATACTATTGGTAACTTACTGGGCTCTCTGCGAGGGGCGGAGGAATCAAACCCTGGGTCAGTAGCATGTAAGGCAAACGCCCTACAGAATAATTTTGCATTAGACTGAAAAATTCTATGACTCTCTCCGTGAACCCTTTAAAGGCATAGGTCTTTTCTCTCTTTCTTTGCCTAAACCCCTTTTTGTCTTCTCCTTGGGTTATGCGAGATGTAGCTAACCTAATATATTCCAACAATGGCCTATTTCAAGAGTCACATTTCTATTTTATGTTCTATTTTCCAAGCATACAGTTCATCATCGGGTTCTCCACTTTGCTTAACAAAGGTAAAGGTAAAGGTAAAGGTAAAGGTAAAGGTAAAGGTAAAGGTAAAGGTAAAGGCCCTCCCGTTGATCGTCGATTTGCTCAAGCGGGCCCAGTAACGTCTCCATTGGAGATTTTGTTGTTACTGTATTTGGCATATCGAATACTCTCGGTAGCTTGCCGGGCTCTCCAAGAGGGGCGGAGGAATCGAACTAGGGTCGGCCATGTTGGCCGCTTGTAAGGCGAACGCCCTACCCGCTGTGCTATCGCAAAGGTTAATTTATTATATTTATAAAACTTGGGGCTGGAGCCATAGTACAGCAGGTAGAGTGTTTGCGTTGCATGCAACCCACCCAGCCGATCTGAGTTCGATTCTTCAGCACCTCTCTCGGAGAGCCTGGCAAGATACAGAGAATATCTTATTCGCATAACAAAGCCTGGCAAGCTACCCGTGATGCATTTAATATGCCAAAAACAGTAACAACAAGACTCACAATGGAGATGTTACTGGGACCACTCAAGCAAATCAATGAACAACGGGAGGACAGTGCTACGGATAGTGTTACAGTGCTATATTAACTTGATATAAGAATGTACAGTGGTGTTTTAAATGGGTGATTAAAAGATTAATTACATAAAATATAAATGGTGATGAAACACCTCTGATGAAGCAAGTAGAAAAAAACAAACAAATGGACCGCATTAAACTGAGAAACTTCTGCATCTCAAAAGAAACAGTGACCATGGAATGGGAATTACTTATCCAATACCCATCAGGTAAAGGGTTAATATTCAGGATATACAAAACATCAGTAGAACTGTACAAGAAAAAAAAACCCTCCTACCTCATCCAAAAATGGGGAGAAGAAATGAACAGAAACTTCTTCAAAAAAAAAAAAATAAAAGTGGCCAAGACACATGAAAAAAAAAGCTCAAGATCACTAATCATCAGTGAAATGCAAATCAAAACAGTGAGATAGTATCTCACACAACAGCGACTGGCACACATCTTAAACTAAGAAGCTTCTGCACCTCAAAAGAAACAGTGACCAAAATACAAAGACAGCCTACAGAATGGGAAAGAATATTCACCAAATACACATCCGACAAGGGGTTGATTTCAAGGATATACAAGGTACTGGTTAAACTACACAAGAAGAAATCACCGAACCCCATCAAAAAATGGGGCGAGGAAATGAACAGAAACTTTCGCAAAGAAGAAATCCGAATGGCAAAAAGGCACATGAGAAAATGCTCTACATCACTAATCATCAGAGAGATGCAGATCAAAACAACAATGAGATATCATTTCACACCACAGAGACTGGCCCACATCCACAAGAACAAAATCAACAGGTGCTGGCGCGGATGTGGCGAGAAAGGGACCCTCCTTCACTGCTGGTGGGAATGCAGGCTGGTCCAACCCTTTTGGAAAACAGTATGGACGATTCTCAAAAAATTAGAATTCGATCTCCCATTTGACCCAGCTATAGCACTCCTGGGAATATATCCCAGAGAGGCAAAAATGTATAGTCGAAGTGACATCTGCAATTGTTTGTTCATTGCAGCACTCTTTACAATAGCCAAAATCTGGAAAAAACCTGAGTGCCCGAGAACAGATGACTGGTTAAAGAAGCTTTGGTACATTTACACAATGGAGTACTATGTAGCTGTTAGAAAAGATGAAGTTATGAAATTTACATACAAGTGGTACTACATGGAAAGTATCATGTTAAGCGAAATGAGTCAGAAAGAGCGGGATAGACACAGAAAGATTGCATTCATCTGGGGAACATAAAGCAACAAAACGGGAGACTAACACCCAGGAAGGGCTCAGATTAGTACCAGGAATTTTGCTCCATGACTTGAAGGCCAGCCACATGTGCTAGGTGAGAAGGAAGCTCAGATAGAGAAGAGAGCACCAAATAAAGGGTGTTGTGAAGACCCTCCCAGGGTGGGAGAGACATGCTAAAAGTGGTCTATAGACCAAACATGACTGCCACTCAATGCCTCTCTGGCAAAACACAGTACCCAAAAGAAGAGAGAGAGAACAGGGAGGAATGCCCTGCCGCAGCGGCAGGGTGGGACGGGGGGGGGGGGGGGAGGATGGGGGGTCGGAGGGATGATAGGACCCGTGGTGGGGGAGGATGGGCACTGGTGGAGGGATGGGTACTTGATCATTGTATAACTGAAACCCAAGCACAAAAATTTGTGAGTCTATAAGTATACTTCATGGTGTTTCACTAATAAAAAAAAAAAGATAAATAAAAAAAAAAGATAAATTAAAAAAAAAAGAAAAAAAAATAAAATCACCGACAAAAAAAAAATAAATAAATAAAAGTGGCCAAGACACATGAAAAAAAAAGCTCAAGATCACTAATCATCAGTGAAATGCAAATCAAAACAGTGAGATAGTATCTCACACAACAGCGACTGGCACACATCAAAAAGAATAAGAACAACCAGTGCTGGCGCAGATGTGGGGATAGAGGGGCTCTCTTTCATTGTTGGTGGGAATGCTGACAGTTTCAGCCTTTCTGGAAAACAATATGGGCATTTCTCAAAAAACTGATCTTCCATAAGACTCAGCAATACCACTTCCAGTAATATATCCTGGGGGTGCAAAAAAGCACAGTACAAATGACATCTGCACCTGTGTGTTTATTGTAGTACTGTTTACAACAGCCAGAATCTGGAAACAATTCGAGTGGCCCCAAACAGACAACTGGTTAAAGAAACTTGCTACTGGGGCTAGAGTGATAGCACAGCGAGTAGGGTGTTTGCCTTGTACAAGGCCAATCTGGGTTAGATTCCCAGAATCACATATGGTCCCCTGAACACTGCCAGGAGTAATTCCTGAGTTCAGAGCCAGGAGTAACCCCTGTGCATCGCCAGGTGTAACGCAAAAAGAAAGAAATAAAGAAAGAAAGGAAGGAAGGAAGGAAGGAAGGAAGGAAGGAAGGAAGGAAAGAAAGAAAGAAAGAAAGAAAGAAAGAAAGAAAGAAAGAAAGAAAGAAAGAAAGAAAGAGTCTTGATACATCAACACAATGGAATACAATGTGGGCTGTTAGGAAAGATGAAGTCATAAAGTCAAGAACTTTGCTTATAAGTGGATGAACATGGAGAGTATCATGCTGAGTAAAATGAATCAGAAAGGGAGGAACAGACATAGAATGATTGCACTATTTTGTGGAATAACCTAAAATGAGAGTAACAAACACTCAGGGACAGTAGAGACAAGGGCCAGGAAGATTGCTCCACTGTCAGAAGCCTGCCTTATGGGCTTGAGGAAAAGGCAGTTAGGATAGAGAAGGGATCACTAAGTCAATGATGATTGAAGGGATCACTCAGGATGGAGATGTGTGCTGAAAGTAGATAAAGGACCAAATGTGATGGCTTCTCATTCTTTTTCTTGCAAAACATAATGCCCAAAATTAGAGAGATCAAGAAGGAATTTGTCTGCCACAGAGGCAACCAGTGGGAAGGGGCAGGGGTGGTGGGAGGGTTACTGGAGACATTGGTGGTGGAAATTGTACACTGGTGGAGGGATGGGTGTGCTTCATCGTATGACTAAAGCTCAATTATGAAAGCTTTGTAACTATATCTCATGCTGATACAAAAATAAAAGTTAAAGTAAATTGCTACATAAAATATAAATGATAGTTCAATGATATTTCTTTAAAAACATTGCAATTTCAAACTACAACACCCAAAAGGAGAAAGAACAAAAGGGAATGCCCTGCCACAGAGGCAGGGTGGGGTTCTGGGGGTGGGAAGGATATTTGGAAAATTGGTGGAGGAGAATGGGCACTGGTGGAGGGATGGGTAAACGATTATTTGATGACCAAAATACGAAAGTTCATAAGTTTGTAACTGTACCTCACGGTGATCCGCTAATAACAAATTAAAGAAATAAACATTGCAATTTCTTCAAATATATATAAAATTAACAAATAAAATGTCCTCATAAGAAATCAAAGCTTTCTTATAATTGTGAATAGAATGTTCAGAATAGGTCTCCCAAAGCAGTTGCATTAATGTTAATTGCATGAATATATGGAACATTTTTTTCTGTCCAAAAGAGTTATTTTCAAAATCTTTAACGTAAAATTCTGTCTGAAAAATTCAATAAACTATGCAAACTATGCATAGAACAGTAGGCCGGGATACTTTGAGCTAATGAAAATATAAATAGAATATTAGTTTTAAAAGATAATTTTAAAATATCAAATAGGAGAAAATCAGAATGACACTGATGGTACTTCTAAGAATACACTCTCCCACAAAGCATTAAGAATATTGGCAAAAAATTATCAAAATTAGATTTTTAGAACTCTATAAATTAACCAGAGATTTGAAATATCCTAAGGAAATTTACTCAAAAAATTTTGTTAGAAGAGAGAGCTTTTGGCATGAGACCTTGTCCTTTTCCTATCCTCTTTCTCAATTTTTACTAAAAGCTTAAAAATTACAACTTTCAATTGGTATGTTTTAAAACTAGCATCTTGCAAGACACTGAATAAGGCAGAACAAGCTTGAGACCTTGAACAGACACTTACCCCTGACTTTTTACTCGTCAATCTATAAATATTTCTCAAGAACCCAATCTTGAAAGACTTATCTGCTATTTTGCCATAACAAATAACTTAGATGCCGCAAGTACCTTTAAGTCTCATTTTTTGTTGAAAAAAAAAATAAGCTAAAATTACATTTTCATTTTAGAGGTCTAAGGCTATCAAGAAGATGACCAAAACTTGTTAAAAAGAAAAAGAATGAGATGTTCAACAGTGTCACCAAAAAATCAAACAGACCATCATGTCATCTTTTGGGAATCTATATCATTATGCTCTTTTACCATAACCCTGAAGATTAATGTATTCACCAACATACATTTCCACCAAGTTGCATATTCAGAGATTTTATTAGGCTTTCATTAGCTAGCCTGTTTAAACACAATCTCCTGCTCACCCCTCAATTACTGGAAATTATGTTTGCTCACAAACCCTCATCTCTTAATCATACAGTCATTTTGGTGATCTTTTTCAACCCTTATCTATCTATTTAGGTATTACTGCAGGGATTATAATTAACAAAGACAATTCTGTCTTTCAAAATTTTTGAGGGATTTTGAATATAGTGGTAATAATCCAAACAATGATGAGAAATACCATTATAAAACAATGTTCCTAAATACCTCAGATCAAGAGAGTTCTTTATCAAGACATTTAGTACATTTCTGTTTTATCATTAGGTGACCACTAAACTTATCAGTAAAGAAAACTCATCTATTGAAGATAAAAATAGTATTCAGATAATTAGTTTGGGAAAATCACTAAACAAATAAGCAACAACAGAAATACTTTGAACAGATTAGTGGATGTCTGATTTTCAGAGCTGATATACTATTATTTTTAAATGTCCATTTTTCAATAATGAAATGTTGACATGGAAAGAAACAAAGGCAGGTTGGAGAGAGAGTACAGTGGACATGGTACTTGCCTTGCATGTGGCCAACCTAGGTTTGATTCTGGAACTCCACGTGTTCTCCCAAGCCCATTAGGAGTCATCTCTGAGCAAAAAGCAAGAAGTGAGATCTGAGCATTACCAGGTGTGTTTCAACAAGGAAAGAAAGAAAGAAAGAAAGAAAGAAAGAAAGAAAGAAAGAAAGAAAGGAAGGAAGGAAGGAAGGAAGGAAGGAAGGAAGGGGTTGAGAGATGCTTGCTGAAAGTAGACTATAGACCAAATATGATTGCCACTCAATGCCTCTTTTGCAAAACACAGAACCCAAAAGGAGAGAAAGAACAAAAGGGAATGCCCTGCCACAGAGGTGGGTTGGCATGGGGGAAATGGGGGGTTGGGAAGGCTACTGGGATCATTGGTGGTGGAGAATGGGCACTGGTGGAGGGATGGGTACTCGATCATTGTATAACTGAAACTCAAGCACAAAAATTTGTAAGTCTACAACTGTACCTCATGGTGTTTCACTAATAAAAATTAAGCGAAAAAAAAAGATAGAAACAACCACATCATGTGGCACACATGAAGAAAATGCATCAACATGGTAACTGGGGGCTGTATGAACTGACATTATTGGCAATTTTTATCTTCTCATACTGCTCTTAATTTACAAAATTTTATATAACAATCACAACTCCCTCCTATCATCAAGAAAAAATATCACTGTATAATTTCTCTAAAAACGTTATTTTAAAATTTTAAAACCTGTTTCCAAAATACAACATCAAAATGACAAACACCAAAAATTGCAAAATGATAAACACCAAAACCTTAGAAACACCAGCCTTTTGTTGGCCAATGATCTACATTTTAAGAAATAAAACAATGCATTTGTATATGATGCATATCTACATTTATTTAATAAAGTATAAGGGTAATTCCAAATTTATCACAGTTATAATATCTTTTTTAAAAAAACACTTGAATAAATAGAAAATAAGTTAAAAGAAGAAAGAAAGAAAGAAAGAAAGAAAGAAAGAAAGAAAGAAAGAGAGAAAGGGAGAGAGAAAGTGGGACAGGAGTGAGAGAAAAGGGAGTGAGAGAGAAAGGAAGGAAGGAAGGAAGGAAGGAAGGAAGGAAGGAAGGAAGGAAGGAAGGAAGGAAGGAAGGAGAGAAGCAGGGAAGGAAGGGAAGAAAAGGAGGAGGGAAGGAGGGAAGGAAGGGAAAGAAGGGAGGGAGGATGGAAGGAAGGAAGGAAGGAAGGAAGGAAGGGAAGGAAGGGAAGGAAGGAGAGAAGGAGGGAAGGAAGGGAAGAAAAGGAGGAGGGAAGGAGGGAAGGAAGGGAAAGAAGGGAGGGAGGATAGAAGGAAGGATGGAAGGAAAGAAGGTAGGGAGGAGGGAGGTAGGAGGGAAGGAAGGGAAGAAAAGGAGAAGGGAAGGAAGGGAAAGAAGGGAGGAGGAAAGGAAGAAAGAAAGAAAGAAAGAAAGAAAGAAAGAAAGAAAGAAGGGAGGGAGGGAGGGAGGGAGGGAGGGAGGGGACGAAAAGGAGGAGGGAAGGAGGGAAGGAAGGGAAGAAAAGGAGGAGAGAAGGAGGGAAGGAAGGGAAAGAAGGGAGGAGGGAAGGAAGAAAGAAAGGAAGGGAGGGAGGATGGAAGGAAGGAAGGAAGGAAGGAAGGAAGGAAGGAAGGAAGGAAGGAAGGAAAGAAGGAAGGAAAAAGATGGATTGGCTTGGATGTTGGGAAGGAACACTAGTGAAAGGAATTTGATGATCTGAGTGGTGGTGGAATTGGTAACCACGTGGTTTTTCAGAAAATAAATCCTGTTTGGTTGCTTGTAAGGTAGGCACCCTTTTCGCTTTACTATCTCTCCCTAGTCAAGAGTATTTTTTTTAATTTATGAGAAATAAATTTTTACTTTTTGAGAATCCTTTATATGATTAATCACTTCTCTCATTGTCTTAAACCTTTTTTATGAATTATCCAATTAAGATTATTATAACTAGTATGTTCTATTCAAATTAATTCTACTTGAAGACAATTAAAATTCTTTTTTTGTGCAGGTGAAAGTTTACAGCATGTTTGATTTTTTATTTTCCACCATATTGAGAGTTTCAGACCATTCCAAGCTTTGCTTCTATCCTTTCTGTCTTTCCTCCTTCTTGTGATTGAATTTTGCATGTATCAATAAAATCTCTAATAATTTTTCTTCACTTTTTCTTTTTCTTAGATTTGTTAATCTTATTTAATCATATTTTATGCATATACTATATGCTCTTTATATTTTTAGTCATTAACATGACTTTCTTTTCAAACAATGTACTTTGCAGTTCTACTATTTATACTGATAAATTCTTGCACTTTCTTAATTTTGAAACTTTTATTCTGTTAGAAATGTAGAACTATAATTTTTTCTTTAAACATAACTATTCTTGTTATTTGATCATACCTAATAGTAAATATTAAAAGTCTAGATTTAAAGTATAATCACTTAATCACTTATCACTTAACTTCCCGTTAGTCATCGATTTGCTGGAGCGGGCGCCAGTAACGTCTCCATTTGTCCCTGTCGCGTGCTAGTGTAGCCCAATGGCATCTGTTGGCTCTGGGAACATGAAGAGCCTCAAACCGATCGTACATGATCTTGGTGAAGAAGTCTGACCATCTGGTAGGTGGGTGGCCACGTGGTCTTTTGACATCCCATGGAATCCAGCTGGTAACAGCTCTAGTCCAGCAGTCGTCTTTAAATCTCATTACCTGACCAGCCCATCTGATTTTTGACACCTTGGCAAACGAGACAGTGTCCCTGATTCTTGATCGTTGACGGATGTCAGAACTCCAGATTCTTTCTCTCATTTGTGCGAAACGTGATATTCCAAGCATAGCTCTTTCAATTCTTCTTTGGGAGACCTGAATAGCATTCTCATCCTGTTTGCATAGGGCCCAGGTCTGAGGCATCTGTTAATGCAGGAAGAACAGTGGAATCAAAAAGATGTGCCTGGAGCCGGAGGTTCTTTGTCCTCTTAACTATTTCTTCGACGTTCTTGAAGGCGTTCCAAGCTGCTTTCTTCCTCCTGCGCAGCTCGGGTGCCAGGTCATTTGTCATGTTGACTTCTCGACCTAGGTACACATAGCTGTTGCATTCGGAGATGGTCGTTCCGTTGAGAGCGAATGGGGCATCAGGAACGAGGCTATTTCTCATAAACATTGTCTTCATAAGATTCAGCTGTAGTCCTACCTTTCCACACTCACGGTCAAAGTCGGCCAGCATTTGTGCCGCTTGGCTGATGTTTGGTGTTATTAAAACAATGTCATAAGCAAAGCGGAGGTGGTGTAGTTGCAACCATCTATCTTCACTCCCATTCCTTCCCATTCCAGTCATCGCATGATGTTCTCGAGGGTGGCACTGAAGAGTTTTGGTGAAATGGTATCACCCTGCGAACCCCTCTCTTGACATCAATGATTACTTCTTTGTAGAATGGTGAGATCCTGGTAGTGAATCCGCAATACCGCTCACAGAGGATCTTGATGTATTGGGCTTGAATGCCCTGATTGGCTAGGGCTTATCTGTTGTGTATTCGATATGTCAAAACCAGTAACTTTTAAAGTATAATATAATCATTTAATGATTTTCAGTGGGAACATTGACGTAAATTATTTTTCCTTTTGAAAATTGAACAGTATCTTCCTTCCTTCCTTCCTTCCTTCCTTCCTTCCTTCCTTCCTTCCTTCCTTCCTTCCTTATAATATGCACATTACAAAGTTTGGTGGTTACAGCTTAAATCTCCTGTTTTCCTGACTCAACAGTTTCCTGACTCAACACTGCTGAGTCTGTGTTTGGATATATGGTTATACCACTCACCTACATCACCAGTATTAATGAAATCCTTTTCTTTGTTCTATCCAATACTTCTTGTTCTCGTCTTTCCCCTTTGATTTCTCTCCTTCTCTGTCATTCTCCTTTCTAAACACTGGGGACAGGGTCAATTAGGCCTCCCCCTTGTTACTATAATACATTTACTACATTTGGGGCTGGAGCGATAGCACAGCGGGTAGGATGTTTGCCTTGCATGTGGCCGACCCACGTTCTATTCCTCCATCCCTCTCAAGTGTTTGGCAAGCTACGAAGACTATTTCACCTGCACGACAGTGACTGACAAGCTCCCCATCAGTGCCGGAAAGCTCCCGTTGGCGTATTCAATACCCAAAAAAAAAAACCAGTAACATCAAGTCTCACAATGGAGACATTACTGGTAACCAGTTGAGCAAATCGATGAACAATGGGAGGACAGTGTTACAGTGCTACGTTTACTCATCTAATACTCTTATCTACTACTGATAACTGAGATCATCCTATATTTGTCTTTCTTCTTCGAGCTTACTTCACTCAACATGATATCTTCCAATTCCAACTACCTTGCAGCAAATTGCATGGTTTCACCTTTCCTTTTAGTCACATAGTGTATAGGTACCACATCTTCATATTCCATTCATCTACCATTGGACACCTAGTTTGATTCCATATCTTAGCTATTGTACTGAGTGTAGAAATGAAAAGATGAGCTGTACTTCACCTTTTGAAAGAGTGCTATATTTTTCATTTTGAATTACACATTATTTTTTGGGGGTGACACACAGTGAAGGGGATAATATATGGCTCCCTCATGGAAAGCATTTACTTTAGTCCCTTTTGCTATATCATTGACCTCTTTGATAATTTTATATATCAAGATATTAAAGAATGTAGTGAAGCATTAAAATTGAAGCTATTGAAGTAGTTTGCAGAGATGAAGATTGGTATAATAAAGTCATGTCCTTAATATCACAAAATGTGTTCGAGTATATTCCTGGTCACATTTAGGAAATTAACAAGCTTAAAATTATAAATGTCTTCAAACAAAAGAGTCCTGAACTCCAAAACAGAAAAATAGCAGGGACTATAAGAATATTAAATATATGGGGGGAAACTATTGAAGGTTATATATATGAAATATATATGAAAAAATTTTACAGCTTAATGAAATTACAAATGACCTCAGTAGATCACTGTATCACTGTCATCCTGTTGTTCATTGATTTCCTCGAGCCGGCACCAGTAACATCTCCTTCGTCCTAGCCCTAAGATTTTAGAAAGTGCCACATTCAAGGCTCTTTCAGGATTAGGGGAATGAGATCCATCATTATTACTGGGTTTTGGCGTATCGCATATGCCACGGGGAGTTTGCCAGACTCTGCCATGCGGGCAGGATACTCTCAGTAGCCTGCTGGGTACTCCAAGAGTAATAATTAGATAATAAGAGGGGGCAGAAGACTGCGCTATTCTCTTTCGGGAGCTGGATTTTAAGTCTCTAGGTCTTGGCCATTGATGGGATAACACAGCGCCGGGGGCAGTTGGTGGGTGTAATGCCTACCTACTGGAAGGTGGGGGATCTGAGTGGAGGAGAACCAGCCCCAATCCGAGCAGGCTTGGAGATCTCAGCCCCAGTCCCGCATGCCTTGGTTCCTCTGCCTGTTCCTTCATGTATGAGGCTCATTTGAACATGTGGAGAGTGGTCTTAGGCATGGCTGTGGCTGGTTCCAGAGGTCTTTGGCTGCCTGGGCTCTGCTTGGGGCAGGGAGGGAAACTCAACATGTCCCGCTCCAAGGGTCCCTGGTAAGAACAGCCAGGCGCAGGGGCAGTAGACTGTTCTCTTCCAGGAGCTGGGTTTTATAGTCTCTGGGTCTTGGCCGTTGATGGGATAACATGGCGCCAGGTGCAGTTGGTGTGTGTAACACCTACCTACTGGACTATGGGGGATCTGGGTGGAGGAAGCCCAGTCCTGATCCAAGCAGAATGGTTGTAGCACAGCAGTAGGGAGTTTGCCTTGCATGTGGTGCACTCGGCCGACCCAAATTCAATTCCTCCACTCCTCTTGGAGAGCCCAGCAAACTACCAAGAGTATCCCACCTGCTTGGCAAAGCTTGGCAAGCTACCCGTGATGTATTTGATATGCCAAACACAGTAACAACAAGTCTCACGATGGAGACATTACTGGGCCCACTTGATCAAATTGATGAACAATGAGAGGACAGTGCTACAATGCTGGAACAGCTCCTAGACGAATAAGATCTACCAGTCATACCGTCAGTCCCCAGTGGGCTGTTTGAATTCTTCTAGACAAGAAGCCTATATTCAAGCCTTCCCCGTTTCTCTGGCCACACTTGTCTTCAGGTTCTGATATCTCTTAAATGTACAAATAAGGAATAACAGATGAATGTGTGACCATTCACCTCAGTAGATACTTCTAAGGAAAGTATAAGTAACAAATCTACACATAATATGGTCAAAATTAGTCTTTTGAAACACAAAAGTTAAATCCACAATATGTCATTAATACTTAGTAATATAATTTTAAATAGAAGTTAAAGATAATAATAATTGTTTAAGACATAGATATTATGGGTAAAAATGAAGTATGTGCATCTATTTATTAAAATTGCATAGGAATTAAAGGAAAATTTCAAAATAGTGACTGTAGCATGTGGTAACTACATATACATCCTAAATATAGGTCCAAGAAAATTTAAAACATTATTACATCTATACAAGTACATTCATACCTATTATGAAAACTTGTTTATAGTAATCAAAGTGACTATTATCAACGACTCTATCAATTATCTAATAAAATAGACTAAAATAGACTAAATGTTCTATATCATCAATGAATAAAATGAAGAACTGAAGTATTCCACAGAAAGGGCAAATTCATAAATCACTGTAAGTTTCATCACACCATTTATATTAAATGGCCAGAATAGGAAAGTCCATTGAGAAATAAGACAAACCAGAGGTTTATTTAAATGAGGAATGGATATTTTGAGTTAGTTCAATTAGTATATATTTAGGGTTTCTAGCTAGGTTGTATCTAACTTCACTCTCTGTTCACTTTCCCTCCATTCTTTTTTTTTCTTGATTATCTCCTTCTAGATTTGAAGATTTAATTTGAAATTTTTTGTTCTTTCGTTGTGTAACACCTGCTGTTTCTCAAGGTTTATTTCTGGCTCTGTGTTCAGAGTTCACTCCTGAATTATTGGGGGTCCGCATTCTATTTGGAGGCTTATATGCTATATTCCACTTGATTGTGCTATTTGTTGTAGAGTTTAACATCTAATACTATGTATTTATGCTAATAAAATGCATTTTACATATTTTACCTAGATTAATAATCTTTCCATAGTTAGTCTTTATCTTTTGTTGGTATAAATTCATTTTCTTTTGTGGAGGGGGAGTTTGGGGGTACACCAATGATGCTCAGAGATAATTCCTGGCTCAGCAGTCAGGAATTACTCCTAACAGACTCAAGGGCGCATATGGGATGCCAGAGATTGAACTTGGGTAAGTCAAATACTGTAATAACACTCCAGACCTTCTAGAAATGCATTTACTAAGTTGTTAACCATCTTCTACACAATTAATATATATATTCATCAAAACAATAGTATTAAATTGTGCTTACTTTCATATATTTGTTTTTTCCATTGTGACTAGAAATAGAAAAAAGTTATTTTGTATTCCTTTTGTTTTAATCCAATAGTACCAAGATCAATGAAGAATAAACATGACATCACTGCTTTAGTAAAATTGAATGAATGCACTTGTATCTGCCTGCATAGGTGGGGGTAAATATCCTTGTAGACAATATTAGAAAGACAATCAGGTGGTAGCATATAGCTTTGTAATAAATTTATTTTTAACCAGATGCCTTATATTTATTCACCATTTTCACATCTCATAATTTGATATAACACATGAGTCTGCTTTCAGTTAACTTCTCCAAATGACAAAATAATGAATGTTATTTCACCTAAGTTTTCACATAAACTGCAGAACTTTTTTTCACATTCTCTTAAAGATATAAACATAAACCCATTTTCACAAACACACTGCTGGACTTTACATTTTACGTTGTTTCTATTTCATCTGTTTCATATTTAAGAGCTGCATTAACTAAAATTAATAGCTGCAGCTCATTTGGAGGCTGCAATATATTTTGTTTTGAGATATCAGACTGAATAATTTCATTAATTATAGTAATTTAAATTGTCAAAATCTATCAAGTCCATTGCTTTTAGTATGAACATTTAGAGCATATAGTAAAATTCCTGTATAAAATCTCATCAGAAGTCAGACCTTAACATTAGACATATGTCAGCAATGACTATAAAATCTAATTTACCTTCCATGCTTTTTATTTGATAAATTATATCAAGAAAAACTTTGTTCTGAAATATTTAGTGATATAAATGTATTTATGAAGGTTGTATATTGGATTGTGAGTTGTTGAAAAGTTAAATACGTGCATTTTTTGAAATCAAAATTGCTAGAATCTATTTGTTAGCCCCAATGTCTTTTCATTATCTTAAATTATCTCATGTTCAGTTAAATTAATTGGTCTTCAATCTCAAGATTGAAATATGAGAGATATTAGTAATATAGAGAATAAGAATCTATCCACATATGCATAGAGACAAAAACTGATTATTATGTCCAAAAGGTGTAGCTATCACCAAAAAGAAAACCCTGTTTGAGAAAATAATTTTTCTACTACTTGAAGCTTTCTATAGAACTATAAGTATAATTGTTGAAGAAAAAGTAGAGCACAATGTTTGTCATTGTTATCAATGTGGGCTTTTATGTTATTTACATGGAAAGATTTATATTTTGCTTAAGGACCAGCAATTATTTTATTTTTATTTTAATCATTTAATTATTTTAAATTTTATTTTAATTTATTTTTTATTTTTAATTTAGGCACTGGGGCTGGAGCGATAGCACAGCAGTAGGGTGTTTGCCTTGCACACAGCCAACATGGCTGACCCAAGTTCTATTCCTCCAGCCCTCTCGGAGAGCCCGGCAATCTACCAAGAGTATCTCGCCCACATGGCAAAGCCTGGCAAGCTACTTGTGATGTATTTGATATGCCAAACACAGTAAATTGTCACAATGGAGACGTTACTGGACCCACTCAAGCAAATCGATAAACAACGGGAGGACAGTGACAGTGACAGTGACAATTTAGGCACTGTGAAATTTCAGTTATTCATGACTGAATTTAAGGTATACAATTTTTTGATACCAATCTCTTCACTTTCTTCCACAAATACTCTCATGCCATCCCATCAATACACACACACACACAAACACACACTCACACACACACACACACAGATTTGCCTCAACCATCTGGTATGATACTATGAGAAGCAGGTTTGGTTCTGTTTTTCAAAAGTCTTTGCAATGTCTTTTACAGTAATCAATGTTACTGACAAGGTTTCATTCATAACACTCTACATTCTGGCACCTCAGCAGAATTTCTCCTCCTCATGTTTGAACAATTCCCTCCACCATAATTGCTGCCTTCTCCTTGTCTTTTCTTACAGCAACACCCAAATCCCCAAGTGGCAAGTTTTCTACTGAAGATCTGTTCTCATGATTAGTTTCAATTTTCTTTGGACTTTCTTTAATCCACTATTGTTTATTTATATTCTGTATACAAGAGAGATTGTTCTGTTTCAGTTTCTCTCCAACTTAACTCAACATGATACTTTACAGTAAATCCATGTGGCAGCAAACTGCATGTACAGGTCCATTTATGTAGCAGTAAATTGCACAATGATTCTTACCACTTTTAAATATTAAAAAGCAAAGGTGGGATAATGAGTTTTCAAAGACAAATACATTAAGAAAAAAGCTGTGGAGTGCTCTCCTAGTTTCAAATTTCATTCGTTCTTTTTAAGCTAACTATTGCCACTGTGATGTATTTTGATTGGTGCATAGTATTCTAGTAAATGAAAAGTCAGTGAACAAAAATATAAGTATAACAAAACAATGAATAAAATATTTGCTTTCAGTAAAATAAACATAAATGTGAACCAGTATATATAACCAGTATGTATATATACAGATAGCACAGCGGTAGGGCATTTTCCTTGCGTGCAGCCAGCCTGGCCGAGCCAGGTTGGATTCCTCCACCCCTCTCGGAGAGCCTGGCAAGCTACCGAGAGTATCTAGCCTGCACGGCAAAGCCTGGCAAGCTACCCGTGATGTATTCATATTCAATATGCCAAACACAGTAACAACAAGTCTCAAAGATGGAGATGTTACTGGGCCTGCTGGAGCAAATCGATGAACAATGGGAGGACAGTGTTTGTTTATATATTATATATACACACACATATATATAATTATATTTGTGTGTAAGTGTATCCTAGAATTAAAGATAAATCCCTGAGAAAGGGGAGAGCATGTTTATATAAATTTACTTAATTTTTTTCTTGCTTTAATCATTCCATCAGTAACCCAGAGCAATTTTCAAGCAAATTCTTAAAGCAATGACAGAACCACAGGTGTCCTGTGTGTATATTAACAGATTTCAATAACTCAGGTCACCATTTTCCAAAACCCCAAACTAAGAATAGTTTATGCAGTCTGTCAAGAAAGAACAGAAAATTGTTTATAAAACAAGTTTGTGTTATATTACAAATGATCCCAATTACACTTGAGAAAGCTGAACATCTTTAGTTCTGGATTGTCATTGCAGGTGGATGAGAAATCCATTTGGGAACAATGGTGCATTCCAACTGTCCCTTTCCCATTGTTTTTTAGAACAATCCAAATCAATATGTTATGACATGCCTGAATTGAGGACTTGTAATAAGCCATTACTATTGGTGTATTTATGATACGAAAAACCATCAACATATGCAGCAGAAAGGAAAACATTTTTTCCCGTTTCTTCCTTTAATTCTCTGTAAATCTCTTTTTGTGCAAGAACACTCCTGGGGCAACGCTTTCCTAAGGCGTTTCATTGTTCTTTACAGAAAGGATAAATTTTCTGAACGTGAGTTTGTGTAATGAGCTCAGAATGAATTGTGGTCATTAGTCATCTGGATCTATATGAAACTCTTAATCTTGTTGAAGATATTTTGAGTTAAATTCCAAGAAATTATGTTTATCTGACTCGGATATTTATAGAGAAAGAGAAGCAATTGACCTCTGTGTCCTTGCGAAAGGTAATTGAACTAGGAATATTTGACTCTTTTGAAGGATTCATTAATCAAGGAAGTGATTCAGATGCAGAAAGAGAATGCTTGCTCTCTGTAACAGCCAGAATATCCTTGGCCGATACAGAAAGGGATAAGGGATTATGAGTGAAAATGTCTAAAACTGCTCTTCATTTAGAGTCTTTCTAGACCCTTCAAGGATTCCCCTTGTTGCTGAGTAAAAGCCCTTTGAGGAATACTGAGGACTATTGGGGTAACATTCTGAATTTGTGAATACTCCTAATTCAAGAACTGTAAAGAACAAAGCCAGACTTCACTACAGCATATGCATTCAGACCGATTATTATTAATTACTATTTTATACTTATTTATTATAGCACAAACATCACCTATGTAATTTTTATAACAATTCTATGTTTATATCCTTTCATTAACTAGGGTCTCACATGCGGATAAGAATTTAATTCACTCCTGAATATAAGCAGGGGCTCACTATTCTTCCTGTATATTGACAAGAACCTCACGCTGCTGGACTTCTAATTGCTAAACATTTGCCTCGTTTTCTTAGGGACCCTATTTCTCTCTTTATGAATTTGATCACTACTGACTCCTTATGAGATGTTAAGCACAATTTTTTTCACTATCTTCAAATAAGGACTTTTATGTGTATTGTTTCTCCAAAACAGAAAACTCATAATATAACATGGGCTAGAAATAATTTTTATGAATAAACTATTATTTTTCACAAGATTTAGAACATGTTGGTTTAGGAGAATTCTTATTTCACCACTTCTGCATACCTGGGAATATATTACTGGAGTCAAAGCTGCCTTGTTTATACCTCAGATCTGTCAAATCCCACAATTCTTTATTTCTTTATTTTTATTTCCATAATCTATAAAATGAGCATAATAAGATGATCACTCTGTGAATCATCATGTGTAAAAAGATGTTTCACTTAAAAGGATGCTTAGTGTCACTGTCGGTGTCATCCTGTTGTTCATCGATTTCCTCAAGCAGAGACCAGGAATGTCTCCATATGTCCTAGCCCTGAGATTTTAGCAAGTGTCACATTCGAGGCTTTTTCAGGGTCAAGGGAATGAGACCCATCATTGTTACTGTGTTTTGGCATATGGAATACACCACGGAGAGCTTGCCAGACTCTGCCAGCTGGACAGGATACTCTCGGTAGTCTGGGTTCTCGAAGAGCAAGAACTAGATGATAAGCAGCTTCTGAGAGCTTAGTTTTAATAGACTTTGGGTCTTGGCCCTTGATGGGATTACACAATTGATGCACGGGGTGTGTTTGTATGGGGGGTGCAGTTGGTGTGTGTAATGCCTAGCTACTGGAATATGGAGGAGGCCCAGTCCCAAACCAAGCAGCCTTGGAGATCTTAGCCCTGGGTCCTGAACACTTGGGTTCCTCAGCCAGTTCTTCATATGGGTGGCTCTTCTGAGCATGTGGATGCTGGTCTTAAGCATGGCTGTGGTTGGGTCCCAGAGGTCTTCAGCTGGTGGGGCTTTACTTGGGGTGAGGAGGGAAACTCAACCTGCCCTCCTCCAAGGGGTCCCAGTGAGAACAGCCAGGCATGGGGGCAGGAGACTCTGTGTTGTTCTCTTCCGGGAGCTTGGTTTTATAGTCTCAGGGTCTTGACCCTTGATGAGATTACACATGTGGGGGAGGGGGCAATGTAATCCCATTAATGGCCAAAATCCAGAGACTATTAAACCAAGATGCTTAGTGTGCATAACATAAATTAACAAAGTGGAATGTGGTCTAATCCCTTTCTTTTCTTATAAAGGATAAATACCAAATGATCTGAATAACCTGTAGAATATATTGAGGAAAACAAAAAGAAAGGCAATTCCAAATAAAGACAGTTGATTAGATCACAATACTGATTACTAAGTCTTGGGATAGGGGTGAATGTGCTGGACTAAATGACCACACAGAGGTGGAAAATCTTGGATATTTTGGTGGATACTATGTGGGATATAGTAAATGCATACATGAGTACAATATGCATTGGCACTAATGTAAACATATAACCAGAAGCATAATAAGATTAAAAATATTTAAAAATAGTAACAAATGGCCAAGATCCAGAGACTATAAAACCAAGCTCCCGGAAGAGAACAATGTAGAGTCTCCTGACCCCGTGCCTGGCTCTCCTCATCGGGGCCCCTTGGAGGGGGGCGGGCTGAGTTTCCCTCTCCACCCCAAGCAGAGCCCCAGCAGCTGAAGACCTCCGGGACCCAGCCACAGCCATGCTAAGACCACTCTCCACATGCTCGGACAAGCCTCATGCATGAAGTAACTGGCAGAGGAACCCAGGTGTGCAGGACCCAGGTCTGAGATCTCCAAGCCTGCTCAGTTCAGGGCTGGGCCTCCTCCACCCAGATCCCCCACCTTCCAGTAGCTAGATACCAATGGCCAAGATCCAGAAACTATAAAACCAATCTCTTATTGTCTAGTTCTCTCTCTCAGAGAACCCAGCAGGCTACCCAGAGTATCCTTCCTGCATGGCAGACCCTGGCAAGCTACACGTGGTGTACTCGATATGCCAAAAACAGTAACAATGATGGTCCTCATTCCCCTGACCTTGAAAGAGTCCCCAGTATGCCATTGGGCTACAGCAGCATGTGACAGGGACGAATAGAGATGTTACTGGCACCCATTCAAGCAAATGACGGGATGATAGTGATAGTGATAGTAACAAGGAACTAGTGTCTTTTTCTTTTTAAAAAATGAATTCACACAATCCATTACTCAGAGCAGCATTGTAGTTACTGAATTACCATAATACAAATCATCCATAGTTGGTTTTCACTGCAAATGGAAATATTGTGAGTACTAAGGTGAATACAACTAATCCCAGCATAAAATCTAAGACATCTTGTGCCACCAACTGGTTAAAAGACCGATAAAGGGCATCTGTATATCCTTATATGGACTACATTGAGTCTGTATTATGCTTTAGGGAATACTGTCATCTTGATAATGCTAATTCTCCCATTCCATTAGCAGAAGATGTCTCTCCATATCCTCATATCCTCTTTTATTTTATTATTTTTTATTTTTTGAAGTAGTGTTTTGTAGATTTCTTTGTACAGGTTCTTTACCTCCTTAGTTAAGCTGATTCCAAGGTGTTTGGTTTTCTTAAAAACAATTGTGAACAGGAATTTTTGTTGTTTTTGCTCTTTTTTTAATATTACTTTCTTTTCTTTCATTATCTGCATATAAGAAGTCCAAGGACTTTGGAGTATTGATATTGTAACCTGCCACTCTACTATATAGATCTATTGTTTCTAGGAACTTTTTGGTAGATTCTTTAGGAGTCTCTAACTATAGTGTTTTGTCATCTGCAAATAGTAAAGCTTCACTTCTTCCTTGAGAATTTTCAAAGAAATAGATAAAACACTCCTAATATTAGTATGGAACAATAAACTCCCACAAGTAGCTAAAGCAATGCTAGGGAAAACAAAGATGGGAGGCATCACTTTCCCCAACTTCAAACTGTACTACAAAGTAGTACTAATTAAAACAGCATGATAGTAGAATAAAAACAGATCTGCAGAGAAATGAAATAGAGTAGAATATCTCTACACAGACCCTCAAATATACGATTACTTAATCTTTGATAGAGGAGCAAGACATATGAAGTGGAGTATGTAAAGCCTCTTTAACATGTGGTGCTGGGAAACCTGGACAGCCACGTGAAAAAAGAAATGAACTCAGACCTCTATTTAACACCATGCACCAAAGTCAGATTAAAACAGATTAAACATCAGACCTTAATTCACAAGGTACATGGAGGAAAATCTAGGGAAAACACTCAATGACATTTAAACTAAAGTCATCTTCAAAGATGACCAAGATGACCACTGACCGAGCAAATGGAAGTTAAGATAAACAAATGGGACTACATTAAACTAAGAAGTGACCAAGATACAAAGACAGCCCAAGAAATAGGGGAAAATATTTACTCAATGTCCATCTTATAAGGGGTTAATGTAAGAGATATATAAGGCACTGCTAGAACTTTACAAGAAAAGAACATCCAACCCCATCACAAAATGAGAATAAGTGGAAAGAAACTTCCTCAAAGAAGACGTGTAGACGGTCAAAAGGAAGATGAGAAATTATATACATCACTAATCATTAGGGAGATTCAAATCAAAACAACAATGAAATATCTTCTCATGCTACAGAAACTTGCACACATCCAAAAGAACAAAAGCCAGAGCTGGTGCAGATGGGCTGAGAAAGGTACTCTCCTTCATTGTTGGTGGGAAAGTAATGGTCCAGCCTTTTTTTGGAAAACAATATAGGCATCCCTCCAAGAGCTAGATATTGAGCTTTCTTACGACCCAGCAACACTACATCTAGGAACATATACCAGGGGACCAAAAGTACACTGCAGATAAGCCATCTACAATGCTATGTTCATTGTAGCCCTATTCACAATACCCAGAATCTTGAACAACTTGAGTGCTAAAGAACAGATGACTGAATAACGGAACTTTGGTACATCTACAAAATGGAATACTACACAGCCACCAGGAAAAATGAAGTCATGAAATTTGCATATAAATGGATGGTCATGGAGAGTATTGTGCCTAGTGAAATGACTCAGAGGAAGAAGGATATATATAATATATGTAATATATATTATATATAATATATATATAATGTATATATAATATACATGTGTGTATACATGTGTGTGCATAGTATAAGACTAATACCCAAGCACAGTGGAACAAAGGGCCAGGAGGAATGGTCCATGGCTGGAATTGTGTCACAAATTGTGATGGGTGGAGGCAGCTAGGATAGACAGGACCACTATGACAAAAGTAGTCATAAATGAACACATGGACAAGAACTGAGTGCTGAAAGTAGGTAAAGCATGATAACCTTTCAGTACCTGTATTGCAAACATATGCCCATAAGGAAAGAGAAGAGCACACTGGGCGGGGGAGAGAGGGAGAGAAAGAGAGAGAGGGAGAGAGAGAGAGGGAGAGGGAGAGAGAGAGAGGGAGAGGGGGAGAGAGAGAAAGAGAGAGAGAAACAGACAGAGCAAAAATCAAAGAAGAAAAGCGCTGGCCACAGAGGCAGACTGTGGGAGGGGTGCAGGAGGGAGACTAGGGACACTGGTGGTGGGGAATGTACACTGATGAAGGGGTCGTGTTGAAGGGATCTTGCTGCTGCCAAGGCAGTGGTCAGGCTTGCTAACTGACCAGTAGTTACAAACTTGGTTGTGGTAATTATGCACTTTGGTGATACTATGAGCTGGGATTTTCACTTGTGGCATTTTAACTGTGCTTGGTGAAGTGTGCCATTGAAAGAAATAAACATGTGCCTTTAGGGATATAAAGCAAAAAACACTCTACCACTGAACCACAGGCCAGCAACAAAAGTAATTTAGTATTTTAAAGCATTGTAACTCTCTTTATATACTTTAGCTATTATGAGTCACCAGAAACCAATTGGAGTAAACAATTAGGATTTTTATATATATATAATATATATTATTTCTATAAAGTTGTTCATAATAATTTATTACATTCAATATTCCAACACTAATCCCACCACCATTTTTTGGATTTTCCCACCACCTCTAAAGCCTATCCACAAAGCAGAAACTAAACAATTTGTTTTGCATTGCTTTTTATGAATAATCCACTAAAAATGATCCAACAATTTTATCTTAGACCAAAGTGTGTGAAGATTGTTGTATTTCACTTTGGAGCCATTAACCCCTTGTGTATAAGAGATTACTAATATGTTCTAACAGGTTAACTCTTGTGTGCTAATTTTATTTATTTTTTTTTATCAAGATTGATGACTGTCTTCTTTACACTCACCAAATGTGGTGTGCTGCTCTTGGTACATCAGTGATGTAGAATAAAAGATGTCATGAAGCTACAAATCCAGCTCTTGGAATTCTAAAATTTTAAGTAGGGTGATAGAGCTGGAGTTAGATTTTTAACTGGGTGGTGACTTTGGTGTCTGGAGGCATCTCTCTCTGCAGCTTATTTGTCTCTTCCAAGATTTACTTGTGAATCTCTGAATCATGACTATTAATGGGCTTAAAGGGCACCAGATGCAGTTCATAGGCAGAACTGCCAGGTTTCCAGAAGAAAAGGGACATGGTGGAGAGGTTGCCCATTTCCGACTTGTGAAATCCTGGAGATTTTGGTCACAAAAAAAACACATGCCCGAGTTTTTTAGCAGATTCACTCATGGATGAGGTTTGTCCAAGCCTGTGGAAATTGTCTATAAGCATGACAGTGACTGAGTTCTAGAGATTTTGGGCTGCTGGGGCTTTGTTGAGGTGGGTGGTGGGACTCCCCTTCACCCCTCTGGGTTTTCCTTGATGAGACTCAGCCTGGCACAAGGTCCCACAGCATTTCTCATATTTAGAATTTTTAATTTTAAAAAATTATTTAAGCACCATGAATTACCGAGTTGCAAAGTTATTCATGACTGATATTAACATTGCATACAATGTTCCAACAATGATTTAGCCAGTGTCCCTCTATCAATGCCCAGTTTCCCTCCGAACACCTGGACCGACTCTTAGATAGGCACTTGTCCTTTTTTCTTTTTTTCTTTAAACCACTGTGGTTTGCATAACCGTTACTGAAAGCATATCAGGCATTTCATTTCATTTACTTTCAGCAACCAGTTCTCTTCCAAATGGCACACTTTCCTCTGTCCATTGTCTTAGTGGTCATTTTTTTGTGGTCCCTTCCCTCACTGTGGAAAGTTTCCTTACAAAGGTCTAGTTATCCATCCCTTGTTTTTATTTTCTTTGGGTATCATTTTCCTACAATGTTTTCTTATATTCCACAAATAAGCAAGATTATTGTCTGTCCTTCTCCTCATGACTCATTTCACTTAGTGTAATGCTTACTCTCCAAATCCATCATGTATTAGCAAATTGCATGATTTCATCTTTTCTAATGGCTGTGCCTTATTCCATTGTGTATAGTACCTTATCTTCTTAATATAGTGACAAGTTCTTGGGCACTCACCTTGTTTCCAGGTTTTGACTACTCTGAATAGTTCTGCAAAAGAATACCGGAGTGATGGTGCCTCTTATGAATTGTATTTTGGGGCCCTTAGAGTATATTCCCAGGAGTGGGATGACTTGGTCACATGAACATTGAATTTCTAATATTTTGAGTTCACATTTTTTAAAAGGTGGACCAGTTCACATTTCCAGCAACAGTGAATGAGGGTACTTTTTCTTCTACATCCATGCCAATACTGGTTGATGTTCTTTTTTGATGAATGTGAGTCTCTTTGTGAGGTGATATCTCATTGTTGTTTTGACATTTATAATTATTTTTGATAAAGATTTGTATATCTCTTCTTCACATTTTTTGATAGGGCTATATTTTTTTTCTTGTAAAGCTCTAGCAGTGCTTTATACAATTTTGATATTAACACATTTTTTAAGCTGAGTGGTAAGGATATAATTTCTCCCAGTCTGTGGCTGTTTTTATATTATGGTCATCATTTCCTTTGAGTTTCAGTAGCTTCTTAATTTGTGGAGTGCCATTGTTTATCTGCTTCTACTTTTTTGGTCAGTGGCATTCCACTATTAAAGATGTCCTTACTTCAATGTCATGGAGAGTTGTGCCAATGCTTTCTTCCTTGTATCTTATGAATTTATGTCTGATATTGAGTGATTTAATCCATTTTATTTGACTTTTACACATGATATTAGGATGAAGTCTGAGTTTATTTTTCTGCATGTGACTGAACAAATTGCCCTGCATTACATATTGAGGAGAATTTCCTTTCTCCACTTTGTAGATTTTACTCCTTTTTCTACAACTGTCTTACCATATACCTAAGGTCTGTCTCTGAGTTCTCAAATTTGTTAAAGTACTGTGCTGTTTTTTTTGTTTATTTGTTTCTGTTTTGTTTTGTTTTGTTTTGTTTTAGTGAAACACCATGAGGTACAGTTGTAGACTTATAAACTTTCATGTTTGGGTTTCACTCACTTATACAATGATCGAGTACCCATTCCTCCACCCACCAGTGCCCATTCTCCACCACCAATGATCCTAGTAGCCCTCCCACCCCCACACCCCATCCTCCACACACACACACACACACACACACACACACACACACACACACACACCTCGTCTCTGTCGCAGGGTATTCCCTTTTGCTCACTCTTTCTTTTAGCGTGTTGTAGTTTGCAATAGAGATTTTGAATGACCATTGCGTTCTGTCTATAGTCTACTTTCAGCACGTATCTTGTGCTGTTTTAATTATTATTGCTTTGTAGTGCAGTTTGAAGTGGACAAAGTGATAACTTTCATCTTCCTTTTCAAAAGCGATACTTCGGCTATTTGAGGGGGCATTGTTTCATATGAATTTCAGGAGTACGTGATCTATTTCTTTGAAAAATGTCATGTGTGCCCTAATAGGAATTGCACTGAATCTGTATAACGCTTTGGGAAGAATTACTGTTTTGATAATGTTAATCCTCCCAATTCACAGTCAGGAGATATGTTTCCCTTTTCTCCTGTCCTCTTTTATTTCTTTAAGTAGCATTTTTTGTTTTATTTCTGTAAGTTTTTCACATCTTTGGTTAAGCTGTTTCATAGGGACTAAATTTTCTGAGGCATAATTTTGAATGATGCTGCTATTTTAATCTTTCTCTTCTATTTAATTATTTGCATATAGGAAAGTTATAACTTTCACATGTCAACTTTGTGGCTGCCTATTTGCTATACAAATCTATTATTTCTAGGAGATTTTTGTAGTGTATTTAGGTTTTTATAAATAAAGTTTCATGTCATACACTGAGAGCTTGACTTCTTCCTTTCCTAGTTGTATGCCCTTGATATCTTTTTCTTGTCTAATTGTTAGGAAAAGCATTTTCAATAATATATTGAATGAAAGTAGTTAGAGTGGGCATCTTTTTGTTGCGCTTGATCATAGAGGGAAGATTTTTAGATTTTTTTTAGATTTTCCTCATTGATTATAATGTTGTTGGCTTATGTAAATAATTTTGACTATATAAAGGGAAGTTCCATAAAATCCCAATTTGTTAAGAGATTTCATCATTAATTTGTGCTGTATCTTGTCAAATGCTTTTCTCCAACTATTGATAAGATCATGCGGTTTCTAGGTTTTTTGTATATTAATTTGGTGAATTGCATTGCTTGACAGGTATATTTGACCATCCTTGCACCCCGGATGATCTCACTTGGTAATGGTATAGAGTATTTTAATGAGTTTTCAGATGCAATTTGCTAGACCATTCTTAAGGATATTTGCACTTTTGTCCCCTTCCTTTTATCAGCCCCCAGCAATCATTGTTTTGATGTTTGTCTCTGTGAATTTACTCTTTCTCGAAAAAGATGGGATCATATCCATGTCATCTTTTTTTTAAATTGTTTAATTTTTATTAGTGAGACACCATGAGGTACAGTTATAGCCTTACAAATTTTTGTGCTTGGGTTTCAATTATACAATGATCAACTATCCATCCCTCCACCAGTGCCCATTTCCCACCACCACGGATCCCAGTATCCCTCCTACCCCCATCCCCTCCCATCCCACCTTGCCTCTGTGGCAAGGCATTCCCTTTTGTTCTCTCTCTCCTTTTGGGTGTTGTAGTTTGCAAAAGAGGCATTGAGTGGCAATCATGTTTGGTCTATTTTTAGTTGAAATTTTTTTAAGTCTTATATGCACTGTATTCCTTTTTTAGTATTGAGTGTTATTGTACATATATGGCATTGCCAGATGTTTTATATTTATTCAGCAGTGGCCTATATTGTTTCTGCATTTAGCAATTTTATGTAATGCTAATCTGAAAATACACTTACAAATACATATTTTTAATAATCTGTGGTGCAGATAAGGCAGATTTTTTTTCAGTGAACAGCAATGGTGAAAACACTTTAAGGTGTACAATATTATTAAATCATGATTGACATTTTTTCACACTGTAATAAAAAATTACTATTTCAAGAGTAGAAAATTTCAGGGGCTAGAGTGACATAGCTCAAAGGGCAAGTGTGCTTGTTTCACATGTCGAAAACGAGTTAAACTCCTAAAGCACGTGGTTTCTTGAGCACTGTAGGACTGCTGTAGATAACACTCTAGAAATAGCACCTGAGCACTGTTGGGCATAACTGAAACACACACACAAACTCACCATACACATACACACACACACACACACACACATAATGAAGCAAGGCAAAACTCATTTATAACAGTTTTTAATCCCTGAAAACTATTACTTATCTCCCTAATTTTCTGACCTTTTGTCTTTTCAGATAATTATGGAATTTCATTATCTAGAATTTCTATCCTGTGATTAGAAAATTTTTGCAATCCTAAACTGAAGACAAGTTGAATACAAACGATGCAATATATGCCTAAGGTATGCATTCGAGGACCATAGCAAACTATTAAGAGTGATAATGTTTCTAAACCAATGTACCATACCTTTATGTCTTGAACATCCTTAGTTTCTGTAATTAAAAAGTAATTTTCAGCATTTACTACTATAAAAGTAGTTTTTCTAAAATAGTACAAGTCATCCAACATCTCTGTGAGATAGTGTAACATCATACTGTTTTTCTTTGGTGGGGGCCACACCTAGTAATGCCGGTTTGACCATATGTAAGGCAGGTGACCTCCCTGCTATGCTATCTCTCTAGCCCTGCAACAACAATTCTTCTATATATGTACTCTTTTCCTAATTTGTAACTAGGGAAAAAATATTGACAATATTGTTAATATTAAAGATTTGGTTTTACAATGTTTAAACTCTGCAACAACACTCATGCCAACATGTGTCCACCAGTGTCTCTCACATGCCATTTACACCTCCTGGAAAGCTTTTTAAAAATGTAATTACTAGATCTTGGTTCACAGTTAATTACTTGGTTCACAATTAAAATTTAATTACTATAGCTTGGTTGCTGTAGTTTGGTTTATAATAGCATCAAAGGTTATGAACTTATGACTTTGATGTAAAGTTTATCTCATCTCTCCATTTGAAAGTGTATGAGAACTTTGCCCTGTTAACTCCAGTTTAAATACTGACCTTCTCCTAACTATTCTCCAATTTTTTGGCGTTCTCAGTTCTGTAATCTGGAAATAAGGGTTTGTGTCCATCTGATAGCTTCCATCTCTCTGGGTGGTTTATTTTGTATATACACTTTTATAATTAACAAAATGAAAAAAATGACTCATTTAAACATAGAACATGAGAAGTCAGTATAGTAAACTATTTAATCCCTTTATTAGTGGAATGTATGATTATGTCTATGGTGGTTGTTTTGTTTTGGGACCCAATCTGTCAGTGCTCAGAGCTTATTCCTAGCTCTTCACTCCTGGATCACTCCAGATCATGTTCAGGAAATCACAGAGGGTACTGAGAATCGAACCTGGGTAAATTTTATGCAAGGAAAGCCAATACCTGCTGTACTATCAGTCCTGACCCTATATCCAAGGTTTTAGGATAAAATTATAATCAATATCACTATAGCTCCACAAAAATGAAAAAGTTGCAAAATATTTGATATTACTAGAGCTGCCTACAGCAATTAAAATAATAATAAATATTAAAATTCAGTGTTGCTTTTTCTTTTTTATAATATTGATTTATATTATTGTCTTCAGTCTACATTGCCCTAATGTTAGAATATTTAGATATTCTAGTAGTAAGTAGTAGTAAAGGCCCTCCCGTTGATCATCGATTTGCTCGAGTGGGCCCAGTAACGTTTCCATTGGAGACTTTGTTGTTACTGTGTTTGGCATATCGAATACATCACGGGGAGCTTGCCAGGCTCTGCCGTGTGGGCGAGATACTCTCGGTAGCTTGCCGGGCTCTCCGAGAGGGGCGGAGGAATCGAACTCGAGTCGGCCATGTTGGCTGCGTGCAAGGCAAACGCCCTACCGCTGTGCTACCGCTCCAAAAAATATATAGATGACAATTCAACAGTGTGATGTTGAATTTTAACATATACAATAGAGTAAGTAGAAAGAAATTCTAGTACAGAATAGGAATTAGGAATATTTTTACAGCAAGGCGATTTTTAGCCATTCCTTTGAGAGTAAGATAAATGCATAATATCCTTAGTTTCCTCATACTTTAAATAAAAAGTATGATATTTTACTAACAAATTTTTAACGACATTATAAGGAATAATAACATAGAAATTAAGTCAGTATGGGTGGAAAACACATTATATATTTAATGTTCTTTTTTGTTGGAAAACGGTATACCTGAAAGAATATTATTGACAGTATTACAAATTATGCTACCTTAGTAAATATTGAACAATTAAATACTATGTGTTTCTTCATAAATATTGTCAATATAACTGAAAATAAATAAAATTCACCAGCAGTGAGTGTGTGATCTTTGTGGGGGCAGCCAAGAACTCCCTCTGGATTGCTGTGATTCTTTTATATTCCCCAAATCACAAATCACAAATCATCCTGTTATTCGTTGATTGCCTCGAGCAAGCCCTAGTAACGTCTCCTTCATCCTGGCCCTGAGGTTATATTCAAGGCTCTTGAGGAAAATGAGACCCATCATTGTTACTGGTATTTGGCATATTGGGTACACCACGGGGAGTTTGCTAGACTCTGCCGTGTGGGCAGGCTACATTCGGTAGCCTGCCAGTTTGTCAAAGTAGGAATGAGATGTCATAATAAGATGTCATCATAAGATAATAAGGCATTCGCGGCCGCGCGGTTCAGGGAGCTGGTTTTTATAGTCTCAGAGTCTTGGCCACTGATGGGATTACACAGCGCCAGGGGGCCAGTTGGTGGGTGTGACCCCCGCCTACTGGAATTTGGAGGATCTGGGTGGAGGATGCTCGACTCCAATCCGAGTAGGCTTGGAGATCTCGGCCCCGGAACTCGCGTGGCTTTGTCCCTCTGCCAGTACCTTCATGTGTGTGGAGAGTGGTCTCAGCATGGTCGTGACTGGTCCTGGAGGTCTTCGGCTGCCAGAGCCCTGGTGGGGGCGGGGAGGAAAGCTCAACCCGCTCTCCTCCAAGGGACTCCGGCGATGAACAGACAGGCGCAGGGACAGGAGACTGCACTGGTCTCGTCTGGGAGCTGGATTTTATAGTCTCTGAGTCTTGGCCGTTGATGGGATTACACGGCGCCAGGGGGCCAGGTGGTGGGTGTGACCCCCGCCTACTGGAATTTGGAGGATCTGGGTGGAGAATGCTCGACTCCAATCCGAGTAGGCTTGGAGATCTCGGCCTCGGAACCCACGTAGCTTTGTCCCTCTGCCGGTACCTTCAGGTTTATTCCCCAAATAAACAAGTAAAAACGACAATGTAGCTTGACTTCCCTTCTCAACGGGGTTGAGTACTTAATATCAAATTTATTATACAGATTGCATATCACTGTCAATAACTATAAAATAAAACACCATGAACAATTAAAACATTTCATCTACAGTTTCCATATCCTTGAGACAGTTCAAACAAGGACGTCACATCTAATATAAGAAAAGATTGCTTATAAGTCTAATTTAAGCAAGTATACTGGGGGACTTATTGATATATTGTCTTAAGGCATAACCTACTGAATGTGAGGAAGTAATCATACACCATATATCAACAAACAGCTAATATCAAATATATATATTACATAAGTATTATAGACATAATATAAATTTATAATATTTACATAAATTACATAATTACAATAATTATATACACCACATACAGTATATACAGTATTTATGAAAATATATACAGTTAAAAATAAAATTATGTATGTAATAATAACAAAATGATTACAAAATGAAACCTATAAAAATAGATACCTTAGTCCCTTAGTAATAAAATTCTTATTGTTTCTTCCTCTTTTGCCATCTAGGTACCAAGATTTCGGTAAGAGGAAGTGGTCACTCTCATTATATACTGTTCTTGAAGATTGTGGAAAGCAACTATATTCATAAAAATCTAGCACTCAACGATTCTTAGAATTATAGTTGTACTCATTGCAAAAGGATGGTGTTAATGTGGTTGCTACTAAATACTTCTAATCATGACCTCTACCACGCCCACACCATTTGATGCTCAAGCATGGTGGACATCAACAAAGAACAACTAACAGGCACAAGAAATTATATAATCTGAGATGTAGGACTCTACTATCCAACTTTAGGGATGTAATAAGCTTGAGACTGCAAACTATACACGTATTGTATATAACTGCTACATAGCACTCATGATTACATACCCCAAGCAAACATCCATATTTACACTATCTCAGTTTACAGACACTGAGTCAATTTCACAAGCACAAATATCTGAGACTCACTAAGATAAGCTCAGATTGCTACCTTAGCACTTATATAGCACCAGGCATAGTGAAGAAATGGAGAAATTAATTTGTGTTTATAAAATTTGGAAAAAAAACTAAGGAGAGTTTCAAACACAATAGAACTTGTTAAGCTCCACAAGGAATACTTTCAAAAAGCAATTCTAAAAGAAATATAGTGAAATAAATAAATCAGTAGAGGAGAATATCAATAAGTAGAGAAATTTTCAAAGGACTCAAAACATAAACAGTTAAAAATAATAATAACTAAGCTAAAAAAAACACATTCGTGGAACTTTGAAGCATAATAAAAAAAGAAAAACTAAAGTCAATGACACCTATGTCAAGGTACAAAATATTAACAAACAAAGAAAAGTATGAGCATAAAAATATATAAGGTTTATTGTACATCATTAAGAAGAACAGCATTCAATTCACACTAAAGAGATAGGGGAAGAAATACGTCACAGGGAAAAAGATCTTGTCAAGAATTTCAACAGTCTGAGGAGGAAGAAATATTTCCTAATCTAGGAATCCCATATTTCCCATAAAAATTAACCAAAACAGAAATGCACCATGTAACATTGTAAAAAAAATGGAAAGAACCAAAGATAACTACAGTCCCTAAAAGAAGCAGGTTATAAGCATGTATATTTGTGAGTATATAGTAACACCTATAAGACAATAAATAAAATTATAAAGAACATAAAAATGGGAAGTTATACTCAAAGACTTGCATAAATACTATTTAAACAAAACTTCTCTATATTGCCAGATTACCAAGTTTTCAATTAGTTTTGTAGGAGTGATAAAATTATTTTCGTTCAAGCACTTGAGTATATTCCTTGCTTCTACACAAATTGATTGATAATGCAAAATTGTTTTTTTATAAAACAAGAAAAATATCTACTCAGAAACAGAAAGACATACAAAGGAATTTGTGTGTGTATGTATATATGTGTGGTAGTGGTGGTAGTGGTAGTGGTGTTGGTAGTTGTG